>NC_089872.1:21216597-21516597 GCF_036373705.1 Amia ocellicauda
TGTGTGTGTGTGTGTGTCTCAGTTAGGAGGTGTCCTGATATCTGATGCTGGGGAGGCAGAGACAGAGGCAGCTGCGAGGCAGCTGAGAGGCAGCTGAGAGGCAGACAGCCAGCGGGGTCAGTCAGACTTGGCCTCTGTACCGTCAGCGTCCCTTCAGGCTGAACAGAATCAGATCAGTCTCCTGTCTGGAAGAGGTCCTGTCCAGGCTGCGAGCTGTGTGGAGAGTGGCAGCCTCTTCTGTACTACCCCTGCCCCCGAAAACACAGAGACACACCACCGGGCCTGGGGGAGAGCAGGCCCCCGCGCAGCACCGCCGGGGAGAGCACCCATCCGTCTCTGACACAGCGGTGAGAGGCGGGGCTCGAGTGCCGCCGGTCCGGCCAATGAGAGCTGAGTTCCCAGTGATGTCATTCAGGCCCTTGATGGTATCTGCCACCATCACATCTTATTTTTGGCTGTTTTTCAATCTCCGCCAACACTTGAATGAGTCACTTGTACCTCTTAATCACCCTGATGCATATAGTATATGTATAAACACACACACACACAGCTGCGGTCCAAAGGATTCCTGCCCTTCATGTGGAACAATGTCATCAGACTTATCTTCTGTACATTAATATCATTCATTTTAAGCAATTATACCTATCGGGGGTCTGAACTCATTCAGCCGAGAGGAAACTAGTGCCCGAGCTCAGACAGGGTGTGTGGACTGGACTGCCACCCCACTGATCCGCTTAAATACTTCAATGAACAGGAAACAAAGTAACAAACAGAGTTTTCTGAGTTTCTAATGAAAGCTGTGAACTTGTTCAAATCCAGTGTATAAAACCTGTTCCGTAACGCACTGACAGCAACACGTCCCCAGAGACCCCAGGAGTCTCTGTGCAGCGATCTGCGCTGAGGCGCTGGGGCAGTTGACGCCGGGCCCCGGGGCGCTTTGTGAGGATTGCTGGGAAATGGGCTTTATAGGGTCAGAGCCCTGCGCAGCCCGAACACCTGCTGGGGATCAGGGAGGCGGGAGGGAGACCTGCACACCTGCGAACGACCCGACTGCAGCTCCGACGAGGGCCTCGGTCTGATGCACCAAAAACATGGCTGCAAATCGGAGTGCCACCGGAGTGCCAGACCCCCGAGACCCCCAAGACCCCGGGACCCCCAGACCCGGCTGTGACTGACTGTGTTTTCAGTTCAGGCTGCTTTCGGTGTTCGTCTGAAGTGCATCCCTCTGTGGGAAAGCCTTTACGCAGCTAAATGACTCAGCGCTCCCCGCCCAGCCCTGCAGAGTGTGTGTGTTGGGGTGCTCTGTCTGGAGGGCTGCCCACCCAAGAGCATCAGAGAGAGGGGGTGGGTTTGCCAGGGATCTCTGTGTTGTGCAGTAAACACTGGGTCGAGGGGACGTCCTCCCGTGGCCGCCTCTTTGTGTGGGTGTCAGGGGCTCGGGGGGCTCAGGGGGAGACACCCATCAGCTGTGCGGTGCGGCCCCCCGGCTTTATGCGTTCCCGTGCCACTGCCTGGGCCTGGCTGGACTCGCCTCCCTCTGCCCACCCCCGCCACTCCTGCTCCGGCAGATGGCTAATTACCATAAACAGGATGGAGGAGCGAGGAGTGGGGCGCGGCGCCGCCGTAACCAGGCAGCTGTAGCTAGGCACGGCCCCCGGTCCCCCGGCATTCGGCCGACTCAGCGCACAGCCGCGGCACTGGGGAACAGATGGCCCGTGGCCCAGCGGAGGAGCAGCTGCAGCGCACCGGATCCGCGGCGCTCGGCCGGGAGTTATTTAGCGCCTCCCTGACAGCCCTGTGGACGTGTGAGGGGCCACAGGGCTCGCGTTTCACTCCCGGGCCTAAGAATAGATCTGCACTTGTTACTCATTGTCTCCGAAGGACGCAGCCCCCTTTACACACTGGCTGTGATTTAGTGCGTCAGGAGAGCGGTGACCACACACACGGCTGTGGGAGGAACAGCAATGGCAGGGTGATCCAGGCAGGGTCTCCATATTGACAAAGCTTCACCCACAGAGCGATTCAAATCAATCCCAAAATTGGCACAAAAAAGTTAAAGCAGACATCCACTTCTGAAGTTGATAGACGCGGTTATTGTAAATTCACCTTAGATGTGTGGATATTACTGTCATTATTACTGTTATAACTACATTGGATTACCCTGTGGGAATGTGCTGGTCAGAAACAGTCAGTTCCACCCTGCCCGGTGCTCCGGCACTTCCCCTCAGCACCGCGCCTCGGACCTGGCCAGCGACTCACCGGACTCCTCTGGTGACGGGGAACTGCAATATAAGCGAGACTGGAGCGGCTCGAGGCTCTGCTATAACTGGTGGGGAGGTTAATTCCATAATCATTCAGCTGGGGGGCTAGAAATTAAAAAGCAATAAATAAAACATTGGCAACAGGAGGAAATATGTTCTTCGAGGCCTGAGAGGGAACGTTTGCGGAGTCTAGTCACGTTGCTGTGTATCCTGAGCAGGACTGTCAGTGCGTACAGGATCACAGCGTACTGCACAGCTCTGCCCACACACACACACACACACACACGCACACACACAGGCAGGCTGTAACAGTAAGATTGACAGTGGGGGGAGTCAGGAGGAGCAAGACTCACTCACCTGTTTCTAAAAGTAACTGCAAATGTTCAGAGGTGCAGATCTAGCACAGGCACAGTGTGTCTGAGAAAGCAGAAACGACTCTTTTATATATTATGTATGTGATATATCTGTACTTTCACACAATGTCTCTGTGTATACGTCTCTAATGGACTTGCGGAGTTTGCTCTGGTGTTAAAGTCTTTCAAAGCTGCTCTGATAACCTTCTGTGAAAAGTTACAGGGTTTGTTTACAAAGTGGATGAAGCAGGTCATGTGTATCTGTGACATCTGTGCGTCGATTAAAGCAGAGACTGGTGTCTGGCGTGAGTGTGTATGTGTGTGTGTGTGAGTGTCTGTGTGAGTGTGTGAGTGTCTGTGTCTATGTGTGTGTGTGTGTGTGAGTGAGTGTGCGTGTGTGAGTGAGTGTGCGTGTGTGTGTGTGCGTGTGTGTTTGTGTGTGCGTGTGTGCGTGTGTGTGTGAGTGAGTGTGTGTGTGCGTGTGTGCGTGTGTGTTTGTGTGTGCGTGTGTGTGTGTGCATGTGTGCGTGTGCAGTGCTCCTGTGCCCTTCAGAGACTGGGCAGTCCTCAGGACAGGGGAGGAGAGAGGAGCAGACGGGAGAAAGGAGCGGGAAGAGAGGAGGGACGAGAGACCCTCTCGCACGTGGCCCCTCTCTCCCCGCTCTCGGGGGGCTCTGTACGTGTCGTGCCAGGTGCCCTCGACGCCGACACCCTCTCGGCTGCCCGTCGACAAACTCAGTCTCCGCCCCCGCCGTGCCGTTTACACACACAAGACCCCGGTCTGCGAGGTCAGTCGCCGTGCAAAACAATAACCTCTCTCTCCGTGCGCTGGAGCCACAATAGGGAAGCCGGTGCCGGACTGCCTCGCCGGGCACAACACACTTATTGTGCGCCAAACAACAGTGCGCTTATTCTTCCACAGGGAGGAAAAAAGAGAAAGAGCAGCGTAAGAGTCCCGGCGCTGACAGAGTGCCCAGTGTGCGTCTCTGAGCCTCCTTTATGACACGCCGAGCGCCTTCCCCTGCCTGCACTGCGGCTGAGCGCTCCAGGGAGACACTGCTTGATTCATGCGGAGGATGAGATGCGTTTTCCGTGGACTATCGATGAGGATGGAAGGCTGATTACAGAGTGAATATATAAATATATATTCCTTCAAGACAGGATTGGAGTTTGTGGTTTGTTTGTCCCGTGGGCTGAATGGGGGGCAGCTCTCGGGTGTCAGAGACTGAGGCTCACATGGGGAGGACAGGCCGGGATGTGAGCATCGTCCTCTGACATCTGAAAGCCGCCCCCCATTCCCAACAGGCTGTACTGGCGACTTCGTGGCTCTCACTGACAGCGGATTAAGTGCCGAATATAAGGAGTGCTGAACTCACCTGGAAGGGAATCGGGAACTCGGTTGCCAAGATACTTTGTGAAAAAAGGCTGCAGAATATACATCACTGAGAAGTGCTTTATTTCGGGAGGCCGATCCCATACAACCCTCACTCGCGAAAAACAACCGTATTAATTAAACCGCCTCGTCCCTCGCACACTGAGCGCGGCTAACTGCTCATTAAACACTTGAAACGCGTGTCGACTGATTGGCTGGAGTGTGGTTTTCATTGCAACACAGACAACGACGCTCTTACTGACCCGGATAAGCACTGCTGAGAGCAACACACAGCGAGCCTGGAATCCCCCCTTCCCGGTTACATATTTACAGCCCCGGCCCCGTCGAGGGCTTTTATCACGGGCTGATAAGCTTCAAAAACGAGACCTATTGACTCGGCTCACAAGGGACCGGCTTTCCTCGATTCTCCGCAAACACGGCGGCTCTGGGCGCAAACAGCGCGGCCCGTGGGTCGGTCGTGTCCCCTGGTCAGACGCGCACAACGCCCCCGCAGGTGAAGCCCCCCGGGGAGCGCTAACGATCCCTCTCTCTCTCTCCTCTTCCCACACTCTCTGCCTGTCTCTCACCTGCCCCCAATACAGACCCCAATGTTTGTATTTGATCTTTGTTGAATGCTTGTCTTCGTGGTGGGTGACATCTTTGTCTTGCGATATAAATAAGAAGACATCTATTAGTTTTATTATTCTCATCATTGATTTTTTTTACATCCCTCTCATGTTTTTTAACACCCAGCTGTGTAATAAATGTGTCTGAAATTGACGGGTAGTACAAGGGGCCTGTAAAATGACTGCGTAGTAAGAGGTTTACGAGAACATTCTTCCATAAACAAATGGCTCTGGTTATCAAAACACTCTGCAAACAACAGTTTTACAAACACATGGCACTTGCCCTTGGGTTCAATGCAAATAAGTCCTGTGTACACAGCCAGCTGTCCTTGAGGTCCTTATCTAAGGAAATGAACCCAACGCACTCCAGCAAAATCCCGTACAGGCGCGACGCTCTGAGAGCCACTGAGGTGTGCGTACCGAAGTCTGGTTTGTGTGCTTGTAAAACATATCCAACTGTCCTAAAAAACAGTGGCCAGCCGCATTGAATCTAACCGAATCTTTACCCCACAGCGCCCGCGTTGACGTCAATGCATTGAGGTAATTCTATGGCACATCCTTAAACCCCCGAGACCCTCAGGGCTCAACCGAAGCCGCTCTGAGCAGCTCGTGCACAATGGAGATCCTGCAGACGGCACATTTGAATAAATAAAATGAACAGAGTGTGTCTGTGGGGCGGGGGGTTGGGCGAGCAGGATGTTTTCAGTTGGGCTCTACCCTCCTACCTGTTGGCTGCCTGGTGTGGCCTCGCTGCTCACGCGCTCTGCAGGGCTGTGAAACTGGCAGCGTGCCGAGTCAGAAAGCTCCATTACAGTAATTACAGAGTAACGCCACAGAGCTGAACGCACCGGGAGCGTGCCATTGTCTCGTCGCATGTCGGCATCGTTTGAGACGTGACTGCGGCTCTGCAAATTGCTTGTTTTGTTCCACAACAATTAGTGGGTTAACCTGCCCGCCCCGGGGGACGGCTGGCAGACGGGTCACGGCTCACTGGCACCAGCGCTGTGCCGGTGAGGACAGGGGTACTGGGGGCTTTCATGTGGAGACCGCCGAGAGACTGTAAACTCACCTGCTGCTCAAGTAGGGTGTCACACACACGAGGAAAAGGTATGACTACAAACAGACGTACACGTACACGCCAGGGGACCCGAGGAGGATCGGATCCACCAGGTCAGAGATCTGAGAGACAGATCCACAACAGTAACAAACGCACAGACCGCACGGCTTCCTCCACCTCGGGGCAGAACAGATGGACTGATGTGAGCCCAGGTCACAGGCAGGGGAGGGTTGCTGGAGTCTGGAGTGTGCGGGGGGCAGAGGAGACCACCTTTTGTTTATAATTAAAAAAAGGACATGCATCTATATACAGGTGGTGCATTAATCCACTGTCAGGGATTGTCAAAATATAGCAGAGATGAAAATGTTCAGGTCTGTTATAGAAATAGAAATGGTCAACTGCAAAGGACTGGGAAAAACAGGAGAGGAGGGAAGAGGGGTACTCTGTGAACAGATAGACAGACCAATGATGTCACTAAGACTGATGATGTCATTAATGGACTGCTTTATTAGCTGAGCCGCGGTGCGATGAAGTGGGCCGCATGTGTCACTGCTCTTATCTCACCCTGGGCAGCACTGCTCTCGCACTCTGTAAAACTCTGCGCTTCATTTCTGCCTGAAAAGCTCATTGTAGGAACTGGCAGGCGGAGGAGGACGTGCTGATTTATTGGCAATTAAACTAGCAGGGCTCCTGGCCTCGGCAGAGAGAGAGTCTGAATGAGCTTCCCAGTCCCGCCCCAGCTCCCTCCCTCTGTCCAGCGCTGAGCGGCACACTGTCACACCAGGGCGTCCATCTGTTCGGCGATTCCCCCCTGAAAACACAAGGTTTTTAACGCAAGGTCCTTGTGCGGACCAGGAAGCAGCAGGGTTGTGGGGGGAGCAGGCACGGTCTGTGTGGACGCCTGTGTTTTGGCTGCAGAACATCCAAGAAGTCCTGTGAACGAGAGCCAGGCGTGGGTCGCAGAGGACAGTCCCGCTGCCCACGCTGGGAGGACTGACTCATCCTGCACTCCCCCACTGCTGCGAACATCGGGCTCGCGCTCAGGAGCGCCACTTCTGCAGAGAGCATCGTCCCTGCGTTCGCATTATTAGCACACGCTTTCACACAAGAGCAGCTCCAGAAAAAAGAGAAAGAAACAGCAGCCAACAAACAGGGTGTGCGGATGACCATTCCACATAAATCACAGCCTCTATTTCTCTCCCCTCTCTCTCTCTCTCTCTCTCTCTCTCTCTACTGAAAGAAACAGCTGCAGTTCTTCCAGGGGTGAGAGAGAGAGAGAGAGAGAGAGAGAGATAGCAGCCAGTCACACAGCCAGCCCCTACACTCTCCACAAGAAACCCACATGGCATAAACTCACCCCGCTATTGATCCAACTACTTTAAGCAAACATTCAAATGAGCCACTCTGATCCATTAATGAGCGTCATCCCCAGGGAGCCACTCAGAGCTCTGTGCAACTTCAAGAGAGCTTCCCATTTTCTGCCCAACCCACACAGACACACACACACTTACATTCAAATCCACACACACACACACACACACTCCTCTCTCTCCCTCTCTCTCTCATCTGAGACAATGTTCCTGCACTCCAGCCCTCGCCCCTCTGTCAGAGAGCCGACCAATTTCGGAGATTAAACGGCATTAGCCGAGCGCGCTCCGGCCTCCCCTCCCTGCCTGGGATAATGGCGCTCCGAGAGGCCGTCCGAGCCGGGGAGCCGGGCCGGGGAGCTCCCTGTGAGCGACAGGCCGGCGCGCTTCATCATTAACACGCTAAGCAGCACAATAAAACACATCGCATCCCCTCCGTCTTCAGCACATAAATCAGGTTATTACTGTCACCGGCACAGAACAAATCACTTCGGCAGGACGGCTCCTTCAATTGACTCTGTTTTCATGGATTGCTGTCTTTCATTTTTCCGCATGACCTGCTGCCTCAGCACCACAGGAATGATATTAGAAATATTGCCGCTCCTGCCGCCGCTATAAATAGCTCCGGCCGCACACTAGCTCTCCGGCTGGAGCGAATATGACTAGAGGAAATTATGATTGTGGATTCAAGGATTTTTTGACATCATTCATACATCAGTGTACACTTTCCCCTCCCAGCTCTCCTCTCAGTCAGCCATTGTATTACATCCATCTGTGCGTCTGTCGCTCCGTCGGCCTGTCTGTTCATCTGCTCACCTGACCCCCCTTCTCTCTCTCTCTCTCTCTCTCTCTCTCTCTCTCTATCTATCTATCAGGGTTGTTCATCAGATAAAGGTCAGGCGGTTTGTGTTTCAGATACAGGGACCCCCCGTTGCCTGCCGAGGCTTTGTGTAGAGATCATCAGGCAAGACACAGCAACCCTGACCACACATGCCACTTCCTGCCTGCCTCCCCTCTCTGGCGGCAGGAAGCCCCTCCGCCAACAGTCGCCGAGCCCTGAGACAAACCGTTCGCATATCAGTCTCGCGGCTAAAGAGGCGTCACATACTCTCGCCCGAGACGGCGCTAAAGTTACAGTGGATCCTCGGCCACTGAATCGCAATCCCTGGGACGGACTGCACAGTCCGCACCACACTTCCACGCCAATCGCTTCGTGCATCTGAAGACTGACATTTTGATCTTGCGAAACCGAATTTATACACCAGATCACGAGACGCACCGTTGGTACCATTCAGACGAAATCTAATCAAGCGCTCTCGTTAGTTTATTATAATGAGCACTGCTTGTTAGCAACGGCAGTAAAACGTGTGTGTATGGTGCAAACCAGACGTGTGCGAGATACACAGGCACGGAAGAGACCGGCCTGCTTTAAGGGAGCGACATATCTTGTGCAGAATTTGCATCGTGTGTAAACTCGCTCAATGTGTGAACAGTTTTGAGACGAGTCCTGCTTGTGGAAATATGCGAACAGTTTCAGGAATTTGTGCTGAAGCAATTGAGAGGAAGTGTAACTTTTCAATTCCCCCGGTAAACGCCCGGCTCTCCGGTCGCTCTTGAAACAGAGAGGGAGGTTCGAGAGGCAGCCGAGCCCTGACCCTGCGGGAGGATGGCACCTCGTGTGGCTCCTGTGATGTCATCGGCTGGCCCACACACAGATAGACCTTCAGATAAACACTGTTTTTATCTTCTTCTGGAGAGGAGAGGCACCTCAGTCACGGGGAGGAATGTGTGGCATGCGACATTCCCACTGAACTGGATTTCCAGAAGTGCAACTTCAGAGGTAGCAGCCTGCAGGGGTCGCCTTGATCTTTACCCAGCATGCCTCTACAGTTTTTGGAGGACAGCTCTACAATCACCAGACTTTATGAAACATAGGTCCCCTCCCCGGCACCAGTACAAATAAAAATTGAACTTCAAGGTTGGGATAAAGTTCTGATTATCCCTCAAAGGACAGATGGACAAGGTACCGATTTAATTAGAATAACACCACAGTAGTTCATCCAATAATAACGCAGCGCTCCGGAGCCGGACAGTCGGGAAGAAGTGCCTCGATTTTCTCTAAAGAGCATGTAGAGGACAACTCTCTGACGTCAGGGACAGTCCACACACAGAAGGACGGACGGACAGACGGGGTCTCGCCCGTTGCCGTTTAACGTGCTACAAGAATAAAGCAACAGCGTGACCTCCTGACCTCAGACGCTCAGCGAAAAGGTCGTGACTTGTGTCCCGAAGGCAGGGTGGGGAAGCAGCTGCTCCGCACCCCAGCCCAGACTGTCTCCCGTCAGAAGCATGAGGTGGGCTCTGATAAGGGGCTGATCTGATAAGGGGATCTGCAAGGGGGTCTTCACAGGGGCTTGTGGGAGTCTCTTACGCAGCTGAAGAAAAGACATGAGGACATCAGAAAGTCCAGCCTGTCCTTTCTGCAGCGTCTTCAAGGAGTTCCTTCACAGAGACTCGGCCGGGTCTGCTCCAGACCCCCACAAACTGAATGAATGAATAAACATGCATTTGACATCTCCTCCACAAAACTCCACACAACCGCCCTGCCCATAATCCGAGCTGCCCCCTATCCGCCCCCAGCCCCTGAGTGTCAGTAATCTTGAACACTCGTTACATAAGCGCCGCTGCTGCCTGCGCACTTCAGATAAACGCTTTATCCTCCGCTCTCAGAACTGCCGACAGGACTTCCCCGCCAAAATGACGCACAAGAACCTTAATCCCGAGCTCGTGATTGGCCGCCGCCCTGCCACGCGCCGCTGTTCCCGGCCCGCGCCGCCCCCCCTGCGCCCCCCCAGCAGGGGCAAAAACCAGGCGCTGAATAGCGTGCGACTGAAAATAGCAGTCACCATCAGAGACGGGGAAAAGGGAACAGAAACAGACTGACAGCGGAGGGCGGGCACTGCAACTGGCGCCATTCTGTGTCCGG
This sequence comes from Amia ocellicauda, assembly GCF_036373705.1. Taxonomy (NCBI): domain Eukaryota; kingdom Metazoa; phylum Chordata; class Actinopteri; order Amiiformes; family Amiidae; genus Amia; species Amia ocellicauda. The sequence goes on from NC_089872.1 coordinate 21,226,620, forward strand.
GCCACGGCTCCGGCTCTGCAGTGGCGTGGAGGCGCCGCTTGAGCCGCAATGGCGCTCGCAGGGGCCCCAGTTGCAGGCGCGCCTGTGTCCGCGGGGCGGCGCTGCGGCAGCTGCCGGGGCGGCGACGGGCGGCTGTGATTGGCTGCAGCGGCCTGTTGCCGTGGCGACGCGGGGGCTGGCGTGCGGGGCGTGCGGGGCGGCGCGCGGCGGTGCGGGTGCAGGAAGCAGCTGCTGATCTCTGACACGGAGACGCGGGCGGCTACAGGCGATACTGTACAGGCGCTGCCATATTGCCACACGGACGCGGCGTGCATGCATGTAAGTACCGGGTTTCTCCGGCTCGGAGGCGGGGGGGCGGGAATCCGCTGGAATAAAGACCCGGGGGGGAGTGCGTGACGCGGGCGGCCGGGCTGCGCGCTGCCCCGGACCGCCTGTGCGAGAAGAGCGGCTCGGCGCTGGAGGGACGCCGGCGTCGCGTCTCTGTCGGGGGGACACTGTGCGGCGCTTCCCCGGCGCTGGGTCTGGGTCCGGGGCTGCGCGTCCCTTTGTTGCGGGTTGGAGACGTCGGGTGCGATAGCTGGGACAGGCGTGTGTGTGGCATGTGTACGAGCACACGTATGTGCCCAGAATAAGTTGCTCGGGCAGGAAGCGGCTGCTCTGGGTCTGTGTCTCGTAGTCGAGAGCTGCGTCTGTGGGACTTTCCGACAGGCCGACCCGCCAGCCCGCGCCGGCCGGGGCTTGGATGTGCACAACGGACCCCAACCCTGAGTTTACAGCCGGGCTGGGGTAGCTGTGCAACCCGGGCTCGCTACACTGTAACAGGGCTGCCTTTGTGTGTGTCGGTCATTGAAGAAGACCCAAACAGACACACACACACACACACACAGACACACTCACACACACACACTCACACAGACACACACACACACACACACACACAGACACACTCACACACACACACTCACACAGACACACACACTCACACACACACACTCACACACACACACTCACACAGACACACACACACACACACACACACACACACACACTCTTGGACTTGGGAGGCCGGCCGGCCGCTGTGGCGCAGTGTATCCGAGTGACAGACACGTGTTCGGGCAGCGCGGCGGGGCTGGGAGAGGCCGGCCCGCAGGCTCCCTGTACCGGCCCGTCCCAGGAGGATGTAACCCCCTTGTCCCAAACTGTTTTTCCGGTGTCTGTACCGGGACGTGGAGGCAGAGGTGACACCGCTGTGTGTCAAATGCCTCCACTGTCCCCCACAGGAGCGTCTTTGTCTCGACTATATTAGGGTTCAGAACCACCGGGGGTCTGTCCCTCCGTCCTGCAGGTTCAGTGCGCCCTGTCTGTCTGTCTGCCTGTCTGCCTGCCTGTGTTTACCGTCCCGTCCTCTGTCTGTCTGTCTCGCTCGGCGCTTCTGCTCGTCTGTCTTTGATGTTATGTAACCCGCTACATTGACGCGCCGCCACAGAGGGGCCTGGGCATGTGCTGACGGTGCCAGGTCGGGCGCCAGACGGGCACTCTGTCCGAATGACGTCCCGGCGTGGCTGCCTGTCCAGAGAAGTGCCAACGCGTGTATGCTAATTACCAAAGCCCACTTTTGACCACTGCAGCACCTGTGTGTCCTTGTGAGGTCGGACTACTCGATTTGAGGCGGACCTGTGGAGTACTGGCCATGGCAGCATCGCTCTGGGCTTGAGGTGGTGGTGGGCGCTCTGAACCTGAGGGACTGATCTGTACGCCTGGCAGGGTGTAAGATCTGAGCCCGTGATGTAAGAGTGTCACGGGTTTGAAATGCATGCCAATCACAGTGGCTTTTTCTTTCTTTTTTAACTCCCGCCAGTTACAGTCAGACAGTGCAGGGATACGTTGCTCACCAATCCCCGTCCCGGGCCAGAGGATGTCAATAAACAAACCCTCGTTATCTCCTGTCCCTCTCACTCCCCCGGTGTTTGCGGTTGTTGCACAAGCGCACAGTCACCGGAGTACCTTTGCCCCGGGTCCGTACCGAGCTGTTTCAGGGTCCCTCTGCGTTTCGGCTATCCGGTGCCTTCAGCAGATGTTGCTCGCTTGACGCCCACGCGGATAACCGACCCGGGGGGCCGGGGCCGGGGAGGCGCACCGAGAGAGAGGAGGGAGACTTGTGCACCACATGATTACCTGGAATGTTATCCGGACTGGAATGAGTTTTCATTTGAGCCATCTGGTGAGGTGCTTCTGCCGTGCCATGTCAGGAAAGCACATGCCTCCCCCCCCACCCTGTTTGATCAGTGGCGTGTGTGTGTGTGTGTGTTCTCCTGTGCAAAAGGTTACTTTTTTTATACCACCGAAATAGAAACTGAATTTGCTCTCTTTCTGAAGCTGCCCTGTGATTATGTCTTGCACTAAAAATACACCCTGAGAGTGCGTGGTGCGCTCTGGTTTCTGCTGGGGCCGGCGTGAACGCTTTGGACTGAGTGCACTTCGCCCGGCAGAGCTTTATTACAGCAGGGCAATTGTGGCAAGGGTGACAGAATATGCTCCGCTTTCAAATGACTTGTTGATGTTGTCGTTCTTGCTGCTGCTGCTGCTGTTTCCTGTGGCACTTTGCTCGACTTGTCAGGCCGTCGTTTTCTGAGTTTTGTTGTCTTGTGTGCCATGGTTGAAGGTACGGTGGGAGCAGCAGTGCCGTGTGTCGATACCCCCCCCCCCCACTTCCCATACTGGCTGGCCTCTCCGGTTTCTCGGCAGCAGATTATGCAAACGAGATCTCCCTTGTGGTGAAATGCTAAAGACTCGGTGTTGTGCGAATATCACGTGTGCGTCATTTTAATTCCACACAAGGAGGAACTTTACAATCAATTCCTGCCCTTAACCATCTGTTTTTCAATAATCACTCCTTAAATAATCAATTCATTCACATTTTTCTTCCATCTGTATATTGATATACAGATGTGGAGTATCGGTGGTCTGCTCGGACTGAGTCTGATGTCAGCGTGGAAAATGAATCGTGTCTTACTTCTGACTGCTCTGCTTTTCAGAGATCTGTGCTCAGGGGTTTGCAGAGGGCTTTTTCTGCGCACTTTCTCTGAGAGGACAAGTTCCAGTGTTGTGCGAATAGTGGGGGTGCTTATTATTTGTTTAAATTGTGCACAGAAAGTCAGAGACAGTGCGGCTCGCTTCTTACCATCTGTACTTCATCTAGAAAACATCACTTTCATTTAGAAGGCTGTAGATTTGTACAGTTACACACATTTACACTTTTTTAAATCCATCAGCTCTGTTGCCAGTTGCACTCTGGCTGAACAGACCTCGACCGATCGACACCAAATGTATTTTGAGCGTGTTTTTTAAATCGCCCCAAACAGGAGGCCTCCCCCCCGGCACGGAGACCCTCTCGGGATTATGTTGCTCGTTTTCCACGCGTTTACTGCAGAGGATTAAGAGAAGACCCGGGTTTTATTAGAGAGAGAGAGAGAGGGTGAGAGAGAGCGTGAGAGAGAGAGAGAGTGCCTGCGCTGGGGGATCGTGTTGGCTGCTGGCAGTGAGGACTGATAGGCTGGCTGTCGGAGGCCGTCTCTGTTCAAGGCCGGGCCGACTGGCTTTTCCTGTTGTTGCCGTTCGCTCTGAAGTTGTGACCTAAAATGGTTGAGATCAGCAGCTCGGCTCTCGGCGACGGGGAAGCAGCCCTTCGTTCTTTAAAACCCGACGGCTGTGGTTTTGAACGCCTATTAACTCCAAATAGATGGCTTGTTTGTTTGTTTGTTGGCTGGTTTGTTTATCTCGGGAGAGCGCTGCTTGTGCACCGCCTGCCTGTCACACATTTGATCTTATTTTAAAAGTGCAAAATCATTTGTGTGTCTTGTCTTTTTTCTTGCGTCTCCCCTCGGGTTCCCTGTGAGATTGTGCCGAGACCGCTCCGCTCCAGGGTGCCGGGCTGCCGAGGAGCCGCGGTCTCCCCTATCCTCCCTCTCTGCGCTCTGTCCCCCTGCCTTCGCTAAATCATTAGATGCCCTTTGTTTTCGGACTGTGATTTTGTCCCCCATAATGACTCCAGCTGTACACATTCTTCATCTGCAGGCGACAGCTCTCGCGTTCCCCCCTTTGCCCCCCAGGATTGTGTTTTTTTTGTGTTTGTGCCTGAAGCCTCGGCCAGGAGGCGGCCCGGCCCCCGGGGGACCGAAATGCTTTAGTTGTCTTGGATACGTGACATCACGGCGTGGTAATCGAGTGGAGGCGGCCGCCCTGAATTTGGGTTGCAAATACGAGTTGCTCTCTGGCCTGGGAGCGTCTCTCCACTCCTACCCCCCCCAGAGGAGGCAGAGTTTCGGAGCGGGACCGCGTGCCTGTGGGGGTGGGGGTGAGGGGGGTCTCGGCATCCCTGTGGACAGAGCGGCGGGCCGGAGAGTGCGCTGACCGCGGCCCACTCCCCCTCTCAGGGCCGGGGGCTTCGGGGTTCTCTCTCCTAATTGGTCACCGTCTTTATGCTGAAGTCTGTCGCTCTCTCTGTCCTTTGAAAGGGGGATTTGAGACCCCTTTCAGTCCTCGCTGCGTCATTAGAGCCGCCTCGGTTATCTGAAAAGCTTTGCTAATGGTCCCCCCCCGGCTTTAATTGAGGAGAGGTCCTGCCAACGCCCAGTGTCGCGGCACAATGGGGCTTTGTGTCGGACACTTCTGGCTGAATAAAAGCGGTTTGTTTAATTGAGCCGGGTTTGCGGGGAGCGGGATCCGGTGCAGACCTGGCTGTGCACCGTATAGTGAAACCAGCGGGCGCACGGGGGGAACCCTGTTGCACTACAAGGACAAGGGCGTCTGATAAGAAATAAATAATACTACTACTAATAATAATAATAACCCTGTGCTGAATAATGCACACACTGTTCATGGCTTAAGAATGTGAGGTTTTTGTTTTAAAACCACAGTTTTCCTCGGACACACTTCTGAGTGTTTGACAGTCAAGAAAGGTGCTTGTTTGATTTACATTTCAATGGTCACTCACCCAATCTGCATATTTGTTAATTAGTTTTGTTTGTTTACTTATTGTTTTGAGGACTTTAGTCTCCATATCAAATGCAGGGGGCGAACATTTCGAGCAGGGCCCGTCCCGGCCTTGGTGTCATGCGACGGTGCTGAAAGTGTTACGCAGTGTGTGAAAGAGTGTCGTGTCGTAAACGTCTCAAATTCAGTTTTGTAAAAGCATTCACAGATACAGTAACGATAGAAAGGGAACAAAAGTCAAATGAATCTTACAGATGTGCAGGCGCTTCCAGAACTACATAAGAGGGTTTTGTCTCGGCACTGCCTGACCAAAGTGTTGACTTCGGCCTCATAGAACACCTCTGGGATGATCTGGAATAATGAGGCACTGCAGAGGCCCATTAGTCTGACTGCGCTGCGTTTGGGGCCGGGCAGGGCTGATAATGTAAATGGATGCCTTCTGGTATTTTCTGCTGTCGCAATCTTGTGGTAATAGAGTGCAGAGTAGTTGTTAGCATATGAATAGTCGTCTTTTCTTTCTTTCTCTTTTTAGGGATATAAATAGCGTCCTGTTCATGCATTGTTATGAAATCCATCTTAGTTATTGCATTAGCATTATCTTTCACTGTGGAGAATGTGTGTGTGAGAGAGTGTTTTAATTGGCAGGTGAAGTCAGACTGTACCGCGCTAGATCAGGGCAGAATCTCTTAAGACGTAACGCACCCATTCACGCGAGCTGCCACGGCCTCGGCGTCTGCTCGTGCCCGTCTGACGGTTGGCATTTTTAAGCAGCGTTAATTGCACTCAGGGAAGGTTTGCCCTGGTTATGTAACGGCGCCTAAGATCCACAACGGAGTGAAACCTGTGTAGATCGAAAGGCTCTTTGCGTTGATGACCCAGGGCCGTTCACTTGCTGCAGGGTGTTGGGCTGTAGTGGGAGCGCCAGGTGGCCCCCTGGTACCGGCAGATTAATCTATAATCTAATTAATTCTCCTCTCTGAGCTTTTCTAATTGTACACACTTCTGTATCTCTGGTAGTGTGTGTGTGTCTGTGTTTCAATATTGCATGGCAGCCGTGCAGAATCACTTCTCCATTACTGTGGGTGGGCAGGGCAGTGTGGCTCCACGGCCCAGAGAGCAAGTTAGTCCTGCGCCACTCATTTGCAAGTGTTCCTGCGGTGTTTGTTTTGATCAAGTAGCCTTTAAAGTTCCCCGCGCCAAACGGGACCGTAGACCCGTCTGAAAGCACGGCCCGGTGAAGCTCGCCAAAGCTGGAGGAACTGATCTGACCTCCGGGGGCTCGGAACTGTTAATCGCCCCGCAGAACCGCGAGAATGAGATGGGATAAATAATTGTGAGATCAATCTGCTCTGGTAAACGGACACCTCTGCAGATTGCCTTCCCAGGGCGAGGTAATAGGCCTTGCGCATTGAGCAGCAATGCAGGAGCTTTAGGGGGTAAGAAAACTTCTCCACATCCCGGTTTAGTATTCGATGCGTGTCGCGTTCCGTCCACAGCGTTCTGTCATTGGTCTTCTGAAATGCTCTTGAAAAGACCTGGCTGCTTCTTTCGGACGGGCCGGACGTGGCGTCGGTTAAAATGCATCAGGTGTCTCTCTCCATCTTCGCGCGGCTAGTGTCGGTGGTGTTCCTGGGGATATTGTATGCAAAACAGGAAACGCAGATATCCATTTGCCCGTTTCCTCCGAGTGAGCGGGATGACCTCGCTGCCTGCCTGTCAGCCGCGCTCCCCGTGCAATCCGTCTGTGTCACAAACATTGGAGCTCCTCGACAGCCTGACGGGGCCGGGACTGCAGACGAGGGGGAGGTTAAAGCGGGACGCGAGAGGGGTGTCGGGATGTCGGCGCGACTGTGAAAGTCGTTACGCCGGGTGGGAGATGGTGTTGCGGAAGTGCCCGGGACAGTTCTGTGGACTCGGGGAGAGTGGGGTCAACACTGGGAGGGTGGGTCAGTCATTGGCCATCAGGCCTCGGTCAGGTAAACGAGCGCAGGCCTGGGGGAGGAGAAGACTGCAGCCGGTCTGGTGTCTGTCCGCTCGGCCCACGCGGCGCAGGGCTGCCGGTAGCGCTGCACTGACACTCCGCGGCTCGTGAGATTAGGCTCTTCAATTATTAACCTCCAGCGTTTGCTCTCATGTATAATTCAAGGGCCTCCTCCCCAGTCCTGCCTCTCCCCTCGCAGTGACTGTTTACAGTCCACAGGGTCAGGACAATTTGGGAGCTCCTGTGCAAACGGCTGCCCCCCCACACTGCAGCGCTCAGGATAGTACAGGACAGGACGTCCCCAGACACTCTGCACAGTCCAGCTCACCGCGCTCTGCGCTCGATCCCGGGGGGAGGCGTTCCTCAGGGTGGCGCTGGCCCTGTGTGTTGCCGTGCTGTGCCCCGGGGTTGTTCTTCGCACAGTACAGGAGCTGGCGTCTCATCGCAGACCCCCTGGGGGCTGCTCAACTCCTGGCAGCCATTTCCTCCACTTTATTATCATCGCGACCGACTTACTTTCTCTTTCTGTTCGGTTTAGTGATGTTTTCAGATCTGACTCTCGGCACTAAGCTGTAGTCTGTCGTGGCGCTGTGCACTGCTGTCTCTGTGCTGGAGAGGATTGCACGCTGACACGGGTCGGCTCTGTGCAAGACACGGGCCTGGTCCTGGCGGTCCGTCAGCTCCCGTTTTACACGCCGCCACTTCTGTTTGCTCCGGTTGTTCCGTAAAATTGATTTGAGCCTAACCGATGCTGTCAGATCCACTCGGCCGAGCGGCGCATTCTGGTTTGGGAGCCCGGCTGCGTGTGGGGAGGTGTGCGGCTCCGCCGGGCCCTGGGTCGGTCCTCCGCAGCGCTCGGCAGGGCCAGGGGAGGGCTGGGGGGGAGGGGAGGTTGGTGGATCAGGCTTCACTTGTACTTTTACCTCTGAATGCTGGTCTCGGCACTTATTGATCGGCACATATCAGACTCCCTCCCTCCCTCTCCCTGCTTGTGCACACTAGCCTGCCTCTGTGTCCTGAACCCGTACTGAAGTGGGGGTGTTTTCAAATGTTTCGGATCAGGAGAGACGGGCTCCTGATGCCGTTGCTGGTTCTGATTCTGGCCACTGCATCTTTGGTTAGTCCCCAGTCCCCTCCCCCTGTGTCCTCCTACTACACAGCCCAGCCAGATGTGTTGATTAATTAATTAGTTGCGTTACTGTGATGGAGTGTTTTGACACTGGGTGTGTCGTCACTAACGGGCAGAACTGCGCGCTGAGGAACACTGTGATTGCTCTCCAGCGCTGCAGAATAAACACTCAGTCAATTACGGGTCTTCTGTTGTATGAATAAATTTAGTGTTTGACCTGTTGAGGTTAGACTGAGTCTTTCCCGTTGCATCGCACCACTCTCTCTCCCTCTCTCACACTCACTCCCTCTCTCGCACCCCGCTCTCTGTCTGCGTCTCCCGCTGTGCACCCCGGGGTGAGACAGGCCGGGAGCCCGTCTGTCCTCTCTCTCCTCCGTTCTGTGCAGAGGGCCGTTAGTGTGGTGATTGTCTCGGTGCCGCGGCTTTGATGGAACAATCGCACCGTTAATGGCTCTCCGGCACCGCAGTGGGAACGGGGCTCTGGACTGTGCTGTAGGTGTGCAACACACTCAAGCACACACACACACGCGTTTAGTTTGTAAAGATAGCTGCATTAAAGTCCGGTATGTGTGTGTCTGCCAGTGAGTGCAGGTGTGTGAGACTGTGCCCGGGTGCGTCAGTGTCGAGGGGATGCAGTCAGTACGCGCTGGAGCACGTTCCTCCGACGGCTCGTCTCTCGTGACGCCCCTCAGCCCCAGTAGAGCAGCCGCTCCGGCGCTGCGACTCTCTGACGGCCCTTTGCAGTTGAAGGCAGTTGATTGAATCAGAGACTCTCACAGCACAGTGTGCGAGTGAATGAGTGTGTTGCTGTGTTCTGACACCACAGACTTCCTTCTCTTCTTCCTCTGTGTTTTCTTGTTGTGAGTCTGAGTCTTCTGGGGAGGAGAGGCTGCTTCTGTGCGGTTGTGCAGTGAGTGGAGCCGACAGCTCCTGAGGGCCGTGAATCACCGCCAGGGCTGTGCGCTGTCTCACACGCCGGAGTGAGCAGTCCGCCATTGCGGCCCGCTTCCTGCTTCCTGGGTTAGAACGGGCGCCACCCGGGGGTTCCTGTCACCCTCTTTGAGATGCATCTTCATCTCCACGGCCAGACGGACATCCTCCTCCTCTCCAGGCCCATGTCCCTCCGATCTCCCTCCTGTCTCGGCCTGGTCCCGGTCTGACCCAGATACACAGCGGCACCCTGCCCCCCCCGGCAGCAGCTCTGACCCGGTCCCGGAGAAGGCCACGGGAGGGAGCCGGGCCCGGTCCACAAGCTGCGCTCCAACACCCGCCGTCTCCGTCCTTGAGTGAGACTTCAACGCGGTTTTCTGGAGGGACAGAAAGTCAAACACTTTTTTGGCTGGTGGACAGCGGGTCACCTTGGGTCGAGCCGAGCTGCGGTTCTTCCCCGGTCCAATTTGCTGCAGACGGTCGCAGAAACCGTGGTAGAAACTTGTGTGCGATCGGTGCGCCCAACTTCTCCCATTTCTTCATACAGAGGCGTTCATATAGTTCATAATTGTTTTCAAGAATAAATAAATTGTAAGACTGCTGAGGTGTGTTTGTGTTTGTGTGTTAAATCAACGTTCAGAGACGAGGAAATGTTCCTGGGATTTCTTTAATTTAGCTTTTTAATTCAATTTGATATAAAATTACATGGCACTTTATTGCGGGGTGGTGAGTCAGACGTTGAGTCATCGTGTGGATCAGACCCAGTTCGGTGAGCAGAATACCAATGATGTCTCCCTCTTCATTTGAGACGCGAGTGGAAGTGTGTTACGGGCCTTTGTTCAGCCTCGTGCGTGTGCATGCGTGCGGTTCCTCGCCTCGCTGTGCGTGTGTTCGCTCGTAACCCTCTCCGGTGTGTAAACGTTCCTCCACTTCTGAGCGTTTCCTCGTGATGAATCGCGTAGGATGCGCATCGTCTCGGCTCCTTTGGCGTCTCCCTCCGATTTACCGCGCCTCTCCAAACTTAAGTGAAGTGTGTCTCGATGCCGTGATGAGGAGAGTGCTCACCACACGCATGTTCGTGGACGCCTGTGCTTCTCTGTCTGTCCATTTACCTCTGTCTGTCTGTTTTTAAACGCACACTGGTATGAGGACACGATCACGAGCTGCACCTTAACGCTTCTCTTGTCCTCTTCTCCCCCCCACCCCACCCCTCTTTGTTCGGCGCCGGCAGATCCTCCTGGTTTGATGGGTCCTATAATCGGGATGTCTCCAGACAAGAAAGCGGAGTCCCCGGGGCTGCAGGAGCGGGCCGGCGGGGGCTGCGGCACCAGCACCCTCCCCGAGGCCGAGAGCGCCGCCAGCCCCCGCGCCACCAGCCTGGACCGTGGCCCCGGCGCCGACGACGAGGAGCTCACCAACCTCAACTGGCTGCACGAGAACCTGCTGCAGAACTTCACGCTGGGGCCCGAGGCGCAGCCCAGCGGCAGCCCCCTGTTCGACATCGAGGGGGACGGCGCGCCCAGACCCGGCCTGTCCTCCTCGTCCTCCCCGTCCTCCTCCTCTTCGTCCCTCGCCGGCCAGGAGAAGGACTTGCTGAAGTCCAAGCCGCCCTACTCCTTCAGTCTTCTTATCTACATGGCCATCGAGCAGTCGGCCAACAAATGCCTGCCGGTCAAGGAGATCTACAGCTGGATCCTGGAGCACTTCCCCTACTTCTCCAGCGCGCCCACGGGCTGGAAGAACTCCGTGCGGCACAACCTGTCTCTCAACAAGTGCTTCCGCAAGGTGGAGAGGAGTCTGGGCAAGGTGAGGAGACCGTTGGTGTGTCCTGTAGCTGCAGTTGTTGTTGTTGTTTTTTACGTGCTCTGGAAGCCCGTTGTGGGACATTCCTCGGCCGGACGGGGCACAAAACCCTGGGCGTCAGGCTGAGGGGCTCCGGGCCGAGAAATGTGAAGCTGCTGACTTCACTGAATCCCGATTAACAAAATCACTGTGTCAAGGTCAGGTCCCTCGTTAAGTTGAGTGAGGGAGAGAGATGGATAGGTGGAGGGAGGGTTCGGGTTTCAACACACTGATTTCAGTCAGCGAGGAGGCGGTGAGATTTTCTGCCTGTTTGTGAAACAGGATAGGGTCGCTTCCTGTGTGTCTCTGGCTCTGCGTGTGTCTCTGTGTGCATCTCTGTGTGTGTTGCTGTGTGTCCCCGTGTCTTTGTGTGTCTGGGTGTGTTGCTGTGTGTCCCCGTGTCTTTGTGTGTCTGGGTGTGTTGCTGTGTGTCCCCGTGTCTTTGTGTGTCTGCGTGTGTTGCTGTGTGTCCCCGTGTCTTTGTGTGTCTGGGTGTGTTGCTGTGTGTCCCCGTGTCTTTGTGTGTCTGGGTGTGTTGCTGTGTGTCCCCGTGTCTTTGTGTGTCTGGGTGTGTTGCTGTGTGTCCCCGTGTCTTTGTGTGTCTGGGTGTGTTGCTGTGTGTCCCCGTGTCTTTGTGTGTCTGGGTGTGTTGCTGTGTCCCCCCGTGTCTTTGTGTCTCTGGGTGTGTTGCTGTGTGTCCCCGTGTCTTTGTGTCTCTGTGTCTCTGGGTGTGTTGCTGTGTGTCCCCCACATGTCTTTGTGTCTCCGTGTGCATCTCTGTGTGTGTTTTTGTCCTCCCTGTCTCCTACTTCTTGCGCGCTGCTTTCCTGTGGCCCAGCCTGTGTCGGGGGCTTCCCCCTGAGCTCAGACTCCTGAAGGCATCACTAATTGGAGGTTCAGTTGCCGCCCCCCCCGGCGCGCGTGTCACATACGGCGCTACACAGAGCGCAGAGGAATCTCTCCGCCTCCGCTCCGTGGGGCCGCTCTCTATGCGGCGCCGGTTTCCCGGCAGTCAGCTGGTGTCGCAGCGGCGCTGGTGTCAGGTGACGGCCTGGTTTCTGTTGCCATGGCGACGTTTCTTCCTTCCTGTTTACGAGCCGCGGCTGATCTGAGTCGAGAAGACAGGCGGCTGTGAGCGGTGCTGTCTGAGCGCTGACAACACTGTCTCTCTCTCTCTCACACACACACACACACTGTCTCTCTCTCTCTCACACACACACACACACTGTCTCTCTCTCTCACACACACACACACACACACACACTGTCTGTCTCTCTCTCTCACACACACACACACACTGTCTGTCTCTCTCTCACACACACACACACACTGTCTCTCTCTCTCTCACACAGTCTCTCTGTCTCTCTCTCACACACACTCTCTCTCACAGTCTCACTCTCTCTTTCACACACACACACACACTGTCTCTCTCTCTCACAGTCTCTCTCTCACACACACACACACACACACAGTCTCACTCTCTCGCACACACAGTCTCACTCTCGCAGACAGTCTCACACACAGTCAAACGCATATACTCTTACACTCTCTCACTCTCACACACACACACACACATCCTCTGCTTCCTGTTTTCCATAAAGCCGGACTGAGACACCGGGCCCTGATTGCAGCTTCCTGACCGTCTCTGCTTCGGTGTTTCACAAACTCACATTTATAACGAACTGTGTTTGTCCATCTAATGCAATACACCAGGCACACAACAGAGCCCGCCCCAACACGGCCACGTCGGACGGCTTGTCCTCGAGACGGGTCCCTCTGTGTCTCTGCAGGTGGCCGGGGGTATTTTTTGCGAGAAGACGCGGCCGGTGCACCACTTCACTTCTCGCAAACAAAGCTGGTGACAAAAATAGGTGACGTCTGAAGGAAATTTCACGTCTTGTTTACCACAGTAATAGTGTCATTGTGTGGGGCACGGAAACTTCAGTGGGTCTGCGCGAAAAGACGCTTCGGTTTCGTTCCACAGACGCTGCCAGACGTTTCTGCTCCACTGCTGTGGTTACTGAAGGAGAACCAGAAGCCGTTTTTTCCTCTTCCGGTTTCTGTCGCTTCTGCACCTGAAACTGCAGCTCCGTTATTATTATTAATAATAATATTAATAATAATAATAATAATAATAATAATAATATTATATCATTTTTGGGGGGTATTTTGTTTGAGATTAACCAGAAGTCTGAGTGTTGAATTTGCATGCCTGTTGCTATGTGAACCGATTCCCCCACAATGCCACCGCGTGCTTCTGCGTGTGGTCGCGTGGGTGGGCCTGTGTGAGCCCAGCTGCTCCTCTCCCCCACCACAGTGTGCATCTGAGCATTTCCCTGTCGTCCATCAAGGTGCTGTCACCCGAGAGGCATTTGTGAACGTTCCCAAATTGTCTCTTCAGCCTCTCTGTGTGAAGAAGTGTCTCCTGTTTTCTGTCTTGAATGCCTTGAAGCCCAATTTCCATTTGTGTCCCGGGTGCGTGTGTCCCTGCTGATCTGGAAAAGCTCCTCTGGTTTGATGTGGTCGATGCCTTTCATGATTTTGAAGACTTGGATCAAGTCCCCACGTAGTCTCCTCTGTTCCAGGGTGAAAAGGTTCAGGTCCTCAGTCTCTCAGTAGGACATTCCCTTCAGACCTGGAATAAGTCTGGTTGCTCTCCTCTGAACTGCCTCTAGAGCAGCGATATCTTTCTTGAAGTGTGGAGCCCAGAACTGTCCACAGTATCCAGATGAGCTCTAACTAGTGCATTGTACAGTCTGAACATCACTGCCCTTGTTCTCAATTCTACACTTTTGACAATATACCCTAGCATTGTGTTTGCCTTTTTTATTGCTTCCCCACACTGTTTGGATGGAGAAAGTGAGGAGTCCACATAGACTCCTAGGTCTTTCTCATGCATTACTTCATCTAGTTCTATTCCTCCCATAGTGTCATTATAGTGGACATTTTGTTGGCGTCTCTCCTCCTGCGTTCTCATGCGTCTGTGTCTCTCTCTCCTCAGGCCAATGGGAAGGGCTCACTGTGGTGTGTCGACCCAGAGTACCGGCCCAACCTGGTCCAGGCCCTGAAGAAACAGCACTTCCCCAGCGCCCACGCCTTCTGCACGCCGCCGGCCTCCCCACCCAGGTACTGTCCCGCGCTGAGCTCCCGAATCTCTCGCCTACACAAGCAGGACCCACCCTGAGCCCAGCACCCGGACCGGAAGTGCCATCTTTGCTCCACGGGCCGGACCTCGAGTAACCCTCCCCCACTCTCTCGCACCTTCATGCCGTGAAGTGCGTGTTCCCAGTGCCGGCGTGTTTGCTGCTTGGTCCGTGTGACTGAGTGTGTTGAAACTGAATGAAACAATAAAGCATCGCCTCCTCTCTGTTTCCAGTTTAAATTGTACAGTCTCCCCCTTGTGTTAATTAATTTAAACAAGAACAACAACCGGACAGTTTAAAGGCCCTAATCCCCCCCGTCTGTTGGACAGTTGGACAGTCCTGTGGAGATCCGCCCCCGTGTTTCTCTGCATTTTGAGCAGGATAACCTAAAAGTTCTGTCTCTCTCCCCCGCAGCGCGTCCTTCCCCCCTCGCCACCTCATCCCTCAGGACCAGGGCTGCTCTCTGAAAGGTAAGACCCTCGGGGGTGCGTCTCCGGCAGGGTGGGGTCAGGGTTCAGAGGTCAGGGGTCAGACAGGGGCGGAGTAGATGGGGCAGCAGCACTGGTCTGAGCCAGGCGGGGGTGCTGTTACACACCCCTACTGTGCGAGATAATGAAGCCCTTCACCCTGTACTTTTTGAAAGCAAAGATCATGTTTTCAGTCCGGACCACGGAGAGCGGACCGGGGATGCTCTCTAACGCGCGTTCTCTCCCTCTCTCCGCAGAGTCGGACATCGACGCGGCCACGGCCATGATGCTGTTGAACTCGGCCCCGGAGCAGCACCGAGACGAATGTAAGAGTCTCCCTCCACCCCTGCTTGCGCTGTTATCCGTCTTCTCTGCTTTTCTTTTGCTTTTGAAAAGATGTCTCTCTCCCCCAAAAACAATGAAAATAATGGGGTCTTCGTAAGGAAGGATAAACCATTTTTGTGGCAGCTTTTACTGAAATAAGTAAATAAATCGATAGATAAAAACAGTGACCTCCAAAATCTTTGAATCAAAGAGGACAGTCGTCAGTGCAGACCGAAGGATGGAGAGATCTGGAGAGATCCCGTGTGGAGGAACACTCCCAGATCCCTTTCCACGTGACACACGGGGCCTGGGACTGCTCCAGGTTTACTCAAGGTTTACACGGGTGCTCTGCAGGCTTTTACACTGGCCAGCCAATCCACACAGAGCAGCCAGTGCCGCTGTAGCGCCGGCCATTGAGAGTGCAACACCACGGCACCGGGAGCCGCAGGTCTGATCCCGGGTGTTGCCGGTTTGACTGGCCTCTCCGTTTCCTGCTCTTCTGTTGTGACTGGAACTGTTAAGGGAAGCGCAGATCTCCTGAATATTTCGGCACTTTATTTCCCGGTTGCTGCACAGAGCCGACTGCTCTCGGCATGGCCGTGACTGAGTCCTGCGGGGGCGTCTTGCTCTGCTCACGGTGGAGGGCTCTCCAGCTGAAGAGGCTCCTCGGTGCGACCGTGCCAGGGCCACTCAAGCCGGGAGGAATCCCTCAGGCTGCTGTTGACTCGCACTCCGGGTTAACGACGGGTCAATGGGACGCTGTCGCGGGTCGACACTTCTCTCCATTAGCGGCTTCTCTGCCGAGACGCGGTGCTTCTGTGACGCCCGGCCACTTCACTGTGCCGCCGCGCTGCCGGCACTCGTTAATGCGCTGATTACTGTGCAAATCTTGCTGCTCGTCAGTCAATCAGTGTTGTCAGTCAAAATGTCAATGTGTGTCAATATGTCAGTGTGTCAGTCAATCTTCCATGGCGTGTTCACTGACCTGTGCCGTGTCCATGTGTGTGCAGGTGCCCGGGCGGTGCAGGAGCGGCCCATGGACCTGTCCCGGCCGGAGGTGGCGGTGGTGAGCAGCGACCCGAAGGAGGACCACAACTACAGCGCGTCCCTCCAGCGCTGCGCCTCGTGCTGCAGCACCTCGTCCTCCGCCTCCTCGCTCTGCTCGCTGGACGAGGGCTGCCCCCCAGCCTCACGGGCGCGCCGGGCCGGCAGCGAGGGCTTCCACAGCGACGAGGACTCCGACCTGGCCGAGGAGCTGCAGGAGGCGCGGGCCCGGCTGGGCGAGGCTTCCTACGGGACGTCCCAGTGCCGGCCCCGCGCCGCGCCCTCCTCCGCCGCCGCCGCCACCACCAACGCCCCCTCTGCCAGCACCGCCAAGGGTCCCCCCGGGAAGAAGGCGCGGCGGGAGGCGAGGGCGGAGATCGACGCAGAGCTGCAGGAGGCGGCCGGGTCGCTGCTGCACCTGGCGGGGATTCGCACCTGCCTGGAGGCGTCCAAGCGCACAGCCAAGAGCAAGAGCAAAAAACTCGGCAAGAAATAGACTCCCTCCCACCCCCGAGACTCTCACTCACACCCCCCCTCCCACCTTCCGCCCCGGCTCATGTTCCGTGATTCAATCGATCGATCATGTTATTTTTATTTCCCACTGGATCCCCCTGCCCCCCCACACACACACTCACACACTTGGCAATATTATCGTTCACACGGGAGATCAAAGCCATATTGAGACTTGTTTTGGTTCTGGGACAAAAAACAAAAAAGAGGAGGAGGAGGAGGAGAGAATAGTCTGCGGACTAATCTTCTGGGTCTGTGAATCCGTTCAAGGGTCGTCCTTTTCTCGGACGAGGCGACGGAGGAGTGTCGTGAGCAGGACAGTTGCATGCTTCCTTCCCATTCACGTCTGTCCATATACAGTGAAATATTTATACCAGAGGACGAGTGCATGGATGTAAAATACGAGTCGGAGCCACCGTTCATCTTGTAGTTGTAGTTTGGTTTCTTCTATCGAGGTGTAAAACGAAAAAGAGAGAAGAAGTTGCCTTGGGTTTATTAGAAGACTTCTGTTATAGAGATATGATACAAAGAGAAATGCAATAATTATCCAAAACTTCATTTTATTTTTTTATCGGTTTTTCTTTGGTATTTCGGCGGGTTTTGCTTCGAGGACGGATACCATCCCGGGCTGCAGGCGGATCGGAGCGGCGCCGGGGTCAGATTGGGCAGCGAGAGTTTGGAATAACCCCCCCTCGGTTCCCCCAGGGAGATGTTTTCCAGCGGAGACGCCGGACCCCAGCACTGTGTGTCCAGAGAGGACTTTAATAAATAGCGTTTGGGGATTGGGAGTGCGTCTGCAGCCGTGAAGACCGGTCAGCTCCTGGCACTGTCCCGCGGCACAGGCGCACCCTGTGGTTCTTCTCGTTCTTATTATTTTTATTCTTCTTGTTGTGGGTGTTCATTTTTGTGTTTTTTTGTTTGTTTTTTGTGCAAACTGAAACAGGTAATTTTGGCAGCCTATCTGACCATTTCAGATCCTACTCTCAGATGCTATGCAAGGTGTGTTGAGGGGGTGAGTGGTCTCTGACAGGGAGGGGGTGCCAGCGGGTGTGTGCCTCGGGGGGGGTGGGGGCTTTGAGTGAGACTGGTGTGATTGGCACCAGAGGAGGAGAGAGCTGGACCATTAGTCTTCACTGCCAGGACTTCCGACACCTGAGTATTTCCTACACCAATAAAATATGCAAATAGAGAAGAGGGTCCAGGGGCGGTCTTGGTCTTGGTGGCCGGCAGGTTTCCCTCACGGGCTCTTTACAGTCTTCTTCACAGCTGTCCCCTGGTCTCTGATGCCAAAATGCGACCCGTCGGGGTGTTGTTATACAGTTTACTTGAAAGGTCGTTCCTGGTTCCTGCTGTGGCTTAGTGTAGCTGCCGAGTTTTCCTCTCCTCCAGCCCTCTGTGAAGGTCATGTGACAAGCGTGCCTCTGGCGTGAGGTGACTGAGGGTTGCGTTTGCATCACACGTGTGCTGTGGTCCACAGACGGGACACAGAGCAGGGTCCCTCACCGAAGAGGAGAGGAGAGGAGAGGAGAGGAGAGGGGGAAAAAAGACTAAAGGGACGAAATAAAGCCTCAGTTGTGATGTGAAGTCGAGGATGTCTGGTGTGAGTAGCTCAGCTGCCCGTGACGTGGCGCTGGGAGAATTATGAATGAATCCACTCTGCCCCTCAGCGCCACCCTGCTGCCAGGCTGAGCGAATTAGTCCAGACAGGGGAGCTGGGGCAGGGCTTCGGTCACTGCTCTCTGCCGCCCCCATGTGACGGACTCTCTCTCTCTCTCTCTGCCCGTCAGAGCCATTCTCACTGCCATACACCCCCCGCACAAAGGGAGTCGTGGGTGATCATGTTTAAATGTTTTTTTAAGTTGTATTATTGTTGCTGTTGTCGTATTTGCCTGTTTGCTGTCGACACAACCGCTGTGCGCTCGCTCTTCTCGCTGAGCCACAGGTGCCAGTCTCCCCGGGGTGAGGGCACGCCGGTGTGTGTGGGCGTGGAAAACGGCAGAGCGAATGACACGAAATGCCGGTGTGAGTTATGCAAACCAGATTCAGAAAAGTGTTTTTGTTTTGTTTGTTTGTTTGTTTTCTTTTTGTTTTAAACTGCCAGGATAGTCGGGTGACCTGTGGTTCACGACGGATAAGTGGGTTTGGGTTCCCAGTTTAAAGGTCTCATATCTGCGAGCTGGAACACAAGAAACAATCTAATTGCCTCGTCTCTAGCGCAGGTTACAAGGAAGAGCTGGCGGAGAGGGTTAGCCTTGTGTTCTGGTTACTGCAAAACCCGGTTGTGCTACAGGTTGGATTAGTGGCGAGGGCTCTGGACGTGTGAGTGTTGTGGGTACTGCCCCTCGCCCCAGAGATACTGCGGTGCTACCCTGGAGCAAAGGCACTTTACCACAGATTACTGCAGTAAAAACAACTATATAAACGGGAACCCATTTGACTTCTGTGAAATCAGACTAAAAATACAAACCAACCACAATCAATTCCTTTGCCGAAAAACAAGCCTGTCTGTGTTCTTGCCATAGCGTGATTATACTTCGACTGCCAAGAGAGAACCCGTGTGTTTTGAAATGGGCGGCCACGCCGGGGCGTCACAGTGCGTGTCACAGCGCCCAGGTCTCCCCTTTCGCTTCCTGGGTCAGTATTAAGCCACAGTGCCATTGGATAGTGGACCTGGGCAGACCCAAAGTTATTACGGTCCAGCTGGCACAAGCAGCTGTCCACGCCAGGTCCAGCCAGCCCCAACAGATTCTGATCTCATAGGTATTTATTTAAAACTATAGGTATTTATTGAAATCTAGAGGTATTTTTTAGAAATGTATATTTATAGTGGGTTTGTCGTTGGAACAGAACCCGTAGAACCTACAGGCGCGTCCGGTGTGATTGACAGGGCCGTGTCAGGCGACCGGAGGACCGAGCGCCTCACTCTGAGTGACCGTAGAGATCTTGAGCTGATGGAGCGTCCCGAGGGCTGCTGTGAGGGGCGCACTGATTGCGTGCGAGGGGCGTGGATTTCAGTGTATTGTAAGCTTTTGAGCATTTTCTAGCCAACTAGCCAGATGAACCAGGGTGGCTTTGTCATAGACAGTATTTGCCAGATAATTAGAAGCTGGTTAAGTGATATAGGGTTGGCATATGATGGTGATGATGATTATTTTTGTAAACTATAATTTAATAAAAAAAAATATAATTTCATTTTGTTATTTTTTTATGTTTAACTAACTAAAAGCTGCCAATCCACTATCAGTTTGCGTCAGTTGTCTGCCATGTCTGTTAGACAGACAAACCTTTGGTTTTTGTATGCTAACCTCTGTTAATAAAATGTTTATAAAGTTTATTTTCGCCAAAGATATGCAATTGCATTATATATGGTATTACTGAATAAAAAAATGTTCTTGTTTTACCATTTTTGTGCTGTCTTTTCTGTCTCCCCCCCTCCCCGGAATGAATTAATCGGCCAAGGAAGGATTTATATCGTGCAAGACGGACAGACACTCAAACCTGTTTTCGTCTCATTTTTCAACAAAACTCTCGGATGAGGCCGACGCACGCCTGCTCTCGTTCAATATTGATGGGGTGACGGTGCTGCTGTATGGGCTGCTAAGCAGTGGCTCTGTGCTTTAATTAGCCGGAGTGCATGAGGCGAGAGCCGGGCATGTATTATTCAGCAGCTTCTGAGCGCTCTGCTGTCGGCCGCTGGGTGCGCTGAGAGTGGGGCCCTTGGGAGCAACCGCCCTGCAGGGGCTGTGCGGCCCTTCGCCGTGTGACGCCATACAGAAGTGTGGCCTTGAGCCGCAACGGCAGTGAGGGGACGGGCGCTGCCACGGGGCCAGGTGGCAATGCGGTAAACCTATAGCAGGGGACGCAGAAGGCAGGCCCTGCTCATCCAGGCCGGGGGTTGGTTTTAATTGCAGGTACAGGAATAATTCATCTAATTAAGGGCTTGATAATTACAAGAGGCCGTGCATCTCGGAGGGATGAAAGATGCTGACCTTACAACACTGAGAAGAGCGAGCGGGGAAGCGTGGGGTTGCTGTTCGATCGGCACTCTGCCGCGGTGGCTGTCCGTGGCAACCGATGAGTCCGCGGTGGCTCCTGCTGTTCGTTGGCGGGGGGGCCCTGAGCAGGCGGCGCACGCAGCCCTAACGCAGTTCCCCTTTCTGCGCAGACGGTGCCGACGGAGGGGGTGGGGGGGGGTTGGATCGTCTTGTTGCCTCCTGCTTCATCAGACTTCCCCTCCGCTGGAGTCAGAGAGCCGGGCAGGAAACGCTGGCCAGCGTGGGTGGGGGAGGGAAGAGCGCGTGTGACTGAACAAGACGAGCCAAACACAGTGAAACAAAAACAACCGACATGTTTGCCAAACAGAGATGAGTCTGTCTGTCTCTCGTGTGTGTGGACTCATGGCTGTGACCTCTGACCCCGTGCCCTCGTCCTGGTCCCTCTTCCACCTCACAGAAGCCAGTGGGGTTCATAGTGATGCCACTTGGGTGTCTTTTCCCTCCACACTCCACAGTCGGCCTCGCCCAACCGCTTCATTAGCCGTCACCCCCCCACCCCCTCGTTAAGCCGTAGGGGCTGTTAACACGAAGCGACGCCTGGGCCCCATTGTCCTGACACGACAGCGCTCCAATTATCTCACCCCCGGCGCTCCGGGTAGAGGGGGGCCGCTGTCAGCCGACACTGCCGGCCCCCAGGGGACGCACCCCCACCCGCAGCCTGGCAACCGCACCAAGCCAAGAGTTACTAGGCAACCAGCCCGAGCCCCCCGCAGTGCAGAGGCCGAGCGGGACCTGGATGGCAAGATGGACCTCAGCCAAAGCTCTCGCTCCCCGAAGCCTTTAAATCAGGATAAATCAGATCCCCCCCAGACCCCCTCAGTGCTGCCCCTGTAGGCTGCAGTTGGTAGCGCAGTGAACACCATTCACTACCCACCCCCTCTGGTAATAGAGTCGGCCGGGAAGTCGGAGTCCTTTGCTCTTTCTGGCAAAGATTTTGATTTAAAAGTGGCTGTAAAGTTAGTCATAAGACGTCATGTCTACTCCGACCATAGACATCTATCAACAAAGATCCATACATGCGTGTGTTAGTGGAAACCGCGGGGCCATCTTGAGTGATAATAAGATGACTGCACTGCAAATAGGAAATAAACACTAACACGAAATGTAGCCTATAAAAATGATCTCAGGTATGTATGAAAAAGTGATGTAATGGTATAGTATCGTTCTTCCGAAATCCACAGAAATAAAATCCCTAAAAGTTAGTATTTAGCGGCATGTTATCGTTGCTTAAGCTCTTTCAGGAGCGAGGTTTATCCTCACCCAAGATGGAGGACAGACACCTCACTCACGGAAGTGCGTTAATCTACCTCTATTGCATGTCTATGGCTCCGACGCACAGTCTGTTTTGTTGAACTTTGACCCTCAGTTGCGGAAGTGGCGTTTGGATGCGGATCCGCGCAAAGCGAGAGCGACACACGCCGCCAGAGCGCCGCGTCTGAGAGCGCAAAGCCCGCACAGCAGCAGCTCGCTGGCCGCTGGATCGGCAGAATCGGCCATTGCGAGGGCCGGGGAACCAGCCACTGACAGCAGCCGCCATTCCGCCCTCCCGCCCGCCTGTGTAGAGATGCGCTGTGGAGCTGCGGAGAGCTGACATCGGCCAGAGTGACGCGGCGGAGCAGGGCGCTGCCTGGGCGGCACACGGTCTCCGCGGGGTCGGGGCTCCGGCACCGTTTCAGCCCGATCTCCCGTCCTCCTCTCCCGTCCCTGGGTGTCTGTGTTGAACGGCGGCGGCCATGGCAGCGGATCTGCAGTCCAAGTACACGAAGCTGGCCCAGGAGTACTCCAAGGTAAGGCGGGCTGCATCCATCCCACCCTGAAGACTGTGTCATCTGTCCCGCAGGACCCCCCACCCTGCTGGTTTGTGTCCCAACCGAGCTGTCAGTTACGTAATTGAAGCCTTAATTGTTAGACAGGTGGTGGGAATCGGAGTCTTGATGATTAAAATGAAGGAAATCGGTGCAGATACAGCCAGAGTGTGTGAATGACATTTAAAACAGTCTGCATTGTGCATGGTGACAGGTCGCTCCTCATGGGACAGGCATTGAAACTGTAGCATTACGTCATGCCCAGTTCCAGCACCGGACCCTGGACTTCACTGGGAGTGAATTGGGTATGTGTGGAGGTGTCGGTGCTGTGCGCACCCTGTGACTGCTGTTTCCTCAGGGTGTTGTTTAATGGCACTGCTCTCCCCCTGCTCTTCCAGTGTCACCTCGTCACCTGACCCGGGTCAGTTCATGTGCGCCATGCTGCTGAAAGTGCATCACATGACCTGGCCCTGCGAGGGGGGATGAGAAGACTTTGTTCCTGTTTTGTTAGGCAGGAGAAGAAAAAACATGCCATTAGGCAAGCTTCAGCGGCTGCCTCTGTACCCAGTGCGCTGCAGTGTGTGTCTGTGCCACTGTGTGCAGGGCTGTGCGGTCGTGTGCTACAGTGCGTGTGTGCAGCTGCGGTCCAGTCTGATTTATCGGTGCTTCCCTTTGCCGCAGCTCCGGGCTCAGAACCAGGTGCTGAAGAAGGCCGTGGTGGACGAGCAGGGCAGCTCCGCTTCTCTCAAGGTAGGACGTCGGCCCTGTTCCCGTGAGGCACGCTGCTGCTGTCCTCTCTGTCCCTGTACCTGACTCTGCTGCCCCATGGAGGCCTCTGTGTTCAGGGCAGGGTCCTCTCTCTGGGGCACACGGGCATACCGGGGCTTTCCAAACGGACACAAACGCACCGGATCTCCAACTGAAACGCCGCATTGTCTCTCCGCCTCTCAGGAGCAGCTCAAGCAGAGGGAGCAGAGCCTGAGGAAGGTGGAGCAGGAGATGGACAGCCTGAGCTTCAGGAACCAGCAGCTGGCCAAGCGTGTGGAGCTGCTGCAGGAGGAGCTGGCGGCGGGCGAGGTGCGGGGCAAGAGGGGCAAGGTAGGGCGCCGCCGCCGAGAGCAGGGGCGGGCCGAGGGCACGGCTCTGGCGCGGCAAGGTCTCGCACTCGGGCCAGGCGGTGTCTGTGTGTCTCCACCTCTCGTGTCTTTGCTCTTCTCCTTCCATCTTCCTCCTCTGATTCTCCCTTCTGTCTCATTCTTTCTTATTCTCTTATCCCTCTCTCTCTCTCTCCGCTGCAGCAGAAAGCGGGTGACTCTCCCTCCCAGCAGGGCCTGCAGCACCAGACGGTGTTCGACGAGGACCTGCAGAAGAAGATCGAGGAGAACGAGCGCCTGCACATCCAGGTGAGGGGCGGCCCGGCCCGGTGACCGTGGTGCGGTGCCCTGTGCGGGCGGCGTGCGTGTGTGAGGGCTCTGTGCAGTGCGTGTCTCGGTCTCTGTGGTCAGTGCGTCTTCTCTCTGAGCGGTGGAGGTGTCGAGCGGTGTGAGAAGACTCGGGGGTTGAGTGGCGTGTGAGCAGGGTCTCTCCCTCTCTCTCTCAGTTCTTCGAGGCGGACGAGCAGCACCGGCGCCAGGAGGCCCAGCTGAAGGAGCGCCTGGAGGTCCTGGAGCGCGACGCGGGGCAGCACCAAGCCGTGGTGGACGGGCTGACCCACAAGTACATGGAGACCATCGAGAGGCTGCAGAACGACCGCGCCAAGCTGGAGGTGAGCGCCGGCAGAGCCCCCGGCGGGGAGGAGGGACACCAGGAGCTCGGCCCGGGCTGCTGAGCCGGCTCCGTCACCTAGAGTGCGACCGAGGGCCCGGCGGGTCAGTCGGCGGTAGAGACGCTGCGTCACGCGTTTATTGTTGTTGTTCTACAGGTGAAATCCCAGACGCTGGAGCGAGAGGCGAAGGACTGCAGACTGAGGACTGACGAGTGGTAAGAGATGTGGCTTAAATACTGATTAAGATGCAGGTCTGACTATATTGGCTGAACAGGCAACGGTGTAGCTGATGAGGGAGTATGAGGCCCCTCAGTCGGGCCCTGCGGTCACTTCCCCCTCGGCACCGCTGTCAGCGCGGAGAACGGGAACAGGGAATAGAGCTCTGGGTTCAGTGTCTCCACGGGCTTCCTTCTCGGGGCCAGGTCGTGTCGGGTTGTGTGTGCTTGTGTCTCAGTGCCGCGCTCTCCACAGCCAGCAGCAGCTGAAGAGGTTCCAGGCGGAGCTGAGCCAACAGCTGGAGGAGAGCGTGAGCATCATCCAGGAGAAGGTCCCCTTCAACGACACCAGTGAGTCTCACACGCACACCCTGCACACACCCTGCCCACCGAGGCACTCCACAGAGCAGCATGTGAAGGAGATAAACTGGCCAGCTGTGTCTGTGAAGGAGGGTGTCCTTGTGGGTGAGTGACGGTGACATTGCGCTCTCTCTCTCTCTCTCTCTCTCCCTCCCTCCCTCCCCCAGAGCACAGCCAGTTCAACACGCTGAACGTCCCTCCTCACAACAGAAGGCATCAGGTAGGTGCTGCTGTGGTTCTCGCCGGCTCACCTGGGCCCGTATTGGTGCTGATCTGTCCTAACGCTACTGGTGTCTGAGCTCAGAGTGGGCCGGGCCCAGTAACTCTGGAAGCACCTGGCCCCCTGGACAGGAAGGACGAGGCGCGGGAAGGAAGCTGTAGGAAGGGGGCGGGAGGTTGTGCCAGGCTTGGAGAGGGGTGGTTCCGTGTGCGGCCCGTGACGCTGCCGTGTTCCCTGTGCGCAGCTGAAGGCGCGGGACGTGGCCGGTCAGGCGCTGGGCTTGGTGCAGGACCTGGTGCCGGCGCTGCTCAACCTGCACACCTACAGCGAGCAACGCGCCCACATCTACCCCCGCGACTCCGCGCTGGAGCCCGTCTCGCCCCTCAACCAGAGGTTCTCCCAGCACCTGCACGAGAACGCGGCCTACGTGCGCCCCCTGGAGGACGGGCTCCTGCGGCTTTTTGAGAGCATCACCGAGCACACGGTCACCACTCTGGTCAGTACCGTCGGTGTCTCTCTCTCTCGCTCTGTGTCTCTGTAACACCATTCACACTGGAACAATTGCCACAGTCTGTGACGAATGTATCATGAATGCACCAATATTTAAACACGCTGTATGCAGTTATTGAACACTATGCTGCTATACTTTTTGGGTGAAATGTGGAGTTCGTTTTCTTTTTGAAAAAGAACCGAGACCCTCCTGTGTCACTAGTTTTCCAATCAAACCGAACTTTCCCTGCTGACTAGTTCTTGGTAGTGAGTCCCAACCGAACCGGCGCCCTGGTTAGAATCAAGAGCCCAGTAAACACGATAGAATTGGAAGCTGGCAAAACAGGGAAATGTGGGGAAGTGTGAATGGGACTTGTGTCTCCGCGTCTCTGTGTCTCTCCCTCTTTCTGACCCCGGCCCCCCGCCTCGCACTCAACGGTGACAGTGGTCGTCCGACTGAATTGTGCTTCCTATTGTTCCAGGAGACGACCGTGAAGCTAAAGGACTTCTCGGACCATTTCACGTCCTACACGCGCTTCCTGCAGAAGATCCTCCCCTACCAGCTGAAAAGGTCTTTACTTACTTTGAAATGTTTATATTCAGGGCTGAGAGTGAGATGCAAATGTGCATTTATACTTCAATTTGTGTACAGTGACGTAGTGCTGTGATGTTGACCCGCTTCTCAGAGCCCAGAGATCGTAAGGGTGAGGTGGAGGGTGTGTGGTAGTCGCTGGGGTTGCTCATGTATGTGCGAGAGCGTGTCCTCCTGACCGCGTCTCCGTGTCCCCCGCAGTCTGGACGAGGAGTGCGAGTCGCCGCTCTGCACATCGGCCCTGACCGCCAAGAACCGCGAGCTGCAGGCGGACATGCGGAGGATGACCGCGGCCTTCGAGAAGCTGCAGACGTACATCAGCCTGCTGGCCCTGCCCAGTGAGTGTCCCCCCCGAGCCCCCGACACACACGCACATGCACACGCATCTGTGCTGGTGTTAGAGATCAGGTCATGCCAGCGGTTTGCCACCAGGGGGAGCTCACACTTCTGAGATGCAGCTCAAACTGAGGGGAAGAGCAGCGTTTAGGCACTTCCTGTCTCAGACCAGGGCCCGTATGCACAAAACATCTCAGAGTTACTCCTAGGAATCTCACTGAAAGGTAGTTTAGGAGTAAAATCACTCCTCGCTCAGGGTAGGAGGTAGAAGTTACTGACACTTACTTTTGCTGGGAGTAGCATTCCAAAACGTTTAGCACATTTTCACGTCCGTTTAGGTTAGAATACAGGGGTAAGACAGCGCAACATTGTCACACCTGTATCTCTGCATGTGTATGATTATTATTATTGTTATTCCCAAGAGTAAACAATTCCCTCTGGACAAGTGTTCGACTGTCTTTCTGCACTTCTGTGTTGCGTTGGGTGTAGGCCGTGTGTCCGAGTGTGGCCCTGGCTGTGTGAGAGTGTGTTACTGTAGTGAGACTGTGGCCCTGGCTGTGTGAGAGTGTGTTACTGTAGTGAGACTGTGGCCCTGGCTGTGTGTGAGAGTGTGTTACTGTAGTGAGACTGTGGCCCTGGCTGTGTGTGAGAGTGTGTTACTGTAGTGAGACTGTGGCCCTGGCTGTGTGAGAGTGTGTTACTGTAGTGAGACTGTGGCCCTGGCTGTGTGAGAGTGTGTTACTGTAGTGAGACTGTGGCCCTGGCTGTGTGTGAGTGTGTTACTGTAGTGAGACTGTGGCCCTGGCTGTGTGAGAGTGTGTTACTGTAGTGAGACTGTGGCCCTGGCTGTGTGTGAGAGTGTGTTACTGTAGTGAGACTGTGGCCCTGGCTGTGTGTGAGTGTGTTACTGTAGTGAGACTGTGGCCCTGGCTGTGTGTGAGAGTGTGTTACTGTAGTGAGACTGTGGCCCTGGCTGTGTGAGAGTGTGTTACTGTAGTGAGACTGTGGCCCTGGCTGTGTGAGAGTGTGTTACTGTAGTGAGACTGTGGCCCTGGCTGTGTGTGAGAGTGTGTTACTGTAGTGAGACTGTGGCCCTGGCTGTGTGTGAGAGTGTGTTACTGTAGTGAGACTGTGGCCCTGGCTGTGTGAGAGTGTGTTACTGTAGTGAGACTGTGGCCCTGGCTGTGTGAGAGTGTGTTACTGTAGTGAGACTGTGGCCCTGGCTGTGTGAGAGTGTGTTACTGTAGTGAGACTGTGGCCCTGGCTGTGTGTGAGAGTGTGTTACTGTAGTGAGACTGTGGCCCTGGCTGTGTGTGTGAGTGTGTTACTGTAGTGAGACTGTGGCCCTGGCTGTGTGAGAGTGTGTTACTGTAGTGAGACTGTGGCCCTGGCTGTGTGAGAGTGTGTTACTGTAGTGAGACTGTGGCCCTGGCTGTGTGTGTGAGTGTGTTACTGTAGTGAGACTGTGGCCCTGGCTGTGTGTGTGAGTGTGTTACTGTAGTGAGACTGTGGCCCTGGCTGTGTGTGAGAGTGTGTTACTGTAGTGAGACTGTGGCCCTGGCTGTGTGAGAGTGTGTTACTGTAGTGAGACTGTGGCCCTGGCTGTGTGTGAGAGTGTGTTACTGTAGTGAGACTGTGGCCCTGGCTGTGTGTGAGTGTGTTACTGTAGTGAGACTGTGGCCCTGGCTGTGTGAGAGTGTGTTACTGTAGTGAGACTGTGGCCCTGGCTGTGTGTGAGTGTGTTACTGTAGTGAGACTGTGGCCCTGGCTGTGTGTGAGAGTGTGTTACTGTAGTGAGACTGTGGCCCTGGCTGTGTGTGAGAGTGTGTTACTGTAGTGAGACTGTGGCCCTGGCTGTGTGTGAGTGTGTGTTACTGTAGCGAGACTGTGGCCCTGGCTGTGTGTGAGAGTGTGTTACTGTAGTGAGACTGTGGCCCTGGCTGTGTGTGAGAGTGTGTTACTGTAGTGAGACTGTGGCCCTGGCTGTGTGAGAGTGTGTTACTGTAGTGAGACTGTGGCCCTGGCTGTGTGAGAGTGTGTTACTGTAGTGAGACTGTGGCCCTGGCTGTGTGTGAGAGTGTGTTACTGTAGTGAGACTGTGGCCCTGGCTGTGTGAGAGTGTGTTACTGTAGTGAGACTGTGGCCCTGGCTGTGTGAGAGTGTGTTACTGTAGTGAGACTGTGGCCCTGGCTGTGTGAGAGTGTGTTACTGTAGTGAGACTGTGGCCCTGGCTGTGTGTGAGAGTGTGTTACTGTAGTGAGACTGTGGCCCTGGCTGTGTGTGTGAGTGTGTTACTGTAGTGAGACTGTGGCCCTGGCTGTGTGTGTGAGTGTGTTACTGTAGTGAGACTGTGGCCCTGGCTGTGTGTGAGAGTGTGTTACTGTACTGAGACTGTGGCCCTGGCTGTGTGAGAGTGTGTTACTGTAGTGAGACTGTGGCCCTGGCTGTGTGTGAGAGTGTGTTACTGTAGCGAGACTGTGGCCCTGGCTGTGTGAGAGTGTGTTACTGTAGTGAGACTGTGGCCCTGGCTGTGTGTGAGAGTGTGTTACTGTAGTGAGACTGTGGCCCTGGCTGTGTGTGAGAGTGTGTTACTGTAGTGAGACTGTGGCCCTGGCTGTGTGTGAGAGTGTGTTACTGTAGTGAGACTGTGGCCCTGGCTGTGTGAGAGTGTGTTACTGTAGCGAGACTGTGGCCCTGGCTGTGTGTGAGTGTGTTACTGTAATGAGACTGTGTTGCTCAGCGTGTGTTGTGTGTCCGCAGGTACGAGGCCCGAGGCACTCCCCCGCAGCAGCTGCAGCGCGGTGTTCACACAGCTGGCCGCCTGTCTGCACGGCCTGCAGGACTCCGTCAAAGGTAACGCACGCCCTTCCGCCTCGGGGCGCGTCTCACCGGGAGAGAAGGGGAAACGAAGGGAGCAAAGGGTAGAAACGTCCTGCTGCCCTCTGTACACAAGTGTATAACACGCTTGGTGCTGTGTAACAGTGCGTCTGTTCAGACCCGGTCAGAAGAGCACATACAGTCAGGTCATAAATATCTGGACAGCGACACGATTGTCATCATTTTGTCTCTGTACGCCACCACAATGGATTTAAAATGAAACAATCAAGATGTGCTTTAAGTGCAGACTTTCATCTTTAATGTGAGAGTAGTTTCATCCACATTAGGTGAACGGTGTATTAATTACACCCATTTTTATATGTGCTCCCCCAATTTTAGGGGCTCAAAAGTATTTGGACAAACTAACATAATCATGAATTAAATTGTGAGTTTCAAAACTTGGTGGCAAATCCTTTGCAGTCAATGACTGCCTGAAGTCTGGAACCCATAGACATCAGCAGATGCTGGGTTTCTTCCCTGGTGATGCTCTGCCAGGCCTGCACTGCAGCGTCTTTAGTTCCTGCTTGTTCTGGGGGTGTTTTGCCTTCTCCCTCTCTCTCTGCGTCCTTCTCTCTGTCCTCTCTCTCTCTGCATCCTTCTCTCTCTCTCTCTCTGTCCTCTCTCTCCCTCTCTCCCTCTCTGCGTCCTTCTCTCTGTCCTCTCTCTCTCTGTCTCTGTCCTCTCTCCCTCTCTTTCTCTCTGCGTCCTTCTCGCACTCTCTGTGTCTCTCTCTCTCTCTGTCCTCTCTCTCCCTCTCTTTCTCTGTGCGTCCTTCTCTCACTCTGTCTGTGTCTGTCTCTGTCCCTCAGATGTGTCTAAGCACTACAGCCAGAAGGCCACTCTGGAGCAGGAGCTGCCGACGGTCACACAGAAGCTCAGGACCACCAACGAGTGCATCCTGTCCTCCCTGGGCTCCCTGACCAACAGCACCGGCAAGGTAAAGGTCCCGCTGAGCGCGGTTTCATTTATCTGTCAGTGAATGAGTTCTGATCCTGCCTTGTTGTCCCGGCTCGTCCAGATCGCCACGTTCTTCAGCAACAACCTGGACTTCTTCACGGCGCCGGCGGGCTACAGGCCACGGGGGGGCCGGGCCGGCATCGACCCCCTGCAGGCGGAGGCCATGCTGCAGAACAAGAGCCGCGCCGCCGCCTACATCCTGGCGCTCAGGAAGGTGAGTCGCTGGGCCGGGCCGGTGATTGATTGATTGGATTAAAGGGGGGATTTGCTGGAGCGTGAGAAGAGCCTGTTTGCTCACCTGCTTAATGAGTTTGGAGGCTCAGGGTGAAGCGCCGGTGTCAGATTGGCAGAGAAAGGGTGACTGTGTGGGGGGGCAGAGACCTCCTGCACATCTCTGACCGCCTCTTGAGCGCTCTCTCTCTCTGCCTGTCTGACCCATGTCTGTCTGACAGTCACTCTCAATTCAAATTCAAATTCAAGGTGCTTTATTGGCATGTCTCTGTCGTATCCTGTTAGCCGCAGCCGGAGACGGTGCCCTACAGCCAGGCGCTGTCCAACCGCAGAGTGCTGACCAGCTCCACGGAGAGCCGCGAGGGTCTCACCCAGCAGGTAAGCCCCCCGACACCCCTCTCACCGCGACTGAGCGTCCGACGCCGAATAATAACTGTGGGCCTCTCGGTGAATTGGTTTTAAGACGGGCTGCTGTGTGTTCTGGGCGGGATCGACCCGCGTCCCCGTGGTTCTGACCCGTGTCCCCCCGGCCCCGCAGGTGCAGCAGAGCCAGGAGAAGATCGCCCGTCTGGAGCAGGAGAAGGAGCACTGGCTCCTGGAGGCGCAGCTCGGCCGCATCCGGCTGGAGAAGGAGAGCCAGCGCATCGCCGAGCTCGAGGGCCAGCTGAGCGCCGCCTTGACCGGACAGCCGCCCCCCACGGCCGCCCAGGACGCACCCGCACCCCCCGGACAGGACGGGGAGGAGCCCCCGGAGCTCGGCCTGAAGGAGACCACGTCCGCCGCCAGCCTGGTGAGACGCGACTTTACCACCTGCTGAAAATTATAACTGCCATTCGGACACGGAGAGTGTTTGAGGTGCCCAGTAGGTATCTGGCAGGAGTCACGGTGAGGCCCGGCCGTGGCGCCGCTGCCGTGCTTCCTGTCAGTCTCGGCTGCTCTGTGTTCTCCGTACAGTGGAGCGATGCCAACCCCAGGCCATAGCGCCGTGGGCACAGGCACAGGCACGCACGCCCCGGGGTCACCACAGCAGCCTGGCATCTCGTTCTCTCGGCACAGCGGATCACCGGTTGTCCGTTTCTGGGCGGCAGCTCCTGAGAGAGCGCTTGTTGTGAGGGGGGGTTAATCTCTCTGTTCTCCTGCCTCCAGATCGGCCTGCTGAGCACGACGCCGACCAGCGAGGAGGTGAGTGAAGGTGGCAAACACCGTAACAGCCACCGTGGCACAGCCATTCATTTCCTGGCATTGGGTTTCTATTTCCTTGTCGTCTCTGCTCCGATTACTGGTCCAATTCTCTTCACTCCCTCCCGCACGGGTGTACGATGTCGCGCGTCTGTGCATGTTTACTTCACCGAACGGACGTCTCTCACGCCCCGCGGTTCTGCCGCTCTGGTACCGGCAGCCAGCCCCGGAGGGAGAGGAGGCTCGGCCTGTGCCGGTGCTGCCAGCTGCAGCGGTGTCTTAATCGGCTGGGCTGACCCTCCGACGGGCGCGTTAATCCCGGCTTAGCCGCCCCGCTGACCCCGACGCACCACGGCCAATCAGAGGCTGTGCCCCCCCCAGGGAGGAGTGTGATTATGTAACAGACGAGTGTCGGCACAGGGCCGGCAGGGGGGCCCTGCAGTCTTTTTCTTTCATTCTTTCCTTTTCTCTTCCTTTTTTCTTTCTTTCCTTCTCTTTCTTTCTCCTTCCCCCTCTGTCACTCACGGTGTATATGTTCCGAGCAGCTCCCTCACTCGGGGGTGAAAGGTCGCGAGTAACGGGCCTCTCTGCTGTGTGTGTGCAGGCGGGGGACGAGCAGTCGCGGGAGCAGCTGATCAAGACGCACTACATGGCGCGCGTGGCCGACCTCACCGCCCAGCTGCAGGTGGCCGACAGCAAGGCCGTGCACTTCCACGCCGAGGTCAGTTGGGGGGGTTATAGACGAATTCATTGATTAATTAGCGAGACCGATGTTGGGCGATGAGATTGTGGTCCCGGCTGGGGTTCAGCTTTCGGCCCCGTTGCCGCGCAGAGCTGGCGGCCTGTTTGTGCGCCGGTGTCGCTTCCTGGTTGCGTGTGTTCTCACGGCGCGGTTCCCCCCCGCAGTGCCGAGCGCTGGCTAAACGACTGGCTCTGGCGGAGAAGTCCCGGGAGACGCTGACGGAGGAGCTGAAGGCGGCCGCCCAGAACATCAGCCGCCTGCAGGTATGTGCGGCTCGTTGTTGTTGTAGTAGTAGAGTAGTAATGTAACACTTCAGTCGTGGCACCAGTTCATAAGGAACGCGTGTCTGGACCCCACAGCAATGTCTGCACTCCTGCTGTTGCGTATGGAGCATCGTAATTCATACATTAATTCGTAAATTAATACATCAAATAAATCAATTAATTTATTTATTGCACTGTTTGCCAAGTGATCTTTCAATTTCAGTTGGTAAACAAACTTTTCTAATGCTTGTCAATTACCCGAGGGGGCGGGGTTTGCCCTTCATGAGGCACCAATCTCACGCAGGGGGCGGGGCGATCGCTGCTGCTGGGGAGGGACGGCTAGTTTTGAGAATATTTCACAGTCCATTTTGACCTGTGATAAGTGCTTTAAAAAAATCTTTACATACGTAATAATGCATCCACTGTGTGGAATCGAACCCACAACCTCTGGTTCATAGCAGTGTTTCTTAACCACTGCTCCAGCACATACACTGTACAGTGCCCTAATTAGGTGTAGTCCATATGACTGAATTATTGGAATTCATTTAAAATAATGTATAAATTGAGAAAAGGATGTGTGTATGGGGTTACAGCACTCTGTTACTTATGCTCATTGGACATTCATAATACAGCACTTAGGACACTTTTAAGTCCTTGTCACGGGTCAAAACGGACTGTGAAATATTGTCAACACTACTCGTCCCTCCCCAGCAGCACAGCAGCTCCACTACACAATCACACCGCCATCGATCGACCCCCCCCATAAATGAATAAATGATTTAAATGATTTTATGTATTAATTCATTTATGAATTGACAAATTAATTTATGAATTAAAGATTTAATTTTGACCCTTACAATGCTCCACAGTTGAGCACATGTTTTAGGCCTGACCCCCAACCTCCTTACACGTGCGATTGACAGCCGAACTGCTCCTGTGAGATTCGCGCGTCGCGTCATTAAGCATCATTGTGGAGCTCAGGCGTGGGGATCGGACCTCCATGGCTCCCTCCCTCAGGCTGTGTGGCTCAGGGCACCGAGACACGCCGGGGTGGGGCGGGGCGGGGCGGGGCATCCTGGTGACCTGCAATCTGACCCGCAGGACGAGCTGACCACCACCAAGCGGAGCTACGAGGACCAGCTGAGCATGATGAGCGACCACCTGTGCAGCATGAACGAGACGCTGAGCCGCCAGAGGGAGGAGATCGACACCCTAAAGATGGGCAGCAAGGTGGGCCGGGCGGGGGGGCGAGGCGCTGTACCCAGAATGCACCAGTAAGACGGCTGTATCGATGGGTGGGAACAATGATGGGATGTATTGTCGCCCTGGATGTGGAATATCACAATAAGGGCAGTGATGTTCGGCATGGCGGGGACTGGACCCGTTTCCAACCGAGCAGCTGTGTGGCTCGGAGGGGCAGGCTCTGTACGGGGGGGCTCTGGGCCGGGCCGGCGCTCTGTCCTCGGGTGGAGAGCGTTCCTTTCCTGGGGGTTGTTGTCCTGTGATTGTGCTGTGTGTGTCGATGGAGTCGTATTCTCTCACGCCCGGTTTCTGTCTCAGGGGAACGCCAAGAAGAACAAGAGTCGCTAGAGGCCGGCTGCCCGCCCCGTGTGCGGAGAGGAGAGGAGGGGGGGGGTGGCCAGGCTGCACGGGGGGCCGGGGGGCTGACTCCTCCGCTGCCCTCACCGCTGGACTGAGACGGGGCGGCCGGGGCACCGGGAGCCCCCAGCCCCCCAGCCTGCGACACTGCCCCTCGCCATCGCTGAGTGTGAAGAGCCTCCCGCCGCAGAAGAAGCCGCTGTCCTGTGTGCCGGGGGCGAGGGGGGGAGGGGCTTCAGTGGGAGACCTGGTCCGAGGAGGCGGGGGCTGAGCTGACGAGCTGAACTGAGCAGAGCCCCCCCGAGCTGAGGACGGGGAGGAGGCTGTAGCGTGTAAATAAATAAATAAATAAATAATCAGACTAAAAATGCAGCCCCTCACCAACGCACCGATTCACCGCCAGTCCTGCGCCTGTTTCAGTCCATGCGTCTACCAGGCCTCACCGCAGGAGGTTGTCGTTTGTTCCCGTGTGTTTCCCGGGTGGGGCCTCACGCCACTTTTTAGATTAGACTAGTATAACAATGATTTGCCGGGGACAACACTGACGGGATTATAAACTACATTTAAAAACATATTTACCGTAACTTTAACACGCGCGTCAATCGTGATTTTGCCGGCGACGATTTTCCCAGGACTCGGATCGCCCATGTTTAGTCCAGCCATGTCTTTCTAAGCCGTGATTGGCTGGCTGTGCCCTACGGTGTCAAACCCCCGGCAGCTTCCTGGTCCCGGCCGGACAAAACCCCAACACAGATCGGTCTGCCGTCTCCCGGATCTTATTCCGAGTCGGGTTCGCTCTTCGGTTCGGGAGCGGAAGGCAGCGGTCATTCACCCGTTTCTCTGTCAGCGCACACGCGTGTAAGAGAGAGCTGCTTCCGGCGTGTCGTCCCTGTCTCGCACGTCCT
Source organism: Amia ocellicauda (assembly GCF_036373705.1). NCBI lineage: Eukaryota > Metazoa > Chordata > Actinopteri > Amiiformes > Amiidae > Amia > Amia ocellicauda. The sequence goes on from NC_089872.1 coordinate 21,261,572, forward strand.
CTCCTGCGATTCCCCTTGTCCCGCCCCGGTCCGGTCCGGTCCGGTCCCATGTGCCCTGAGCGGAGACCGGATCAGAACTGCACTAGAGCCCACAATTCCTCTTCCCCATAGCCGTGTGTCCGTGTCTGTGATCCGTGTACCAACTGACCGACATGCTTCTCGTGGGGATCGGCGCCGGATTGACCGTGTTGTGAGAGACTCCACAGACGCAGGAGTGGTGTTTAATCGGACTGGGCACTTTTTTATTATTATTACACTTTTTAATTGCTAATGTGAAACTGAGGGGTGGGGGGGTGTCTGAATGTCCTGTTCTTCTCTTACTGACGTGGTGTTTAGTGTCGTCTGAATGTGTTTGTCAACAAACGGGACAAATGGAAGTGTATGTGAATATAACCTATAAACCCAGCGCTGTGAGTCGTGGAGATGGCCGTGTCTCCAGCGAGAGGCCGGACGTCCGATCCTGCAGTCATAGCGAGTCCCGAGTCTGTCTGGAGTGTCAGATTCACCGGATCAGAGTGCAGGCCTGAGACGTTTGCATTAATGGTATCAATAAAATGGTCAAAAACTGCTCCGTTGTTTGTGTGTCTCTTCAGCGCAGCGTTGTGGCGTTTGTGTTTCTGAACCATGTTCTTAAAGACAACGTTATTATGAACAGTGTCCAATCGAGAGGAGGCCATTGGCCCCATCGTGCTCGTTTGATGTCCATTAATAACTAAGTGATCAAGGATCCTATCCAGTGAAACAGTGCAGTAAAATGCATGAATCACATTTTATCACGCATGAAGTTTTAGGATTGTAATGCTAAAGTACATTTAAAACCCCCATTCAAATCACAACCCACCCCCAGTTCTCCATTGCCCTGCGTTACACACAAGAAGTAGAAGTTTGTTCATGTGGCTGCATTAACCCTTCATACTGTTTTGTGTTTTGTTTGCACTTGCACTCAATCATTGCCAATGCACATTTTGTCAACGTATATTTACTTAATATCTACTGCTTTTACATTTTGTAAAATAACTAAAATATACATTGTGTGGCACTGCAGTGGTATCAATCTACCGTGATTATGAGTGTGCACAAATGTACTCTATAATCAAAGGCATAATTTATTTATTTTGGAGAATTTACAGCTTTCTTTTGTCAACTTTATGAAGTTTTTAAAGTGTCAGTGTTAAATATGAATGCTTGCGGCCATTTCTCCATTTCATACAGGAGATACCGGTGAACAAAGTGCTTTCCCGTGTGCTGAACGGACACGTCCATTGCTGACACAGTGAATCACAGCAGGACAGACTCACAGTTTGTCATCTTCCTGCCGGTCCACAGTGCCACCGCAGCATAAAGTCATCATAACATTAACATCTCGTCCCTGAAGGGCAGATTATCGCAGTTGTGCGCGGATCTGCGCAGCTCCGCCAATGGGAGCGGAGGATTCTGCAGTTCTGCGCATAACGGCGATAATCTGCGCACAAGAACCCGACCTAAACCATGAACATTCAGACAATAACGTGGTGCTGCTCAGTGACTTGGGGGCGGCGCCGTCACTGACAAATACACTGACTGTTTTTCTAAAGTGCCAATCAGGTGAGACAACTGATGGGCTGCAAAAAAACGCACATAGCTGCTCACTTTGCGTGCCCAGCTATACAGCTCTGCGTGCCACAGGTTCACCATCCCTGACCTAGACCCGAATCTGTGCCAGCTTCACAGTGAACATCTTCTGCAAAATGAAGGTTTCCTAACGAGAGGAGGCCATTCGCCCCATCGTGCTCGTTTGGTGTCCATTAATAACTAAGTGATCAAGGATCCTATCCAGTCTGTTTTTGAATGTTCCCAAATTGTCTCTTCAGCCACATCGCTGGGGAGTTTGTTCAGATTGTGACGCCTCTCTGTGTGAAGAAGTGTCTCCTGTTTTCTGTCTCGAATGCCTTGAAGCCCAATTTCCATTTGTGTCCCCGGGTGCGTGTGTCCCTGCAGATCTGGAAATGCAGATAACAGAACTGTTTCCAGTGGTTGTGTTATAACTCCTGAGGTCGTCTCTCGCTCTCCACTGGAAAAACGTATTTTGGGACAAAGAACGGAAGCAGAAAAAACCCATGCTTCTCAGTTCTGCTTTTTTTTTTCTTTCTTGGTAACAGCTGGAAAAAGCTGTTCTGCTGCAGAGTATTAATAGACTCTGACCGGGTCTGGACACTGAATCAGCTGGTACTGAGAGAGCCCGGCAATGACTAACACATCGACGCAGCCGCTCAGCGTTGTGTTGCTGCAGCGGGAGGCCCTTCAGCCCGGGGGGGTGGTTCTCTTTAAAATAGTGCTGATGATGAGTTCGTATTTATTTATAGTGAATTACTGGCACAGGCGTTTTGGGTTGTTTTTTGTTATTTCGTCCCGGGGCAGTGTGGGGTCAGTCCGATCTCCCGGAGCCATTTATTATTGTTAGTGAGGGACAGCTGCAGCGTTGGCCTTCAGGGCCGGCTCTCCCCCACAGCTGGGAATCGGGGGGGGATCGCAGCTCCTACGCCGAGCTCGAAGGATATCCTTGGCAGGCAGCGCTGTTTTTTTTTTTAGGTTTCCTCCGCATGTGTCTTAAGTGGGGAGCCGTGGGTATCTCGAGAGGAAGCCCAGTAGCCCACGAGCAGAAGCACAGCAGGAGGGTATTTATGCAGGTTAGGGTCGGGCTTAATTAAAGCGGAGAGAAAAGGCCGAGAGTGATGGAGCCGTTCCTGTCCGCCTTTCAGAGTGACTCCCTTCTCTGGGAGGGCAGACGAGACGCTCACAAGACGAGTTTCTGTTTCGTTAGCTTGATCATCCTCGGCCCATTCCTCGAGAAGACGGGCCCCTCGATGTGGGTCTGCTGGTGACGGTCTCCGCTGGGGGGGCAGTTTGGGTCCTGTGGTCCGCGCTGGATGGGTTCCTATCTGGATCTGGGCAGCAGAGCACAACGGGCCGTTTTGTTTTACAGATCAACATCGACTCCCCCTGAAACCCCAAGAGCCGCCTGTGTGGCTCCTGATTGGCTCCCTGGTTAAACAATAGGCCCATAAATAACCCTGTCTTGTTTGCTTGCTAAGGTGCAATTAAGCAAAAACTCTTAAAGCTTTTGGAGGAGAGAAACGACAACAAGCTGCCCACCCCCATGAGCAGCGCCGTTCTGTGTCCGTCTGATTCATATTTGTGGTCTTACTTGGCCTTGTCTGTGCTCCTGGACTCCGATGGCACGGGTTTGGGTGGCATCTCCGTCCTCGCTCCCCTTCTGAGGTCTGTCCTGCGTCTCCGTCCCCGTAACCCCCACCCACCCCCCTCGAAGCGCCTCGTCTGCAGCGGCTGCGCTCCCTCCGGGGGTGTGACAGGCCGCGGCTCGGTGGCGTTTCGCTGCTCTCGCTCTCGGGTAATGACTGCTTCCCCCGCCGCGCTGCAATTACTGTGCACGTCTCCCTGCGAGGGAAGAGCAGAACAGCCTGCACAGACAACAGGCCACGACACAACAGCGCCCACGCCGCTCCGCCCGCCGGGGGAGAGCTGAGGGCTGCAGGAGAAGCGCCTCTGGGTTCGAAGCCCAGCAGAGTCACTGCTCCCTAACCCCTGAGTGAAGGTACCCCTTTGCACTAGTATGAAGATTCAGTTTAAGTGGGTTCCCATGTGCATCACTTTGGATTAGTTAAATAACATGCTAAGTTCAAGGCCACACACCAGTGACAGTGAGTGGGCTGAGTCTGGTAGCTGCTTATTAAGGGTTGTTTATTTGTTTATGGCTTTTCTTTTTGCTTTTGGACACAGATCTTTTTTATGGGGGGGAAAACAATAACCTTTTAATATAGCCTGAAAATATGATGCCTACAGAAGTTAGAGGTAGTTAAAGAATGATAATGTTTGATTATAGGGCTGTACACTTCATATATACCCCTCTCCCCTCCCCAACAAGACCACATCACTGCGCAGACCACAGCTGCCCGTCAAACACGTCTGATCTGTAGTGTGTAGTGTGTAGTGTGTAGTGTGTAGTGTGTAGTGTGTAGTGTGATCCTCTGGGTGGGACCCACATCACAGCTCAGGACACGGAGACCTTGGCGCACCAACCCAGACCCAGGAGGCGCCACAAGAAGACAGTGTTCAGTAAATAACTGATAAAATAGACGAACACATGTATTCTTGCTGGGCTGTATTGGATGGATGTATTTATGAATGTTAAATATGTATGTTTTGAATGATGCTGATCGCCTGCCTTTCCTTTTCTAACTAAGTGAATATATACAACTTTTTTAAACCCGAGTTTGACACAAATCAAATCAAGACGAGCAAAACACACACGAGTCTTTGAGACAGGCAGGAGGCAGGAGGCAGGCCGGGGGCGGGCCGGGGGGCTGCCGTGTCATCAGCGGGGAGGGAGGCTGTTCCGCTCAGTGCACTGCGCCCCGCCGCCTCCAGCACAGTCTCCTCTCCGGTGGCGCAGCTCGTCTCTTACCGCGGAGCCGCTTCTCTGCCATTTTGGCAGATTCGTCAGAGCAGCCGGGATGGCCGTGTCCGGCGTGTGCTGAGTCCACCGAGCCGGTCCGGCCCACAGACGCGGTAAGAGCGCCGTTATTCGTGTCCAAAGCTGCCCAGGCGCTGGTCTCGCGTCTCCGGTTACTTTGTCGCAACTTTTGTTTGGGGGGGGTCTCTCTTCTCTACCAGGCGCCGAAGAGACACTTTTTCTTTCTTCTTGGCGTCAGTAACAGTCTTTCCAGATGTTGCAGATGTTGACACAGCCCTGGTCGTGCCGGGGTGTCGCTCCGGTATGATCGGCATGTTGGCGCTCAGTAAAGAGGCTGGATGTTTTACAGTATTGCGAGCGGCAGGGATTGGATTTCAGCAGAAAACAAAAGCCAAAGATGAACCGGAGGAGGACTTTTTGCGTTAGTTTAGAGGTATGTTGGTCGCAGCCATTTAAATGAACTGGGCTATGAAAGGATGAAAAGAAGAGACTGGCCGCGGTAAACAGACAACAGAGACACCGCTGTGTCGGTTTATGGAAGGACCCGCATCCTGCCCGCATCCTGCCCGCATCCTGCCCGCATCCTGCCCGCTGCGAGTCCCTGTCAGTCGGGCTTCAGGCCAGCGCCGCCCCGGGGTCGTGACGATCCGCACCCCCAACCTCATTCAGCCCCCGTTTCTAGACAACATGCCACAACAAACCCCTGTGCCACTCCACACTGCGCCACTGCACCCGCCTTCACACATGCCATGCCAGCTTATGTAAAGGGGGCAGCTGGAAGTATTTGAATTTTTATGACTACAAATTACAGCCTAAATATAATATTTAACATCATACTTATAATTATCATAAAAACAGTCATTCTAAGCCATAACAAGCTATTTACCTTGAGACATAAACTGAGAATAAAAACCTGAGTGCTGTCTGTTCCCAAGAGGACCAGTGTGGCAAACAACTGGACACCGGAGAGGCAGACCGACCTGGGGGCACATTCTTGCTCCAGTCTGGCTCCTGCCTGAGTGTCCAGCCCTGTCCACTGCCCCCGCCTGCCTGCCCCTCCCCGGCCAGCCTCTCGCTCAGCCCGTGAGCCCAGGCTTCGTGTGCCACGGGCCGACTGGACGCTCTGGACACTGTCCTGTCCTGGAGCTGCTCAGACAGAGGTGCCAGGGTCATGATCTGCGTGCCATAGAGATCTGTTTCTCATCCAGGCAGGAGGGCACCTGTATGTTTTCCTGGTTAAACTCATTGAACCCCCCAAAGATTAAGGGGGTTTGTCTTTATTTCATTGTTTTAATGACCGTGTCTGTCTGCCCATACTGATTAATACAAGAACCGCTACACAGGGAAACTGTTTTTAGAAGAAGAAGGGGAACAAATGAGAGGAAATTGTGCTCGATCTATTTCTGAGTGAGCATCCCATGATGGAAAAGGATGGTGGTGACTGAATCTCTGCCCCCCTGGTGCTGTGCCACTGTGGGCAGCGACAGAGACGGACGCCAGCTCCTTCAGACCGCCCTCCGCGGACCAGAGCGCTCCGTCAGGGATCACACCAACGGTCTCCACCACTGCCCTCGTTAAAGGCTGGCAGTGTTGCCCTGAAGCCTTCACTAGGGTCAGTCTGGCAGCCATTGAGAAATGATCTGCTTGTTGATACAAACTTCAGGACTCGGGACAAACTGTTTCTGTTTGGTTTCTGAGTCACATGCAGGACATTGCCAGTAGTAATAGGTTGCCCCTTGTGGCGTCCGTGTTGAGATATATACACCATTTCTACACCTTTATAGGTAAAATAGGACGGGGATTTGCAAGCCTTTAAGACAACAGCATTACTGCTCAAATGCTGGCAATGATCTTTACTACAGTGCCGTCACCAGGGGCACGGTAACCCTCGTTTAATCATTGTGTTTATCTGCAAACGAGCACCTGAAGTATGAAATGAAGCCACTGCACTGACGATGCATATTAATAATACGCGTGGACCGCAGCATTACGCTAATTGGGAAGTTTTAGTGAAGCGGCCGCTCAGGAGAACGAGAGCCAGTTTCCTTCTGCGGGTTTCCAGAGGTGGTCGTGCAGCTTCGACACAATAACTCGGGTCAGGGCAGGGCTGGCGCTGAGTGGCTGTCATGTGGAGGCCGGACACAGCCTTGATTCGCTGGGATGAATATGCTTAATTTGATCAGGATAATTGGTTAGTGGCTGCATTATTCTCCACAAGGGACTTCGAATATTGGAGTGATGTTGCCGTTGAAAGCTGCCTTGTGTGCCGACTAATTGAAAGCTTTTCCTCTCAGGCCCGGTCAGGCTTCTGTTTCAATGTTTGAACACCCAGAATGGGGGCGACTTCCCTCAGGTGTTATTTTGACGTCGTGGTAGATGGTGGCGTCGGTGTTTGTTTGTTTCTGTATCGGCTCTGTTTTATGGGATCGAGCGAGTCATTTCTTGGGGGACAGATGTGCTTTAAAGCTAAGTTTCTCATCTGCATGCATGGATGACTTCTGATGCCAGATTCAGTTTTTCTTTTTGTTTTATTCCTGCCACAGTGGCAGATGGGGATGAACGACACACACACACACACAGATCAACAGATTAGGGTCGGTTCTGTCCCGGCACCATGGAGTGAGAGAAAGAGTTCTTCCATCCGCACACGCTTATGTCATTTCCTACCTCCTCGCTCATCTGGAAAGGCCACGATGATCGGATGGAGGCGTGAGGTCGCTGTCAGCTTCCCTGACTCGGAATTGTGATCTAGAACGAATGTCCCTCTTTGCCGAGACTGGAAGCAGCAACACCTCTCTGTGCGTCTCCCAGGCAGAGAGGTGGTGCTGCTTGCTGATGCAGCAGACCGGGCCGAGTGGGATTTCAGACCCCGCATTGTGTGCTTTCTCAGACCCTGCTTTCTCACAGCCCGGCTGCGTGTGGACCTGCGTTTCAATGCTGGTTCTTGGCACTCACACGCGCAGCATTATTAAAGGGGGATTAGGTCCCACAATGTGCCCGGACGCCACAATTATCATCACTTTGGCTCCAGTGATTGTCCTCCAGCATTCCAGCGTCAACGCAGTGCCCAGTTAGTGCCCAGAATTCTGGACGAGTCTGCTTTGTGTAACCCCAGCGCCCCTCTCCACCACAAGAAGCACATCCCTGAAAACGTCTGCTAAGAAAAGCGCCCGTGGATATGCCGGTTCGGGAGCGAGGCATTTCCCAGATGTCAAGCGGTGGTGTCTGATGACGGTGATTATAACCGTAGCGCTCTCACACGGCGCTGCGTTCGGCACACGGCTTAACGTCCCAAAGTATCTTTACACGGACCAGGATGTTAATTTGAACAGCGTTTCTGTGCAGAAGGCTGACCCGACCTCTGGCATGTTGTTGATGTCTGCGTTGCTTCGAACTCATCCTGCAGACGTGGGCTTTCCACAGCAGCAGCGTGGAAGGGAGCCATTTAGTTAATTGATTACAGAGTCCTGTCCCCTCCCCCTTTGTCTGCACTGGAACTGTTTCCCAAATTTCGTGGATCAAATATGTTGTTCTGACTGCAAACGTGCCATTAACAATCTGATTGCCTTCCCATGGTTCTGCTTGTTTAAGCATATTTTAGTTAAAGCGTTCGAAATCACCGTGCCATATAAAAGAGCCCCACAGGGTAGCGGAGCCGCGGCTCTGGCAGGCTGTGGGAATCGCGGCCTCTTACGCAATATGTTCCCTGTTTCACTTAATCCCTATTGATGGCTTTTGATAACAAAAAGAGCTAAACAAAGACACAACCAAGCCAGGGATATGTGCTCAGTTTATATTAAAGCGGATATTACTCTCAGAAGGAGCGGTTTTTAAGAGGGTTGAGAGAGGGAGGAAGGGAGGGAGGGAGAAGGATTTTGCACCCGTCTCCTGTTCGGTTCTCCTGATGCTGTTCCTGAGCCGTTACTCAGCAGTCGTTACTCAAGTCTGAGTCTATTTTTAAAAGCCTTTTCAGCTCGGAAGTAGGTTAGAATTCTTTTAAAATGCAATAGGCTAGACCTGCGATGCAATGTTTCTGCGTGCGTGTGTGTGAGCGGGGGCGGGGGGCAGGGCTCACATAAAGTAACTTTCTATGTTTCTCCAGCTGTTTCTACTTGAAGGATTTGGAAGCTGCTGCTCAGAATCCACAGTTTCATAATTAAAACCCTGTCATTTAAAACCCACAGCCAAGCAGACGTATTCTGTCATTAAGAGCCCGCGAGGAGCTGTTTCTGAGGGCTGGGCTGGGAGGCAGAGGGTTAAATCGGGGTTTAAATCACACACGTGAGGGTAGAAGACACCGGCACGCTGATGTTTTAAAACCCCAGTCGAATAAACGGGGGATGGCTTCCTTTAAAGATAGCGTGTCACAGGCGCGTGTGATCACTGTGTAGAAGAGCAGGCCTGGGGGGCCGTGTTGTCCTGTGTTCAATTCAGTGTTATTGCTCCAACTGAACTAAACTTCAGGGTGATTGATTGATGTGCATCAGTGCTGACAGCGCGGTGCTGTCACTATTGAATGCTCTGTGCTCTTCACACAGCATGAGCCCAGTGCGTCTTCCTCACTACACTGTCTTCTGCAGCGCTCACCGAACGTAACGCACTTCATTGACATGGCACCTTCACAATAGAAAAAAAGGTTGTGTAGTCTGTACAATGTCTGTGTCTGTGTATATGTATCAATGTGATTTTATAGATACAGTATATATTAGTTACTGCTTTACTTAATTGATTTGGCCAGAGAAAATGTTTGCACTTTCACAATAATTCAGAATATGCAGAATGAGGTTTTGTCCTCATGAAGGAACCTGTAGCAGTGTCTTTGCTCAGGGATGTTGTACAAGTCACATTTTAACCCTACCTACCATAAAAACACACGCCTAGAAGCACACGCTACGCCGTGCACAATGAAACAGTGTTTGTGTAGCCGGGCGCTCTTGTAGATAATGATGTGTGTTTTGCTTCCTCCGCAGTATTCCCCCCAGCAGAGCCTGCAGCGCAGAGCCAGCGAGACGCCCCACGGGCTCCATGGACCACCCCGACTGGGTGACGTTTGAGGACGACAGCGCTGCCTGCCGGCCGCCCGATGCCACCGCCAGCGCCGGCGTCCCCAAACCCAACGTGCTGAAGCTGACGCTGCCGGCCATGCACGACCTCCCCGGCAGCTCCCTGCTGTGCGGCAGCCCCCTCACCTCGCCCCTGCTGTTCTCCAACGGGGGCCCGTGTGTCCCCAGCAACACCCCGCTGTGCACGCCGGTCCGGGAGCCCCCCGGCTTCTTCTGGAGCTTCTCCTCGTCCTCTGGCACCCCCCTGCCCTCCCCGGCGCAGGATGGCAGCCGGCCAGGACTCCAGACCCCGCAGCCCACCGGTCCCCAGTGCCTGTTCTCCTCCGTCGGACCCAGTCCGTTCCCTGCCTTCCAGGACAACAGCGGCCACTCCAACCCCTTCTGGAGCGACGGCCGCAGGTCGGGCAGCTCCTCCTCTGACTCCGATTCCGGCGTGCCGCGCTTCTCCATCAGGAAGGATGGGCCCGAGCCGCCCGGAGACCCGATCCAGCGCTCCTACACCTACCTCTGCCAGAAGCTGGAGAGCCTGCGGGCCGAGGAGGACGAGGAGCCGGGCGGCACTGCCCCCGTGCAGCGGAGCCAGGAGAGCGGGGGGCCGTCCTTCATCCCCAGGGGGCTGTTCCGCAGCCAGAGTAGGGACGGCTGGCACCTGATGCTCCGGATCCCTGAGAAGAAGAACCGCATGTCGTCCCGCCAGTGGGGCCCCATCTACCTGCGTCTGCGGCCGGGCGGGGTGCTGCAGATGTTCTACGAGAGAGGCCTGGAGTCGCCCTTCAAAGAGCTGCAGCTGCACCCGTACTGCCGCCTGTCGCCGCCCAAGCTGGAGAGCTGCAGTGAGCTCGGCAAGATCCACACGGTGAAGATCGAGCATGCGGCGTACGCCGAGCGGAGGCGCTACCACCCCAAGGCGGAGGTGGTCCACGAGGTGCAGGAGCTGGAGCAGCTGCTGAAGTTCGGCACCACGGACCACGCCGACTTCTCGGACCTGCTGGCCACGGTGGAGGAGGAGCTGCTGCGGCTGCCCCCCCACTCACAACAGAGGAGGCACTACGAGGAGCAGGAGCTGCAGCTGCACATCCAGGACAGCTTCTGGGCCCGGCTGGGCACGGACGGGACGCTGCTGGAGCGGGCCGCCCTGACCCAGGTCTACTGCCTGGCCTTCGTCAACAGCCCGGCCGAGTGCTTCCTCGCCCTGAACGACCTGCAGCTGCTCCGCCGGGACCCCAGCTACGGCCCGGAGGAGGGAGAGGCCTGGATGGAGATCGGCGACTGCTTCTTCCACAAGAGCGTCAACGAGGACGAGTTCCGGCGGTCGCGGCTCGTCCGGTTCACTCCGCCCGACGCCTGCAGAGTGGAGCTCATGCGCTTCAAGACTCTGTCCGTCGCGGCGGAGCTGCCCTTCTCGGTGAAGGCGGTGGTGACGGTGCAGGGGGCCTACGTCGAGCTGCAGGTCTTCCTCAGCATGTCACCCGCCTTCGCAGTCTGCGGCCCCCCGGACCCGGGGCAGGTGTGCGACAACGTCGTCCTGCAGGTGTCGGTTCCGGGAGACTGGGTCAAGGTGTCGCGCACCGTGGCTCTGCTCAGGCAGAAGTCCCTGAAGGCCCGGATGAACAGGAACGCGTGCCTGGGCTCCGTCGGCGCGGCGGACACCGAGCCGGTGATGCAGGTGACCGTGGGCGCCGTCAAGTACGAGAGCGCCTTCGGGGCCATCGTGTGGAGAGTGGAGCGGCTGCCGACCAAAAACACAGGTAGGATAGACTTTTTATAAGCACTGTGTGTGTGTGTGTATATAATATAATATGATATTATTGATCTTCAGGGGATCATTTAGTTCTCAACCCTGCTGATCGATCGAGCCGTGATCAATGCTTCCTATGTCTGCTGTTATCTTGAGATTGATTCCGGCGCTGTGTTCACAGTGCGCCTCTTGGGGGATGGACACTGCAGGCGGGGGTGTCTGACCAGTGTCTCTCGTGGGGGACTGTCGCTCAGCGTGTCTCCTCTCCCCACAGCCCCAGACCAGCCGCACTGCCTGTCCTGTAAGCTGGAGCTGGGCTCAGACCAGGAGATCCCGGACGACTGGCGCCCCTTCGTGACTGTGGAGTTCGACGTGGCCGAGGCGGCCGTCTCCGGGACCCGGGTGAAGTCTCTGGGAACCGAGAGCGATATTCAGCCCCAGAAGCACATCGTCTCCAAGGCACACTACCACTGCCAGGTAAGGCACGAATCACAGACCCAGCGAGTCGGCGCAGAGAGCCGCACTGGCGCTTGTGTGATCGAAGTTGTAGACTCGAGTCCTTAGTCGCTACCTCGTTCATTAACCCCCCGCCCTGTGCACTAACCCGTCTGCCCTGAACGTCCCGCAGGTGCAGATCGAGAAGAAGTGGATCCAGAGTTACGAGGGCGACTCGAGGAGACGGGCCGACTGTCTGACCCAGTGATGCTCTGGGAGGGAGGAGTTTTCTTTACTGGATGACAAGTAAATCTACCTGCTTTACCAGCCGACTCCTTTAGCCGTTCCGCCCATCAATATGCACAGCCTTCTCATCTGAAACACCGAGTAAAGGCGGTGACCCCGCGCTTGTTGCAAACCGCAGCGCTGCATTTCCAGACCGGACAAATGAAAGGACGACGATCGCGCCGGTGCGAGGGCCGCAGCCCCCGTGTCTCGCTCTAACTGTGCCGTACCACTGTTTTCTGTGTTGTACAGAATTGCAAAGACTCAGCCCTGGTGTTCCCCGGAAGAAGCCAGGATGTCTGCTTCAGTCACCACGGACGCTGTGGCTGCTGGGGCACCTAAACTGTTTCGTGTTTTTGGCAGCTTCTGACACAGCTGCAGCTTAATACCCCGGCATCTGGCCTCGTCCCTCATCGAGTCTTTTCATCAAATGTGATGTAGACTGGCCAGCCTCTGAAAATGGACATCTGGACACTTGCTGCCCGTCGTCGTGTCCGCCTGCCACACAACGCAGCACTGCGCAGAAACAGGACAAATGAGACACAACAGCCATTGTAACCGGTGTAGAAAGATGCTTTCTGTAACAGGGCTGTTAAGATAGTGATGCAGAATAAGTGCTTTTTTGTTTTTTAAAGTCAATCAATAAACTAAACAAAAATCCACATACTATCAAGACTGGTAATGGTTTTCCAGGAATAAGACGACTGGAACGATATTCCAACACTGGCTTTGAATTGCAGCGTTATACTCATCATCTGTTTCTCCAGTCACAGTTTCATAGTTTAAATAGTACATTTAAATTTGAGATTTTGTTCATCAGTTGCTGCTCTTCGTACACTGATTACTGATGTGCAGAGCGAATAGTGTGATCCCACCTGAAGTACGCAATAAAACCCAACACCTGGAGGCAATAGACACATTCTGCCCTCGGTGTCGGCTCTACAAAGATTGCCAGATGAAGGAAACCATTTGCATCTGGAAATGAATTAAAATAAAACTTGCTTTGTTTCATTATCTGCAAACTTGCTAAGTCCCTGTTGAAATGCCTTTCTCGTGGCTCAAATCTGTCAGTGACATCAAAAGAGTAATGTGCTTCAGATGACTTTCAGACTCTTGCAGCTCATGTCTACCCCAGCAGCGGCTCTTGGGCAGTCTGTGGGTGGCTGGGAGGGGAATAGGTTGAATCGGGTTAGAAGAACTGTTTCAAAGTTTCATTTTGAAAAGCGAGTGAGTGTTGTAAGTCTAGAGCTCACACTGCTCGGTCTGTGATTGGCCGTTACTCAATTGGCGCTGTCTGGCCCAGGAGCGGCGTCTCGGAGCCGGGCCAGGTGACTGTCCGGACCCCACGGCAGCCAAGCTCGGAGGAACCGTTGCGGTGAGCAGAGCAGAACCCATCCTCTCTGCGCCTGGACCCACAGGGCTGCCTCCTCTCTGTGCTCCTGATCCTGCAGTGTGCTGAACAGTGATGATTCAAAGATTATCTATAATAATAATAAACTAGACTTTAAAGGATCTGAAGATGCTTTGCATGTGTCCTTGTTTTTTGCATGCTATATAGAGATATATATTATAGTTAGGGTCGTGTTCAGGTTAATCTCAGAGGTAGTTTGCAACTGAAGCAGCAGTAGCAGAGTTTAGGTGAGGCAGCAGTTTGCGAGAGGAATATGCAAATATGAGCCCGACGAGGAAAAGACAAAGGGCTGCTTTCACGGACACAGATTAGTAACTAGACTGTTATTTTACATAGAAAGTGCGGTAGATGCGGCTTACAAATGTCATAAGGGATTGTGTGATAAATATGAGGCTGTGACACATTTGTCCCCTACAAGAGTAGATTCTAATGTGTAATGTGGTAAAAATAAAGCAAGGTGTTGTTTACCATGGTAAGAATATGGTTAGAAATTGTAAAGTGTGGTGTGGTGTACCATGGTAAACATTTGGTAAAAGCATGGTAAAATCATGCTAACAACATGGTTAAAGCTGGTTAAAATTATGGCTAAAACGTGGTAAAAACATGGTAGCATTGTAAACAAATAAATAATAAAAAATGGTGACAGTATGGTACAAAACTATGGATTAGATTGATAATAATAATACTGTTGTCTGAGTGAGCGGTGTGTTGTGTGTTGTGTTGTGTTGGCAGTGTGTAAGTGTGTCTGAGTGAGCGGTGTGTTGTGTTGTGTTGGCAGTGTGTAAGTGTGTCTGAGTGAGCGGTGTGTTGTGTTGTGTTGGGAGTGTGTACGTGTGTCTGAGTGAGCGGTGTGTTGTGTTGTGTTGTGTTGGGAGTGTGTAAGTGTGTCTGAGTGAGCGGTGTGTTGTGTGGTGTGTTGGGAGTTTGTACATGTCTGAGTGAGCGGTGTGTGGTGTGCTGTGGTGTGTTGTGTTGGGAGTGTGTACGTGTGTGTGTGAGTTAGTGGTGTGTGGTGTGTTGTGTTGGGAGTGTGTACGTGTGTGTGTGAGTTAGTGGTGTGTGGTGTGTTGTGTTGGGAGTGTGTAAGTGTGTCTGAGTGAGCGGTGTGGTGTGTTGTGTTGTGTTGTGTTGGCAGTGTGTGTGTCTGAGTGAGTGGTGTGTGGTGTGGTGTGTGTTGGGAGTGTGTACGTGTGAGTGGTGTGTGGTGTGTTGTGTTGTGTTGTGTTGGGAGTGTGTACGTGTGAGTGGTGTGTGGTGTGGTGTGGTGTGTGTTGGGAGTGTGTACGTGTGAGTGGTGTGTGGTGTGGTGTGTGTTGGGAGTGTGTACGTGTGTGTGTGTGTGAGCGGTGTGTGGTGTGGTGTTGTGTGTTGGGAGTGTGTACGTGTGAGTGGTGTGTGGTGTGGTGTGGTGTGTGTTGGGAGTGTGTACGTGTGAGTGGTGTGTGGTGTGGTGTGGTGTGTGTTGGGAGTGTGTACGTGTGAGTGGTGTGTGGTGTGGTGTGGTGTGTGTTGGGAGTGTGTACGTGTGAGTGGTGTGTGGTGTGGTGTGTTGTGTTGTGTTGGGAGTGTGTACGTGTGAGTGGTGTGTGGTGTGGTGTGGTGTGTGTTGGGAGTGTGTACGTGTGAGTGGTGTGTGGTGTGTTGTGTTGTGTTGTGTTGGGAGTGTGTACGTGCACACGTGTGTGAAGCGCCTCTCGCTGCTCTCGCCCGCTCAGCCCAAGCTGTACCGCTCCATCATCGAGGATGTGATCGAGGGGGTGAGGGAGCTGTTTGTGGATGAAGGTGTGGAGGAGCAGGTGCTGCAGGAGCTGAAGCAGGTGAGCGGCGGACCTGCGGTGTCTTCACAGCACGGCCGCACCGTCCCCGTCCCCGTGATCGTTGCAGTTGTTTCAGAATGGATGCCATCTGTTCAGAGTTGAATCCTATAAAAAAGACTGGAGAATGATGCGTGTCAGTCAGTCCTGCTTTAATCCTGCAACACTATCAGCCACAATCAATGTCAGGATGACACTTGAGGCCCTCTGTACACTGGACTGATACACGCGTGTCTCGGGCTTCTGTGGCCGGCAGGGTGCTCCAGCGCGCTGTGTGTACAGGGAGTATATTCTCTCTCCTGCTTGTATGGTGGCAGTAATAGTAAATAATCACTATAATTGACAATATGCTGTTAACACGCTGCCACGGATGCCGAGCCCAACGCCCTGTGTTTCTCGTAGATGTGGGAGTCCAAGGTCATGCAGTCCAAAGCCGTGGAGGGTTTTGCCAAAGACGCCGTAAACCCGTCCAACTTTGTGTTGCAGCTCCCGGCCAGCTACGCCCAGAACCTGCAGAAACCCACCGGTGCGGCTCTGTTGCTCAGGTTGTTGTCTGTCTCGTGTCCCTGCTGGAGAACACGCCCCGAGACGTGCTCTGTTGGCACAACTCGCCACTATTGCTAAAACACAATTCTCACAATTAGTGTGAGAGCTGGAGTGATGTCGCTAAACCCTCAGCTGGCGGGATTGTGTGCGTGTGTGTATGCGCGCACCGTTTAATTGTCCTGCTCACCTC
Source organism: Amia ocellicauda (assembly GCF_036373705.1). NCBI lineage: Eukaryota > Metazoa > Chordata > Actinopteri > Amiiformes > Amiidae > Amia > Amia ocellicauda. The sequence continues at coordinate 21,277,525 of NC_089872.1, forward strand.
TCAGGGGTGCAGAAGTGTCCAATCAAAGGAAGCGTGTCCTTTGGTTGTTTCCCATGAGCCATTTGTTCACATTTGTTAGGTCTTCAATTAGTTACTACTAATTCTGAGTTCTTTGTGTGCGTTTATTCATCAGAACAGCTCCGGATCGGCGGCCACTCTGTCCCTCCCCCCCGGCATGTCCTACCCCGTGCAGATCCCGGCCGGAGTCACGCTGCAGACGTCCTCGGGTGAGAGAGGCCGCGTGTGTCGGCTCTGTGCTCCTCGGAGAACTCGCTCCTTTCTGGTAGTGTAAGAACGTCTCTTGGGTCCAGAGCTTTGATTCCCAGGTTGATTCACCCCCACGATGGCACGAGACACCTGCGTCTGCCTGTCTGCCAAAGAGTCCTGTCTCACCCGTGGTTCTCTCCGGTCTACAGGGCACCTGTACAAGGTCAACGTCCCGGTCATGGTGACTCGGGCTCCGGGCGGGGCCAGCAGGCCATCCAACGGCTGATCGAGCAGCGGGAGGCAGCGTTGCTGGGGGCCGGACCCAGGGGGCCTCGTGCTGCAGCCCCTGATGCCGCAGAGGAAGCAAAGTTAAAACACATACTTATCCATGAAAAAAAACTAAAAAAAAACGTATACGTCTTTACCGTAACTTTACAAAAGTCCAGTATTGCTACAGTCAGATGAAATGTGTTAAAGGTTTCACAGTCAGTTCAGGGGGAATGGCTGTGTTCTGTACATTAATACATATATGTTGTTTTTTATAGTAAATGTCCAGGTTATTCTGTGTATTTTAACCATATATTAAAATACACAGCACAGATGAGTTTCTAAAATGGATTTATCAAGGTTTTTACAGCAATTCGTTATTTCTGTCACTTATTTTCTCACACAAACAAAAGTACAAATAAGCTGCAAAATGAACAAAAGTGTCTCGCTCTTCAGATCAGATTGTACCTCTATCTGTGCATGTCAACTGTTCTTGTATTTTATTCCTTTTAAGAAACAAATGACAGAAATGACTTGGTGTAACTCTTGATGAATATACCCGATATTGTGTTCAGATGACTGTTACATTAACAGTAACTGTCTGCATATCCATCAGTGCATCTGTGCAAATATGTCAGCCTTGTTGAAGTTTCATTATTTTCACTACTCCGTGGACATTGATCAATATTTTGTTTTAATTTAAATTAGAAATATTGAAGTGTGTATATGTATGTGTGTGTATATTAATAATAATGTCTTGGTTGTATTTTTATGTCGTTTCTACACGGGTAAAGGGAATTGTGCGTCTGTGAACGGAGCGGCAAAACATGATTGGGGCGGAGAGGAGGTTTTTAGCTACTCAGAAAAGTCATGGAGGCGAGCGGAACAAAATTGAGCACGTATGTCTTTCTGCAGGGATTATTGTTACTGAGTGTGTATCTGTTCTTTCGTGATTTATGTTTCTCCAAGCCCAGTACGCAGGAATGACCGACCCCAGGACTTCCGGGGGCTTAAGGCATCCCCTACCAGCGCTATGGGTCCAGCAACAGAGAAGGGAATGGACCAGGCAGCCCGACCCGTTTCTGCACTCTCAAGAGACAGAGGGCCAGGAGCGACGCTCTCGAGGCGCACTGACCCCTTCAGCGAGGGCGGACCAGTGTCTACGCCCCTAGGGCGCCCTGGAGTCGGCCCGGGCCATGAGGAGCCCTGTACTGACAGCGAGGGCATGGGGACAGGCCCTTTAGGAATGAAGGAATCAATAAAATAATTGAACATTATATTGGTGGTGGACTTCTTGCCTCAGTGTTTTCTCTCCAGACCTCACTGGGAGATTAAAGGTGGGGCAGCGACGCGCTTCTCAACCTAGACGGCCCTCTGTAGTCGGAGTGGAGCGACACACCGGCTCCCCTCAGCCACGGGCCGCCCTGACCTCAGCTCTGCATGGATCCCCGGCTGTCTGAGCCCTTTTGGACGACGGACCCCCTGTGGAAGCGACCCGGACTGGCTGACTCTTCTCCAACCGGACTCTTCCTCATTGAATAACAGTCTCTCGTGAAAGTGAAGATGAAGAGTTTGGTTTTATTTTTATACATTTTATACATATTTTGTCTCTCATTTCAAAATGTGATTGAAAAATTACTGTTTGACTAAAAGATTGTTTGACTTTTATTAGTTTGGAAAAACATTTGGGAGAATTTAATATGCATTCCACTGCCACACACAGAGGTTTTATTTTCTAGTGTACTGTATTTGTGGAATAGGGAACTTTGAAATAATACGTCTGTGTGGACTAAGTGTGGACAGTCAATGTACCTTTTACAGTGTGTTGCTCTGTTAACTATTAAATAACATGCAACCTTAAATTAACGAAAATAGAAATCAGACCACAGGTGCCAATGTTGTTTAATGGGACTTAAAATGTACTTTATTCAACATTGAAAGCCCATCTGAGGAAGGTTTGGACCAAAATATATTTACAGCACATGAATGGATCATACACTAAAACAAATCACTGTTAATTTACAGTAAAAAGACTGGCAGCCGAGCTGACAGACATTTCACTGTAAAATTAGGTGCAGTACCTTAATCTTTTCTATAGTCTCATTAGGTGTATTTACAGCAATTCACATTCAAAGTTTACTGGGTTTTACTGTAAAATAACGGTGTTATTCAATACTTTCCACTGTTTTCTACTGTGATTCTACAAAGTAGTACCTTTAATTTAAAGTGAAATCCATGTACAATAGTTGTATTCATGCTAAATGCATGTTTAACACTTATTTTACAGCACAAACACAGTCAAGTTTGAAATAAAACCATCCATCCAATCCACATAACATTCAGTTTGTCATTTGTTATTCCACATGCTTTTGTTTTTGGTTTGCTTTTTTCAGTTATTGGTAATGTCTGTCCAATGTTCAATGCTTTAAACAAATAGAGAAAACCGATTTACCCCTTATACATACATTTCAATTAATATATCTCTGCTTAACAGCAACCCAGATTAAAACTACCTGTGATTACTAACATTTGTAGGGACCAATCCGATCCAGTATGTATATTGCTTATATAATATGCAGCATGTACTTTAACAATCCATCCATCCATCCACACATAAAATATGAACACACAACTAACACCAATTAATATGGAACCAAAACGGTTTATTTTTCTTGAGAAAGGGAAACTCACTGAAGAGCCTTCTTTTAAAGCCATGCTTTACACAACAATATCACACGTTTGGTCAGATGCAAGGGACTGCAACACAAGCTTCTGATCAAAAACCATTCATCCACATTTGGGACAATATATTTAAACTTGTATAAAATAAATACAGTTTTTGAAAAAGATGAGCACATGACAGTTTGTCGCTCTCCACTAGCCAGCACTGAAACAGCAGCTGTGTAGAAATACAACTCAGAGCGGGACTGGTTGACTTCTGCAGTTTCAATTCTGAAAGGTCACCACTGCCAACACAGTCCTTACACGGCCCCTGAGCCGCTGTGACTCTTCCTGACTGGGCTTGTGCGTTGTCTTCCTCTCTCCACTCACAGTCTGCAGGGCTCTTGGGCTCACAGCACACTGCTCCTTTGACTTCAGTCTACAAGTCTGATTACTGCAGGCAAAACCAGTTTAGTCCTCCCTGTAATAACTTCACAAAACTCACCAACTCTAGATGTTAACCGGACTTCAAATGGAAGTATTTTAAGAATTTACACTGTCATAACTAACACAGACAATTATTTCTGATCAAAACACAGTTTATTGGTTTCTAGAAGATCACTTCTCATCCTCAAATGAAATCAAGACATTTTTAGTGTTAACAGTATAAAACTATTACAATTAAAATGCCAACAAATGGCGAAATATATGTTAAATAGCTGTTTTGGACACTTAGCTCTGTATGACGAGCAGTGCTGATGCCAGCTGTGCAGGGTACTGGATGTTGCAGATGTAGTAGGATCAATGAGTGAGATCTTCCTGGAATGTACTAATGGCTTCCTTCACAACAATCTTGTCAACGTTGAGCATGAAGCGTGTCGCTGTCAACAGAGAGGCTCCTGAGATGATGAGAGTAAGAATAATGAATATTCTCAATGAACAGGCATGCTAATTTCTAAAGGAACATCTTGAACAGCAGAAGTATGTATATGACACCTCAGATAATCCAGCATTTTAAATAACTCTCCACAAAACGTGGTGCAAGGTGAGACTGGACTGGCAGGTATTTCATCTCATACACAAGTGTTACTGGCCTCAAGAAACATCAGCCCATCATCTTCGTGGAAGTATGCAAGGATAGGTAAGATTGTCCCTGGAACTTCTGGCAACTTGCTTTTCACTGCTCTTTCAGCATTTTCCAGTAGTGCATTGACTTCAATTACCTTTTTATTGTCTCCATCACCAATACTTCTCATGCAGGCAAAGAGCTCTCTTCCCTTCAGACGACAACGTCTCTGTCAGAGTGTCTTCCAAATGTATCCCCGCAAGTGCCTCGAAATGAGTGAGCACACCCGTCGTCTCCAATAGAAAGGGCCATTCTCTCTTAAGGGTGTCAGCTGGCATGCATGGGAAGACATCCCTTCTCTGGGAATAATGGGCACAACAGTCCCTCATAGCGCTTGAACAGGAGGAGCTTCATGAGTCTCTTTCTGTCAGTGAGATGAGTGAACACCAGGAGTCAAAGCCTCACCTTTAAAATGTAAGAAATAGGCCAAATATCAATACACAAAATATACATATCTGTGCATATGGAGGATTACTACAATTTACAGGGGGATACATGAATAATTATCTTGGCTATAAACCACAACAAAAAACACTGTGACTGACTGATTAATGGGTCAATTTAGACATCACACAACCCAACATGCAAAACAGACAGGGAAAGGGTTCGGCAAGGGCAGGTTGTCTTACAAGCATACTGTACTTATTCTTTCCCTTCAATGTAGGTCAAATCACCTGTAGGATGAATGCTGAAATATAAAATTCCACTTAGAAAGCACCAAACTAAATTGTCAAATTACAGGAGACTAAAGGGGGCAGACTTACATGGCACAGTAAAGCACAGTTTTCTTGCCTGAACTGGTTTACGAACCGTCACATCTTCAGCAGTATCTACACCCGAGGTCATGCTGGTGTTCACAACTGAATTTAATTCTGCATTTCTCAGGTTTGGCAACACTGTCTGGATACAACTCGGCAGCGCATGAGTGTCTTCCCTGACATTGTCCATGCCTCTTCACAGAAGAAAGAAAACGCCCAGATTGAGAAGTTGTTCACAGCTAATTATGAAACTACTATGGCTTAATCTATTCAATGTAACCACTTAACCAGGCTGTCAACCTGGGGGGCTTAAACTGAAACTGTGGAGGATGGCACCACATATTGTGCTTGCAATGTCATATAGAACAGACAGATGTCTTAAGCACAATTGTGGCACATTTTCTGGCAACACAGCTAATTGTCTTTCCAATGCGCTTCACTGGAGTGTCTCCACTGTCAGAGGACCAGCCGGTTCTGAGGACGGGTCCAATACTGTTTTAGAACTGGTTCTGTGGTTTCTAGGAATCAGACAATGGCAGCACTGTAGAAATATCAGTAATAAAAAAGACCAGTCTCTGAGTTCTCCGTGCAGACTCATCATGGCATATAAAACAGACACGATGGCGGTGACCCGGCAGGTGAGGGTCACCGGGGTCAGGTTCTCCGCGGCTGTAAAGCGCCGGGGTCACTGGGGGTCAGGGGTCAGGTTCTCCGCGGCTGTAAAGCGCCGGGGTCACTGGGTGTCAGGGGTCAGGGGTCAGGGTCTCCGCGGCTGTAAATGTGGGACAGGAAGCGCGCCGCGGCTCTCGCCATGCTGTCCAACGCCAACCCGGTGGTAAGAGAAGGGCTTCCTGTGCTGGCAGCGGCTCTGCAGCAGTATTGCGTGTTTGTGTGCTGTTGTTATTATTATTATTATTATTATTATGCCATGCCAGTCACGCAGGGCACTTCCTATATATAGTGCCCCGCACTGAGGCGTGACGTCACCGGGATGAAGGCGCATTGCGCACGTCTTTAATGAGCGCATCCGGGTACAACCGGAACTGCACGACTGTAGCATGACTGTCATGACATAGATCACACACACGCGTGTCTTCACTGTGTGTACATGTCTGAGTGAGCTGTGGGTTGTGAGTGTGTACATGTGCGTGAGTGAACGGTGTGTTGTGTTGGGAGTGTGTACGTGTGTGTGTTGGGAGTGTGTACGTGTGTGTGAGTGAGTGGTGTGTTCTGTTGGGAGTGTGTACGTGTGTGTGAGTGAGTGGTGTGTTGTGTTGGGAGTGTGTACGTGTGTGTGTTGGGAGTGTGTACGTGTGTGTGAGTGAGTGGTGTGTTCTGTTGGGAGTGTGTACGTGTGTGTGTTGGGAGTGTGTACGTGTGTGTGAGTGAGTGGTGTGTTCTGTTGGGAGTGTGTACGTGTGTGTGTTGGGAGTGTGTACGTGTGTGTGAGTGAGTGGTGTGTTGTGTTGGGAGTGTGTACGTGTGTGTGAGTGAGTGGTGTGTTCTGTTGGGAGTGTGTATGTGTGTGTGTTGGGAGTGTGTACGTGTGTGTGTTGGGAGTGTGTACGTGTGTGTGAGTGAGTGGTGTGTTCTGTTGGGAGTGTGTACGTGTGTGTGTTGGGAGTGTGTACGTGTGTGTGAGTGAGTGGTGTGTTCTGTTGGGAGTGTGTACGTGTGTGTGAGTGAGTGGTGTGTTCTGTTGGGAGTGTGTACGTGTGTGTGTTGGGAGTGTGTACGTGTGTGTGAGTGAGTGGTGTGTTCTGTTGGGAGTGTGTACGTGTGTGTGAGTGAGTGGTGTGTTGTGTTGGGAGTGTGTACGTGTGTGTGAGTGAGTGGTGTGTTCTGTTGGGAGTGTGTATGTGTGTGTGTTGGGAGTGTGTACGTGTGTGTGTTGGGAGTGTGTACGTGTGTGTGAGTGAGTGGTGTGTTCTGTTGGGAGTGTGTACGTGTGTGTGTTGGGAGTGTGTACGTGTGTGTGAGTGAGTGGTGTGTTCTGTTGGGAGTGTGTACGTGTGTGTGAGTGAGTGGTGTGTTCTGTTGGGAGTGTGTACGTGTGTGTGTTGGGAGTGTGTACGTGTGTGTGAGTGAGTGGTGTGTTCTGTTGGGAGTGTGTACGTGTGTGTGAGTGAGTGGTGTGTTCTGTTGGGAGTGTACGTGTGTGTGTTGGGAGTGTGTACGTGTGTGTGAGTGAGTGGTGTGTTCTGTTGGGAGTGTGTACGTGTGTGTGAGTGAGTGGTGTGTTCTGTTGGGAGTGTGTACGTGTGTGTGAGTGAGTGGTGTGTTCTGTTGGGAGTGTGTACGTGTGTGTGTTGGGAGTGTGTACGTGTGTGTGAGTGAGTGGTGTGTTCTGTTGGGAGTGTGTACGTGTGTGTGTTGGGAGTGTGTACGTGTGTGTGAGTGAGTGGTGTGTTCTGTTGGGAGTGTGTACGTGTGTGTGAGTGAGTGAGTAAGTAAGTGAGTGAGTGAGTGGTGTGTTGTGTTGGGAGTGTGTACATGTGCGTGAGTGAACGGTGTGTTGTGTTGGGAGTGTGTACGTGTGTGTGTGAGTGAGTGGTGTGTTGTGTTGGGAGTGTGTACGTGTGTGTGTTGGGAGTGTGTACGTGTGTGTGAGTGAGTGGTGTGTTCTGTTGGGAGTGTGTACGTGTGTGTGTTGGGAGTGTGTACGTGTGTGTGAGTGAGTGGTGTGTTCTGTTGGGAGTGTGTACGTGTGTGTGAGTGAGTGAGTAAGTAAGTGAGTGAGTGAGTGGTGTGTTGTGTTGGGAGTGTGTACATGTGCGTGAGTGAACGGTGTGTTGTGTTGGGAGTGTGTACGTGTGTGTGTGAGTGAGTGGTGTGTTGTGTTGGGAGTGTGTACGTGTGTGTGTTGGGAGTGTGTACGTGTGTGTGAGTGAGTGGTGTGTTCTGTTGGGAGTGTGTACGTGTGTGTGTTGGGAGTGTGTACGTGTGTGTGAGTGAGTGGTGTGTTCTGTTGGGAGTGTGTACGTGTGTGTGTTGGGAGTGTGTACGTGTGTGTGAGTGAGTGGTGTGTTCTGTTGGGAGTGTGTACGTGTGTGTGTTGGGAGTGTGTACGTGTGTGTGAGTGAGTGAGTAAGTGAGTGAGTGTGTACGTGTGTTGTGTTGGGAGTGTGTACGTGTGTGTGTTGGGAGTGTGTACGTGTGTGTGAGTGAGTGGTGTGTTCTGTTGGGAGTGTGTACGTGTGTGTGAGTGAGTGGTGTGTTCTGTTGGGAGTGTGTACGTGTGTGTGTTGGGAGTGTGTACGTGTGTGTGAGTGAGTGGTGTGTTCTGTTGGGAGTGTGTACGTGTGTGTGAGTGGTGTGTTCTGTTGGGAGTGTGTACGTGTGTGTGTTGGGAGTGTGTACGTGTGTGTGAGTGAGTGGTGTGTTCTGTTGGGAGTGTGTACGTGTGTGTGTTGGGAGTGTGTATGTGTGTGTGAGTGAGTGGTGTGTTCTTTTGGGAGTGTGTACGTGTGTGTGTTGGGAGTGTGTACGTGTGTGTGAGTGAGTGAGTGAGTAAGTAAGTGAGTGAGTGAGTGGTGTGTTGTGTTGGGAGTGTGTACGTGTGTGTGTTGGGAGTGTGTACGTGTGTGTGAGTGAGTGGTGTGTTCTGTTGGGAGTGTGTACATGTGTGTGAGTGAGTGGTGTGTTCTGTTGGGAGTGTGTACGTGTGTGTGTTGGGAGTGTGTACGTGTGTGTGAGTGAGTGGTGTGTTCTGTTGGGAGTGTGTACGTGTGTGTGTTGGGAGTGTGTACGTGTGTGTGAGTGAGTGGTGTGTTCTGTTGGGAGTGTGTACGTGTGTGTGAGTGAGTGAGTAAGTAAGTGAGTGAGTGAGTGGTGTGTTGTGTTGGGAGTGTGTACATGTGCGTGAGTGAACGGTGTGTTGTGTTGGGAGTGTGTACGTGTGTGTGTGAGTGAGTGGTGTGTTGTGTTGGGAGTGTGTACGTGTGTGTGTTGGGAGTGTGTACGTGTGTGTGTTGGGAGTGTGTACGTGTGAGTGAGTGGTGTGTTCTGTTGGGAGTGTGTACGTGTGTGTGTTGGGAGTGTGTACGTGTGTGTGAGTGAGTGGTGTGTTCTGTTGGGAGTGTGTACGTGTGTGTGTTGGGAGTGTGTACGTGTGTGTGAGTGAGTGGTGTGTTCTGTTGGGAGTGTGTACGTGTGTGTGTTGGGAGTGTGTACGTGTGTGTGAGTGAGTGGTGTGTTCTGTTGGGAGTGTGTACGTGTGTGTGTTGGGAGTGTGTACGTGTGTGTGAGTGAGTGGTGTGTTCTGTTGGGAGTGTGTACGTGTGTGTGTTGGGAGTGTGTACGTGTGTGTGAGTGAGTGGTGTGTTCTGTTGGGAGTGTGTACGTGTGTGTGTTGGGAGTGTGTACGTGTGTGTGTTGGGAGTGTGTACGTGTGTGTGAGTGAGTGGTGTGTTCTGTTGGGAGTGTGTACGTGTGTGTGTTGGGAGTGTGTACGTGTGTGTGAGTGAGTGGTGTGTTCTGTTGGGAGTGTGTACGTGTGTGTGTTGGGAGTGTGTACGTGTGTGTGTTGGGAGTGTGTACGTGTGTGTGAGTGAGTGAGTGGTGTGTTGTGTTGGGAGTGTGTACGTGTGTGTGTGAGTGAGTGGTGTGTTGTGTTGGGAGTGTGTACGTGTGTGTGTGAGTGAGTGGTGTGTTGTGTTGGGAGTGTGTACATGTGTGTGAGTGAGTGGTGTGTTCTGTTGGGAGTGTGTACGTGTGTGTGTTGGGAGTGTGTACGTGTGTGTGAGTGAGTGAGTGGTGTGTTGTGTTGGGAGTGTGTACGTGTGTGTGTGAGTGAGTGGTGTGTTGTGTTGGGAGTGTGTACGTGTGTGTGTGAGTGAGTGGTGTGTTGTGTTGGGAGTGTGTACATGTGTGTGAGTGAGTGGTGTGTTCTGTTGGGAGTGTGTACGTGTGTGTGTTGGGAGTGTGTACGTGTGTGTGAGTGAGTGAGTGAGTAAGTGAGTGAGTGGTGTGTTGTGTTGTGTTGGGAGTGTGTACATGTGTGTGAGTGAGTGTTGTGTTCTGTTGGGAGTGTGTACGTGTGTGTGTTGGGAGTGTGTACGTGTGTGTGAGTGAGTGGTGTGTTCTGTTGGGAGTATGTACGTGTGTGTGTTGGGAGTGTGTACGTGTGTGTGAGTGAGTGGTGTGTTCTGTTGGGAGTGTGTACGTGTGTGTGTTGGGAGTGTGTACGTGTGTGTGAGTGAGTGGTGTGTTCTGTTGGGAGTGTGTACGTGTGTGTGTTGGGAGTGTGTACGTGTGTGTGAGTGAGTGAGTGGTGTGTTGTGTTGGGAGTGTGTACGTGTGTGTGAGTGAGTGGTGTGTTGTGTTATGAGTGTGTACGTGTGTGTGTGAGTGAGTGGTGTGTTGTGTTGGGAGTGTGTACGTGTGTGTGTTGGGAGTGTGTACGTGTGTGTGAGTGAGTGGTGTGTTCTGTTGGGAGTGTGTACGTGTGTGTGAGTGAGTGGTGTGTTCTGTTGGGAGTGTGTACGTGTGTGTGTTGGGAGTGTGTACGTGTGTGTGAGTGAGTGGTGTGTTGTGTTGGGAGTGTGTACGTGTGTGTGAGTGAGTGGTGTGTTCTGTTGGGAGTGTGTATGTGTGTGTGTTGGGAGTGTGTACGTGTGTGTGTTGGGAGTGTGTACGTGTGTGTGAGTGAGTGGTGTGTTCTGTTGGGAGTGTGTACGTGTGTGTGTTGGGAGTGTGTACGTGTGTGTGAGTGAGTGGTGTGTTCTGTTGGGAGTGTGTACGTGTGTGTGAGTGAGTGGTGTGTTCTGTTGGGAGTGTGTACGTGTGTGTGTTGGGAGTGTGTACGTGTGTGTGAGTGAGTGGTGTGTTCTGTTGGGAGTGTGTACGTGTGTGTGAGTGAGTGGTGTGTTCTGTTGGGAGTGTACGTGTGTGTGTTGGGAGTGTGTACGTGTGTGTGAGTGAGTGGTGTGTTCTGTTGGGAGTGTGTACGTGTGTGTGTTGGGAGTGTGTACGTGTGTGTGAGTGAGTGGTGTGTTCTGTTGGGAGTGTGTACGTGTGTGTGAGTGAGTGGTGTGTTCTGTTGGGAGTGTGTACGTGTGTGTGAGTGAGTGGTGTGTTCTGTTGGGAGTGTGTACGTGTGTGTGTTGGGAGTGTGTACGTGTGTGTGAGTGAGTGGTGTGTTCTGTTGGGAGTGTGTACGTGTGTGTGTTGGGAGTGTGTACGTGTGTGTGAGTGAGTGGTGTGTTCTGTTGGGAGTGTGTACGTGTGTGTGTTGGGAGTGTGTACGTGTGTGTGAGTGAGTGGTGTGTTCTGTTGGGAGTGTGTACGTGTGTGTGTTGGGAGTGTGTACGTGTGTGTGAGTGAGTGGTGTGTTCTGTTGGGAGTGTGTACGTGTGTGTGAGTGAGTGAGTAAGTAAGTGAGTGAGTGAGTGGTGTGTTGTGTTGGGAGTGTGTACATGTGCGTGAGTGAACGGTGTGTTGTGTTGGGAGTGTGTACGTGTGTGTGTGAGTGAGTGGTGTGTTGTGTTGGGAGTGTGTACGTGTGTGTGTTGGGAGTGTGTACGTGTGTGTGAGTGAGTGGTGTGTTCTGTTGGGAGTGTGTACGTGTGTGTGTTGGGAGTGTGTACGTGTGTGTGAGTGAGTGGTGTGTTCTGTTGGGAGTGTGTACGTGTGTGTGTTGGGAGTGTGTACGTGTGTGTGAGTGAGTGGTGTGTTCTGTTGGGAGTGTGTACGTGTGTGTGTTGGGAGTGTGTACGTGTGTGTGAGTGAGTGGTGTGTTCTGTTGGGAGTGTGTACGTGTGTGTGTTGGGAGTGTGTACGTGTGTGTGAGTGAGTGGTGTGTTCTGTTGGGAGTGTGTACGTGTGTGTGTTGGGAGTGTGTACGTGTGTGTGAGTGAGTGAGTAAGTGAGTGAGTGTGTACGTGTGTTGTGTTGGGAGTGTGTACGTGTGTGTGAGTGAGTGGTGTGTTCTGTTGGGAGTGTGTACGTGTGTGTGAGTGAGTGGTGTGTTCTGTTGGGAGTGTGTACGTGTGTGTGTTGGGAGTGTGTACGTGTGTGTGAGTGAGTGGTGTGTTCTGTTGGGAGTGTGTACGTGTGTGTGTTGGGAGTGTGTATGTGTGTGTGTTGGGAGTGTGTACGTGTGTGTGAGTGAGTGGTGTGTTCTGTTGGGAGTGTGTACGTGTGTGTGTTGGGAGTGTGTACGTGTGTGTGAGTGAGTGGTGTGTTCTGTTGGGAGTGTGTACGTGTGTGTGTTGGGAGTGTGTACGTGTGTGTGAGTGAGTGGTGTGTTCTGTTGGGAGTGTGTACGTGTGTGTGAGTGAGTGAGTAAGTAAGTGAGTGAGTGAGTGGTGTGTTGTGTTGGGAGTGTGTACATGTGCGTGAGTGAACGGTGTGTTGTGTTGGGAGTGTGTACGTGTGTGTGTGAGTGAGTGGTGTGTTGTGTTGGGAGTGTGTACGTGTGTGTGTTGGGAGTGTGTACGTGTGTGTGTTGGGAGTGTGTACGTGTGAGTGAGTGGTGTGTTCTGTTGGGAGTGTGTACGTGTGTGTGTTGGGAGTGTGTACGTGTGTGTGAGTGAGTGGTGTGTTCTGTTGGGAGTGTGTACGTGTGTGTGTTGGGAGTGTGTACGTGTGTGTGAGTGAGTGGTGTGTTCTGTTGGGAGTGTGTACGTGTGTGTGTTGGGAGTGTGTACGTGTGTGTGAGTGAGTGGTGTGTTCTGTTGGGAGTGTGTACGTGTGTGTGTTGGGAGTGTGTACGTGTGTGTGAGTGAGTGGTGTGTTCTGTTGGGAGTGTGTACGTGTGTGTGTTGGGAGTGTGTACGTGTGTGTGAGTGAGTGGTGTGTTCTGTTGGGAGTGTGTACGTGTGTGTGTTGGGAGTGTGTACGTGTGTGTGTTGGGAGTGTGTACGTGTGTGTGAGTGAGTGAGTGGTGTGTTGTGTTGGGAGTGTGTACGTGTGTGTGTGAGTGAGTGGTGTGTTGTGTTGGGAGTGTGTACATGTGTGTGAGTGAGTGGTGTGTTCTGTTGGGAGTGTGTACGTGTGTGTGTTGGGAGTGTGTACGTGTGTGTGAGTGAGTGAGTGGTGTGTTGTGTTGGGAGTGTGTACGTGTGTGTGTGAGTGAGTGGTGTGTTGTGTTGGGAGTGTGTACGTGTGTGTGTGAGTGAGTGGTGTGTTGTGTTGGGAGTGTGTACATGTGTGTGAGTGAGTGGTGTGTTCTGTTGGGAGTGTGTACGTGTGTGTGTTGGGAGTGTGTACGTGTGTGTGAGTGAGTGTTGTGTTCTGTTGGGAGTGTGTACGTGTGTGTGTTGGGAGTGTGTACGTGTGTGTGAGTGAGTGGTGTGTTCTGTTGGGAGTGTGTACGTGTGTGTGTTGGGAGTGTGTACGTGTGTGTGAGTGAGTGGTGTGTTCTGTTGGGAGTGTGTACGTGTGTGTGTTGGGAGTGTGTACGTGTGTGTGAGTGAGTGGTGTGTTCTGTTGGGAGTGTGTACGTGTGTGTGTTGGGAGTGTGTACGTGTGTGTGAGTGAGTGGTGTGTTCTGTTGGGAGTGTGTACGTGTGTGTGTTGGGAGTGTGTACGTGTGTGTGAGTGAGTGGTGTGTTCTGTTGGGAGTGTGTACGTGTGTGTGTTGGGAGTGTGTACGTGTGTGTGTTGGGAGTGTGTACGTGTGTGTGAGTGAGTGAGTGGTGTGTTGTGTTGGGAGTGTGTACGTGTGTGTGTGAGTGAGTGGTGTGTTGTGTTGGGAGTGTGTACGTGTGTGTGTGAGTGAGTGGTGTGTTCTGTTGGGAGTGTGTACGTGTGTGTGTTGGGAGTGTGTACGTGTGTGTGAGTGAGTGGTGTGTTCTGTTGGGAGTGTGTACGTGTGTGTGTTGGGAGTGTGTACGTGTGTGTGAGTGAGTGGTGTGTTCTGTTGGGAGTGTGTACGTGTGTGTGTTGGGAGTGTGTACGTGTGTGTGAGTGAGTGAGTGGTGTGTTGTGTTGGGAGTGTGTACGTGTGTGTGTGAGTGAGTGGTGTGTTGTGTTGGGAGTGTGTACGTGTGTGTGTGAGTGAGTGGTGTGTTGTGTTGGGAGTGTGTACGTGTGTGTGTGTGTGAGTGAGTGAGTGAGTGTTGTGTTGTGTTGGGAGTGTGTACGTGTGCGTGAGTGAACGGTGTTGTGTTGTGAGTGTGTACGTGTGTGTGTGAGTGAGTGGTGTGTTGTGTTGGGAGTGTGTACATGTGCGTGAGTGAACGGTGTGTTGTGTTGGGAGTGTGTACGTGTGTGTGAGTGAGTGAGTGAGTGAGTAAGTAAGTGAGTGAGTGGTGTGTTGTGTTGTGTTGGGAGTGTGTACATGTGTGTGAGTGAGTGGTGTGTTCTGTTGGGAGTGTGTACGTGTGTGTGTTGGGAGTGTGTACGTGTGTGTGAGTGAGTGGTGTGTTCTGTTGGGAGTGTGTACGTGTGTGTGTTGGGAGTGTGTACGTGTGTGTGTTGGGAGTGTGTACGTGTGTGTGAGTGAGTGGTGTGTTCTGTTGGGAGTGTGTACGTGTGTGTGAGTGAGTGGTGTGTTCTGTTGGGAGTGTGTACGTGTGTGTGTTGGGAGTGTGTACGTGTGTGTGAGTGAGTGGTGTGTTCTGTTGGGAGTGTGTACGTGTGTGTGTTGGGAGTGTGTACGTGTGTGTGAGTGAGTGGTGTGTTCTGTTGGGAGTGTGTACGTGTGTGTGAGTGAGTGAGTGGTGTGTTGTGTTGGGAGTGTGTACGTGTGTGTGTGAGTGAGTGGTGTGTTGTGTTGGGAGTGTGTACGTGTGTGTGTGTGAGAGTGAGTGAGTGTTGTGTTGTGTTGGGAGTGTGTACGTGTGCGTGAGTGAACGGTGTTGTGTTGTGAGTGTGTACGTGTGTGAGTGAGTGAACGGTGTGTTGTGTTGGGAGTGTGTACGTGTGTGTGAGTGAGTGAGTAAGTAAGTGAGTGAGTGAGTGGTGTGTTGTGTTGGGAGTGTGTACGTGTGTGTGTGAGTGAGTGGTGTGTTGTGTTGGGAGTGTGTACGTGTGTGTGTGAGTGAGTGGTGTGTTGTGTTGGGAGTGTGTACGTGTGTCTGTGTGTGAGTGAGTGAGTGTTGTGTTGTGTTGGGAGTGTGTACGTGTGCGTGAGTGAACGGTGTTGTGTTGTGAGTGAGTAAGTAAGTGAGTGAGTGGTGTGTTGTGTTGTGTTGGGAGTGTGTACATGTGTGTGAGTGAGTGGTGTGTTCTGTTGGGAGTGTGTACGTGTGTGTGAGTGAGTGGTGTGTTCTGTTGGGAGTGTGTACGTGTGTGTGTTGGGAGTGTGTACGTGTGTGTGAGTGAGTGGTGTGTTCTGTTGGGAGTGTGTACGTGTGTGTGTTGGGAGTGTGTACGTGTGTGTGAGTGAGTGGTGTGTTCTGTTGGGAGTGTGTACGTGTGTGTGAGTGAGTGGTGTGTTGTGTTGGGAGTGTGTACGTGTGTGTGTTGGGAGTGTGTACGTGTGTGTGAGTGAGTGGTGTGTTCTGTTGGGAGTGTGTACGTGTGTGTGTTGGGAGTGTGTACGTGTGTGTGAGTGAGTGGTGTGTTCTGTTGGGAGTGTGTACGTGTGTGTGTTGGGAGTGTGTACGTGTGTGTGAGTGAGTGGTGTGTTCTGTTGGGAGTGTGTACGTGTGTGTGAGTGAGTGGTGTGTTCTGTTGGGAGTGTGTATGTGTGTGTGTTGGGAGTGTGTACGTGTGTGTGAGTGAGTGAGTGAGTGGTGTGTTGTGTTGTTGGGAGTGTGTACGTGTGTGTGTGAGTGGTGTGTTCTGTTGGGAGTGTGTACGTGTGTGTGTTGGGAGTGTGTGCGAGTGAGTGGTGTGTTCTGTTGGGAGTGTGTACGTGTGTGTGAGTGAGTGGTGTGTTCTGCTGGGAGTGTGTACGTGTGTGTGTGTGAGTGGTGTGTTCTGTTGGGAGTGTGTACGTGTGTGTGTTGGGAGTGTGTGCGAGTGAGTGGTGTGTTCTGTTGGGAGTGTGTACGTGTGTGTGAGTGAGTGGTGTGTTCTGCTGGGAGTGTGTACGTGTGTGTGAGTGAGTGGTGTGTTCTGTTGGGAGTGTGTACGTGTGTGTGTTGGGAGTGTGTACGTGTGTGTGAGTGAGTGAGTGGTGTGTTGTGTTGGGAGTGTGTACGTGTGTGAGTGAGTGAGTGGTGTGTTGTGTTGGGAGTGTGTACGTGTGTGTGTGAGTGAGTGGTGTGTTGTGTTGGGAGTGTGTACGTGTGTGTGTGAGTGAGTGGTGTGTTGTGTTGGGAGTGTGTACGTGTGTGTGTGTGTGAGTGAGTGAGTGTTGTGTTGTGTTGGGAGTGTGTACGTGTGCGTGAGTGAACGGTGTTGTGTTGTGAGTGAGTAAGTAAGTGAGTGAGTGGTGTGTTGTGTTGTGTTGGGAGTGTGTACGTGTGCGTGAGTGAACGGTGTTGTGTTGTGAGTGTGTACGTGTGTGAGTGAGTGAACGGTGTGTTGTGTTGGGAGTGTGTACGTGTGTGTGAGTGAGTGAGTGAGTGGTGTGTTGTGTTGGGAGTGTGTACGTGTGTGTGTGAGTGAACGGTGTGTTGTGTTGGGAGTGTGTACATGTGCGTGAGTGAGTGGTGTGTTCTGTTGGGAGTGTGTACGTGTGTGTGTTGGGAGTGTGTACGTGTGTGTGAGTGAGTGGTGTGTTCTGTTGGGAGTGTGTACGTGTGTGTGTTGGGAGTGTGTACGTGTGTGTGAGTGAGTGGTGTGTTCTGTTGTGAGTGTGTACGTGTGTGTGTTGGGAGTGTGTACGTGTGTGTGAGTGAGTGGTGTGTTCTGTTGGGAGTGTGTATGTGTGTGTGAGTGAGTGAGTGGTGTGTTGTGTTGGGAGTGTGTATGTGTGTGTGAGTGAGTGAGTGGTGTGTTGTGTTGGGAGTGTACGTGTGTGTGTGAGTGAACGGTGTGTTGTGTTTGGAGTGTGTACATGTGTGTGAGTGAGTGAGTGAGTGGTGTGTTGTGTTGGGAGTGTGTACATGTGTGTGAGTGAGTGAGTGAGTGGTGTGTTGTGTTGGGAGTGTGTACATGAGTGAGTGAGTGGTGTGTTGTGTTGTTGGGAGTGTGTACGTGTGTGTGAGTGAGTGGTGTGTTCTGCTGGGAGTGTGTACGTGTGTGTGAGTGAGTGGTGTGTTCTGTTGGGAGTGTGTACGTGTGTGTGTTGGGAGTGTGTACGTGTGTGTGAGTGAGTGGTGTGTTGTGTTGGGAGTCTGTACGTGTGTGAGTGAGTGAGTGGTGTGTTGTGTTGGGAGTGTACGTGTGTGTGTGAGTGAACGGTGTGTTGTGTTGGGAGTGTGTACATGTGTGTGAGTGAGTGGTGTGTTGTGTTGGGAGTGTGTACGTGTGTGTGTGAGTGAGTGGTGTGTTGTTTTGGGAGTGTGTACATGTGTGTGAGTGAATGGTGTGTTGTGTTGGGAGTGTGTACATGTGTGTGAGTGAGTGGTGTGTTGTGTTGGGAGTGTGTACGTGTGTGTGTGAGTGAGTAGTGTGTGGTGTGTTGTGTTGGGAGTGTGTACATGTGTGTGAGTGAGTGGTGTGTGGTGTGTTGTGTTGGGAGTGTGTACGTGTGTGTGTTGGGAGTGTGTGTGTGAGTGAGTGGTGTGTGGTGTGGTGTGTGTTGGGAGTGTGTACGTGTGAGTGGTGTGTGGTGTGTTGTTTTGTGTTGGGAGTGTGTACGTGTGAGTGGTGTGTGGTGTGGTGTGTTGTGTTGGGAGTGTGTACGTGTGTGTGTGTGTGAGTGGTGTGTGGTGTTGTGTGTTGGGAGTGTGTACGTGTGTGTGTGTGTGAGTGGTGTCTGGTGTGTTGTGTTGTGTTGGGAGTGTGTACGTTTGAGTGGTGTGTGGTGTGGTGTGTTGTGTTGGGAGTGTGTACGTGTGTGTGTGTGTGAGTGGTGTGTGGTGTTGTGTGTTGGGAGTGTGTACGTGTGTGTGTGTGTGAGTGGTGTGTGGTGTGGTGTGTGTTGGGAGTGTGTACGTGTGAGTGGTGTTTGGTGTGGTGTGGTGTGTGTTGGGAGTGTGTACGTGTGAGTGGTGTGTGGTGTGGTGTGTTGTGTTGTGTTGGGAGTGTGTACGTGTGAGTGGTGTGTGGTGTGGTGTGGTGTGTGTTGGGAGTGTGTACGTGTGAGTGGTGTGTGGTGTGTTGTGTTGTGTTGTGTTGGGAGTGTGTACGTGTGTGTGAGTGAGTGGTGTGTTGTGTTGGGAGTCTGTACGTGTGTGAGTGAGTGAGTGGTGTGTTGTGTTGGGAGTCTGTACGTGTGTGAGTGAGTGAGTGGTGTGTTGTGTTGGGAGTCTGTACGTGTGTGAGTGAGTGAGTGGTGTGTTGTGTTGGGAGTGTACGTGTGTGTGTGAGTGAACGGTGTGTTGTGTTGGGAGTGTGTACGTGTGTGTGTGAGTGGTGTGTTGTGTTGGGAGTGTGTACGTGTGTGTGTGAGTGAGTGGTGTGTTGTTTTGGGAGTGTGTACATGTGTGTGAGTGAATGGTGTGTTGTGTTGTGAGTGTGTACATGTGTGTGAGTGAGTGGTGTGTGGTATGTTGTGTTGGGAGTGTGTACATGTGTGTGAGTGAGTGGTGTGTTGTGTTGGGAGTGTGTACGTGTGTGTGTGAGTGAGTAGTGTGTGGTGTGTTGTGTTGGGAGTGTGTACATGTGTGTGAGTGAGTAGTGTGTGGTGTGTTGTGTTGGGAGTGTGTACATGTGTGTGAGTGAGTGGTGTGTGGTGTGGTGTGTGTTGGGAGTGTGTACGTGTGAGTG
The DNA here is from genome assembly GCF_036373705.1 of Amia ocellicauda. Lineage (NCBI taxonomy): Eukaryota > Metazoa > Chordata > Actinopteri > Amiiformes > Amiidae > Amia > Amia ocellicauda. Next base: position 21,296,254 of record NC_089872.1, read on the forward strand.
GTGTGTGGTGTGTTTTGTGTTGGGAGTGTGTACGTGTGAGTGGTGTGTGGTGTGGTGTGTTGTGTTGGGAGTGTACGTGTGAGTGGTGTCTGGTGTGTTGTGTTGTGTTGGGAGTGTGTACGTGTGAGTGGTGTGTGGTGTGGTGTGTTGTGTTGGGAGTGTGTACGTGTGTGTGTGAGGGTTTGTGTTGTGTTGTGTTGTGTTGGGAGTGTGTACGTGTGAGTGGTGTGTGGTGTGGTGTGTGTTGGGAGTGTGTACGTGTGTGTGTGTGTGAGTGGTGTGTGGTGTGAGTGGTGTGTGGTGTGGTGTGGTGTGTGTTGGGAGTGTGTACGTGTGAGTGGTGTGTGGTGTGTTGTGTTGTGTTGTGTTGGGAGTGTGTACGTGCACACGTGTGTGAAGCGCCTCTCGCTGCTCTCGCCCGCTCAGCCCAAGCTGTACCGCTCCATCATCGAGGATGTGATCGAGGGGGTGAGGGAGCTGTTTGTGGATGAAGGTGTGGAGGAGCAGGTGCTGCAGGAGCTGAAGCAGGTGAGCGGCGGACCTGCGGTGTCTTCACAGCACGGCCGCACCGTCCCCGTCCCCGTGATCGTTGCAGTTGTTTCAGAATGGATGCCATCTGTTCAGAGTTGAATCCTATAAAAAAGACAGGAGAATGATGCGTGTCAGTCAGTCCTGCTTTAATCCTGCAACACTATCAGCCACAATCAATGTCAGGATGACACTTGAGGCCCTCTGTACACTGGACTGATACACGCGTGTCTCGGGCTTCTGTGGCCGGCAGGGTGCTCCAGCGCGCTGTGTGTACAGGGAGTATATTCTCTCTCCTGCTTGTATGGTGGCAGTAATAGTAAATAATCACTATAATTGACAATATGCTGTTAACACGCTGCCACGGATGCCGAGCCCAACGCCCTGTGTTTCTCGTAGATGTGGGAGTCCAAGGTCATGCAGTCCAAAGCCGTGGAGGGTTTTGCCAAAGACGCCGTAAACCCGTCCAACTTTGTGTTGCAGCTCCCGGCCAGCTACGCCCAGAACCTGCAGAAACCCACCGGTGCGGCTCTGTTGCTCAGGTTGTTGTCTGTCTCGTGTCCCTGCTGGAGAACACGCCCCGAGACGTGCTCTGTTGGCACAACTCGCCACTATTGCTAAAACACAATTCTCACAATTAGTGTGAGAGCTGGAGTGATGTCGCTAAACCCTCAGCTGGCGGGATTGTGTGCGTGTCTGTTGTGGTGCTGACACAAACGAGCCAATTGGCAAAGATGACAGTACAACACAATTGACCGAAATGTCGCTCCTCTTTCAGCCTCGATGGTCATTCCGGCCGGACAGAGCGTTCAGAGTTTCACCACCGACATGGTAAGTGACGCGCCCTCACGCCTCTGCCGGGCCGATGTCATTAACGGGCGTCCCTCGCTGTGGAAGTGCGTCGGTGTTCGATGAATGTACGCTGTCCTTGAAAACGGGACACGCGGCTGCTCACTGCTCCATCCCTGAAGTGTCGGCTGAGCGGCGCACTCTGCAGGATGCTCTTCAGCACAGAAATTATTTTATTTTATAGTAAACCTATATTCGGACCCGGTTATGAAAATGAAAGTGTTCGGTTTTAGGTTTGTTGTTTTGTTGGGTCTTCAGTTAGTTACTACTAATTCTGAGTTCTTTGTGTGCGTTTATTCATCAGAACAGCTCCGGATCGGCGGCCACTCTGTCCCTCCCCCCCGGCATGTCCTACCCCGTGCAGATCCCGGCCGGAGTCACGCTGCAGACGTCCTCGGGTGAGAGAGGCCGGGTGTGTCGGCTCTGTGCTCCTCGGAGAACTCGCTCTTTTCTGGTAGTGTAAGAACGTCTCTTGGGTCCAGAGCTTTGATTCCCAGGTTGATTCACCCCCACGATGGCACGAGACACCTGCGTCTGCCTGTCTGCCGAAGAGTCCCGTCTCACCCGTGGTTCTCTCCGGTCCGCAGGGCACCTGTACAAGGTCAACGTCCCGGTCATGGTGACTCGGGCTCCGGGCGGGGCCAGCATCCTGCAGCAGCCCGTTCAGCGCCTGATCGAGCAGCGGGAGGCAGCAGTGCTGGGGGCCGGACCCAGGGGGCCCCAGGTGTCCGGTGTGTCCGTGCCGCGCGGCGTGCTGCAGCCCCTGACCCCGCAGAGGAAGGACCTGTTCCAGCCAGGGACCGCCGTCGGCCAACTCCTCCAGCAGCAGCAGCTGGTCCTGGTGCCCCCCCGAGCGCCTCCCGTCCCCCAGCCTGTTGGCCAGCCCTCGCTCCAGCACACCACCCTGCTTGGTGACGGTCAGGTTGGGGCGGTGGCGCCTGAGTTCGGCCAGCCCGAGCCAAACCAAGCCCCGGCGGCGCAGAGCCAGACCTTCCCCGCCCAGCCGCCTCCCGGGCCCCCGGTAACCCCGACCCAGACCCTCGGCTCCGATCTGGTGCTCGGCGGCCTCACCCCCGATTTGGTGGCTGAGTTGGCATCAATATCCCCGGAGACGCCGGGACCGGTAAGAGAGCGCCAATCCGGCCAGAGCCCGTCAGGTGAATCTCAGATCAGTAACCGTATTTTCTATCATTCCCTTCCCGGCCACCTCCGTCCGAAGCTCGGGCCGGACCAGACGCCGGATTTGGACTTCGGTGACCTGGCTGACATCGTCCAGGTGGACGGCGCGTGCGACAGCTCCTCGGACGAGGACGGTGCCCTGAGGGAGGTGGCGGAGGCCGACTTCCTGGGCATCATCGACCCGGAGGACCTCAGGGTGCTGGAGGAGGGCGGCGGCAGCAGTGACTCCGACGGGTCCAGCAGCGCAAGCGACACGGAGCCTCTCCTGGAAGAGGTGGAGGACGTGAGTACCGGAAAAAAATTGGCCGTGGAAGCCGAAAGGTGCCAGGACCCAGAACCCAGTGCGTTCTGGGGTCCTGGCACCTTTTGGCTTCCGCAGTCAATTTTTTTGGTTCACAGTAGTCTTAGCGCTTTTAGAGCTGGTGCTTAATTCCGTGCTTTTCCACCGCATAAATTGTTCCCAGCCGGCACGGAACCGCTTTCTCGGGCATCAAAACCCTGCTGCTCTGGAACCAAGGAAACCGTGACATAAGGGGCTGGGAGGCGGGTTAAAGCTGTCTCCACAAAAAGTTATTTGCTAGATTTAAGGTTTAAGATGCCAGAAGAAACACGAGCAGTGAGGAGAGTTTTGATTAAAAATGAGTGAAATCAGCAGCGAACAGCGGTCTGTCAGAGACGCTACAGTAACTATATGTCTCACCAGGTCAATGACTAGTTAGTTGTCAAATGGCAGCAATGAGAGACTGAGCGCAGCTTCCGTGACAGGAAAGACGTGTTACAGCGATTATTATGATGATGTGAGATTATATATAGATTATAGTTATAGATTGGACAGAAATTGAATATTGTTTGTTAATGAACTGGTCATTAACTGGTCCTTACGGGCAGTTTCTTCCGTCACTGGCAGAAATGCGGTGTTACTCCGAATTCAGTGCCCCTACGAATCATGCGCAAACCAACCAGGGACACATGATTCATACATTCATTTTCTTAGCACAGCTCGAATTACACAAAGCGTACATATTTTACAGTAGAGAAGATCAGATGCACAATAACTTCTGTGGTAATGAGTGCAACTTTAGCTACGTATGTATATATAGATTGATAACACTATGTACATGGAATACTTATGTCGTAAAAGTGTAATTAATATAAACGCATGAAGAAACAATTTACATTGTTGCTGCTGTATTTCGGCAATTTGCACAAAGTCACTGCCGTGCAGAAGCACTGAACTCGCAGCGAGCGAGTGATCACCCACCAGCAGTGCTGACAATGGATGATTATTATTATTGTGTATTTGTTAGCAGACGCTCTTATCCAGGGCGACTTTCAGCACATAAGCGCATTGCTGCATATCTGGCAACAGGGACAATGCAACAGTGATTTGGACCATCATCCCAGACTTCATCAATAATCACAATTTCCCATCAAACCATTAACATCACCTGATATCATCCGACAGTTTATTGATCTGCCCACGACTGCGCCGCAAACACCCCCAAAACAGCCGCATCCATAATCGATAGGATAGCCTATTGTTTTTTAAACAAGAATAAAAGTAAAAATACACCACAAAATGAATGAAAATGTATCCACTCACACAAAGTATATTCATAATGAACTGTGTGCGCGGTGACGAATGCATGTTAACTCTCTTGTATTTTATTCAATATAGTAAAAGTGTCTGAAATAGAGAGTCGGTGTAAATCCCTTAATGCATAAACCTCAGTGTTTCCACCTGTGGACAATTTCCTATGAACAACGGAAGGACAAATAGTGTTCAAATTAATGTCTTATATAGGCTGTATTTTATGATTGTGATCATGACTGTGAAATTAATGTAGCATTTGAATTCCATGTAGCATCTTAACATCCTTGTAATGAAGGAATGAGGGGAAAACACGTATTATTGTTTATAAGTTGACACAAATAAAAGTCTGAGTTATCTTTGCATATTCGTATAGTTGTATTTTCGTTTCTGCTTGTCTACATGTGATCTCGCGTTGTTTTGTTTTTTACAGTGTATCTGTGCTGTGTAGACGCTGAATGAGTTTGATTGTGATGTTAAATAGGGTTTAAAGACGCAGTCGCCTCGGTGCTGATTATTTCTGCTGTGTGTTTCTCTTCTCCATGCTTGGGAACACCCACATCCAGTGATGTCAGCGTTCGGTTCCCAGACTGGTGGAAATGCAGGCTGGTTCACAAAAAGTTCAGCTGGTTCCCAGGCTGAGCACCCGCTCCGGCTCCAGCACCGGCTCCAGCACCGGCTCCAGCACCGGCTCCAGCACCGGCTCCAGCACCAGCGCGATCCCAAGTTCCCAAGCACCCTCACACTCTGGCATCTAGTTGTGGTTCTGGTTGCGGTCACCGGGTGGCGCTGTTGGACTGCGTAAAAAAAACACCACCACAGCATTTCAAGTTTGGACAGAAGAAGCAGCTGCAGTTGATTCCTCCAGTTGAGACCCGAATGATTCTGAATTATATCTCTAATGTGTAACTGGACCCAGTCGGTGCATTTACACTCCTGCCATTTCCGGTCCGGATCAAGTGCAACGGTACATTTGATCCAGATTCGGAAATGGCAGCAGTGCGTCCCTCGCCCCCAATCTCTCCCTCTCTCCATCCCCCGCCACCTGCTAATTGGTGGAGAATCGACACATTAGTCCCTGAAACGCATTGTTCGGCTGCGGAGAGGAAGAGAATTGGATGTTCTGGAACGCAGTGACATTTTCCCTCGCCCTGGCGGAGAGTAATTGACTCTATTTGAAGCTGCAATCAGGCTGAGATTGACATCGGCTCCTCGGCGCTGCTGACAGACGTGTGCGTGTGTGGGGGGCGGGGGGGGACCCTGATGGCAGGAATTAATGAAAACGTTATCTTGGTTTGCCGAAATGCGTTTTGTCTGGTGGGTCTGTGAAGCTGCTTTGTGAGGAGAGGTAATGTGTGATTTTACCAGACTAGAGCTCGTCCTCGTGGGGGGGTGAAAATCGGCACTATTGTTGGTGGGTAATGTAATGTGCCGATGTCTAAATCAATCATGGGCATGTTATGGCTCGATCTGTTCATTACTGTGACCTTGAACTCTCGCTCGTATTTTTCTTGGCTTCTTGCGCTGGGACCTTGTGCGAAGCCGCCGCGCTCTTGACCCCACATTCCCACTTTCATCTGGGAATTCGGTAACAAAGTAGAGGCCCCGGCCCGGCCAGCTGCGGGCCGAGGCCAGAGCTGGGATCGCTGCGGTGGAGAGGCTGGGGGGGTACCGGTTCAGATTGCTGAAGGAAAACAAGCGCAGGGACGCAGGTTGATGTGAGTCTCTGTACGAGCCTCTCTGTGGGTCAGAGATTAGTCTGTTTATAGCGACTTAACCTCCTCTCGCTGTGGTTTATAATAATAATCAGTGTGAGTTATAATTAGAAGTACGAGTTTTAGCAATAGTGGTTATAGTGGTTAGCATTATCAGGCGCAAACAACATGTTTCAGCTGCCTGTTTGAACGATAGGAGCCCGTGACTATCGCCAGAGGTTTGGGTATTTACAGATCTTTGTATCGCCGTTGAGATTTGACTCCTGCAGCCTGTGTAAACACTGCTGCTCTCGCTGGACCCTGCAGGACAGCGTCGTGATGTTGAGTCGCTCTCTCTCGGAGTCGGGTGCCCTTGCATCAGAGAAATGTATTAATTCATTATTCATTGTTCATTGTATCAGCCCTCTCTCTCTCTGGTCGCAGGATCCTTTAAACTCGGGGGACGATGTGAGTGAGCAGGACGTGCCCGACCTCTTCGACACGGACAATGTGATCGTATGTCAGTATGATAAGGTATGTAAGTGTTTGTTGCCCTCTTAGGCTGCGGCCTGTTTTACCCGAGAACATCGTCTCTCTGGTGATCTGGGAACTGAGGGATGCTGTTAAAAACGAGAGAAGAGAGAGAGAAGCTCAAACCTCAGAAATTAAGACAGTGTCCAATCGAGAGGAGCCCATTGGCCCCATCGTGCTCGTTTGGTGTCCATTAATAACTAAGTGATCAAGGATCCTATCCAGTCTGTTTTTGAATGTTCCCAAATTGTCTCTTCAGCCACATCGCTGGGGAGTTTGTTCAGATTGTGACGCCTCTCTGTGTGAAGAAGTGTCTCCTGTTTTCTGTCTCGAATGCCTTGAAGCCCAATTTCCATTTGTGTCCCGGGTGCGTGTGTCCCTGCTGATCTGGAAAAGCTCCTCTGGTTTGATGTGGTCGAAGATTTTTCACCACCGTAACGATGTTGCCGTTTTAAATCCGATTTCAGATCCACCGCAGCAAGAACCGGTGGAAGTTCTACCTGAAGGACGGGGTGATGAGCTTCGGGGGGAAGGACTACGCTTTCTCCAAGGCCATCGGGGAGGCCGAGTGGTAGGGGACGGGCGGGTTGGCTGGACGGGATCCGCCGAGCCGCCGAGGATCAGAAGACGTTGGTTTATGTAGAAAAAAAAATCTAAGTTGCGGAGGGGGTTTTTCTTTTATTTTTAATGATCTGCGAATTGAGCTGTTGCACTGGAATCATTCCTAATAGGCAATTTTTTTTATATATAATGTGTGTGTGTGTATATATATATATATATATATATATATATATATATATATGAGCGCCATTAAATTAGTTTGCTTCGTTTGCAGAGCTTTGTCCGAGCTTCGCAATCACAACGGATCTCCACAGCGTCGCTAATAACAGTCATGTACTTTAATAATGTATGTTTGATCTATGAACGCCGCTCTGTCGGTACGATTACTCAGCGACTCGGAAAGCTGACTCAACCCGACTTCATTTTGTTGTTTTTTGTTGTTGTACAGTCCGACAATCTTGTTCTCGCAGGATTTATTTAATGAATTTCAGTTATTTTTATGTTTTTTATCTGGGTTTGGACTTGGCTTTTGTGTTTGTTTAACTAAGGGGAGAAAATAAATGTTACAAAGTGAAATGTAAATATTGTGTATCATTCTACATAAATCTGTGAATAAGTACACTTGTGTTTTATTTCTTTAGAAGCACACCTTATATCTGAATCAGAGTTTCATATAAATGTATAGTCTCAAAATACAAAACCCTGTAGTTGCCCAACGAGCAGCTGTCCAGTTTATGTCCTGTCGAGGGAGGAGGTTCACTGAGGGTGTTAATAAAACGCAGAGATGCCACGCTGGGCAGAAATGTTTTTGTGACGAGAAAGATGCAGTCTCGGCTGTCAGCGTGGGCGTCTCCTTCCCAGCATCACCGCTAACCCGGCCCCCCTCACCAGCAGTGAAACCGATTAGTTTAAAAGTGTGTATTTTAATGAAGCCGTTTTCAAGAAGCCGAGTCAAGATGTTCTCATGCGGCGCTGATGACACGCGTTCGAGTAGTTCTGTGTTCAGTTTCACGAGCCCGGCCTGTTCAGGGTCCATGTCTGGAGGATAATTTATCGCGGGTTAAGATGATCTGTTCATTGACATGATATCATGTAAACCTGGACAGATAGGATCAAAAAAGCACCGACCCGAGCAACCTGCAGCGCGGGTGCGAAGTCGTTTAGCTGGAAATGAAATTGGGCGCCTTGTTGAACGATAGTCCTCGAGTCTGAACGGAATGATGTGGAGGAAAACGCATTAACACCCATCAGCTGGTGAGGAAATGATGTACAGGGGAAGATTGTTTATCTTTAGTTTGACTTTATTACAAAAATACAGAACAAAATGTGATCGTGTTTATTAAACCAGCACCCGGGGTATCTCCTATTCATTCCACTGCCAATATTTTCTTCATAAACTTGTTTTTAAAAAGCAAAATGTCTGTGTGTTTGTTTTGCATATGAAAAGAATCTCCATATGTTTAAATTCCCTGATATCCGAGGGGCTCAGCGACCGTCGGTTCTCCGGCACGATCCCCGGCTCAGATGGTCCGTAAGGGCGGTTTGCAGTAGTGCCCGTCCGGGTTCTTCTCGGGGGGGCAGGGGTGGGCGAAGGGCGTCAGGCTGAGGATGGGCTGGGAGCTCTTGTTGGCACTTGTCTGGGAGCTGGCGTTCGGCACCTTCCGCACCGAGAGGCAGCGCGTGCGGTAGAGGTCGGCGCGCGCCCGGCAGCAGCCTAACCGGCTCAGCACGTCCCGGCGGAAGGCCCGGGTGAACAAGGCGTACAGGAAGGGGTTGGCGCAGGAGTTGATGGGGTAGAAGAGCACCAGCAGGATCTTGGAGTGGCTGACGGTGATGAGGGGCAGCTTCAGCGCAGCCGAGATGGCGAAGAAGGAGATGGGCGCCATGCACAGGAAGTCGGTGAAGATGAGCACGGCCATGCGCTTGGCGATGGTGGCGTCGCTGTGCTTGGTGCAGAGCGCGGGGTTGCGCACGGTCAGGTAGATGCGCACGTAGCAGGTGCAGACGACCGTGAAGGCCACCACGTTGAGGAGCAGCAGGGCGATGACGTAGCCCTGCGCCGGCGCCGAGTCGATGTCCATGGGCAGGCACATGCTCACCTTGGCGTAGCTGCTCACGCCGCAGAGGGGCAGCACAGCCAGCAGCAGCGCCGAGGCCCAGCCCCCCACCATGACGGCGGCGGCGTGGCGCAGGCGCAGCTTGCGGTCCAGCTGCATGGCGTAGGTGATGGTGTGCCAGCGCTCCAGCGTGACGGCGGTGAGTGTGTAGACCGACAGCTCGCTGGCGAACACGGTGAGGAAGCCCGCCGCGCCACAGCCGGCGCCCGTCTGCCAGTCGATGGCGTGGTTGTAGTACTGGTGCTGAGAGCGGTAGTCGATGCAGGCGATCAGCAGCAGGTAGACGCCCATGCACAGGTCGGCGAAGGCCAGGTGGCACATGAGGAAGCGCTGCACCGTGAGCTTGTAGCGGCTGGTCAGCAGCACCAGCAGCACCAATGCGTTCCCGGCCACGGCGAACAGGGCGATGATCCAGATGGCGGCTCTCAGGAAGCCGAAGCCCAGGATATCCTCGCAGGGGTTGAAGGCGTCCGGCTCCGGGGTGCAGCGGATGAGCACGTTGGTGACGCACAGGTCCAGGTCAGGGTAGTGGAAATCGATGTCGTATACATCGCTGCTGTCCTCGGGATACATCAGGCCGCTGTCAGAAGGGTACCTGAGGGCAGATAGAGTACAGTGATGGGGAGAGAGGGCAGGCCAGGAGGACAGGGCATTCATGTGTTTAGTGTCCAGAGACACTAAGGGGACTGAGCCTTTCACCCTGGAACAGAGGAGACTACGTGGGGACTTGATTCAAATCTTCAAAATCATGAAAGGCATCGACCACATCAAACCAGAGGAGCTTTTCCAGATCAGCAGGGACACACGCACCCGGGGACACAAATGGAAATTGGGCTTCAAGGCATTCAAGACAGAAAACAGGAGACACTTCTTCACACAGAGAGGCGTCACAATCTGAACAAACTCCCAGCGATGTGGCTGAAGAGACAATTTGGGAACATTCAAAAACAGACTGGATAGGATCCTTGATCACTTAGTTATTAATGGACACCAAACGAGCACGATGGGGCGAATGGGCTCCTCTAAATAACCCGTGTGAAAAGTTCTGGTACTACAGAATAATACTAGTGTCTGTCCAGTGTAAAACCATAATCTGTTCCTAGAGCAATAAAGCAAAAGCCTCCCTCTGTGTTGAACTAATTTGTGGACCACACACAGCCCTGACTGGTTCTTCTCAGAGATGCCAATGTTTCTCTCCCACAGGCAGCGGGCGGTGGGGGCGGCCGCTGCAGGTCTGAGGAATGCTGTGTTGATTGCACGAAAGAACATCTTGGAAACTCTTTACAGTAATGAGCTGTCCCCCTCTCCCCCTCACGTTTATTTTATTGTATTGTCGACTGGTGGCACTATGTACACAAGACGTGCAAATGACTTACGCGTCCTCCTGCCTCTTGTCGCTCGGGCACGGCCTGGTGAGGTTCACAAACGCCCCCAGGAAGGAGCTGTCTCTGGGGACGTCCAGGAAGAGAAACGTTAGAAAGATAATACAACATGAATCTCAGTCTGTAAATATATTTAAATAAAGTCTCCCCTCCTTTGTCTCTCACACAGATAATCAGTACACTAGTGCTTATCTGGGTTCAGGTATCTTTTTCTATTTTTAAACCATACAGAATCCTTTCCTCCCCACAAGGGTGGAGAGAAGCGCATATTTCTCATTATAAGTGTGAAAATGAATTGTCTTCTTCCTAACCACATTCTACCATCGTTTCAGGTCTGGGGGTAGTGAGGCTGTTATGAGAGGAAATTAAAGCTTTCTCAGTCTTTTTCCCCCCCTTTTATTTTCCTCCTGATGAAGCCACTCCAGAGAGACAACACAGAACATCAGAGGAGGAATAATTTAGCAATGCTATTAAAACTACACCTCCTTTAGCAGCGGCTTAAGTTAATCGCACATGGACCTACATTAAAGCACAGACGGGTTTCCTCAGACGGTGGATCTAAAAATAACTCGACTGATAAACCCATAAAGTGTCTTGAGGAGGGAAACAAAGGAAAGATATACGGGGACAACTGGAAACGAGTTTATCAACTCCATTCGCTCTGGATCTCCAGCGCAGTGTGTTTTAGCATCTGAAGTGGAGTTGGGCACTGTAATGTTTAGAAAACGCAACGCAGACACCATCCAGTCTTAAATCTTCATTGTGTGTGATTCACCGAACTCCCCAGAGCAGAGTATGTTGTGTGTATTTCTCAGGAGTAAAATAAGGTTTTCTAAGGTGGTAAATATGGCGCACTGAACTTGCAGCTCTCTGAACCTCTTCCTGGGTCCCAACACAAATTAGAAGTGACTCTGCCTGCACAACAATGGACAGACGGACGGGGTGGGATGGGGACAGGGGCCCGTCTCCGCTGCCCGGACGCGTGCGCCGGTCCCACTTACTCCCGGTGTGCGTGCCAGTTGGTGAAGGCGCAGCAGTGGCTGGGGTAGGTGAGCTGCGCCTCCTGCAGGGACAGGAAGCTGTCGAGGGGAGGGAGCGTCTTCAGGGCGTGGGCGGAGCGCGCCGTCAGCACCCGCACCCCCTGCAGCCCCCGGGCCGGGAGCGAGTGCAGCGCCGTGGAGGAGACGTCCCTGCAAGACAGGCGGAAGGGTGAGAGCGGACTACTACACACACACACACAGACACTGCCCAACACTGACAGAAAAATAGGAGTCCGGTAATATTTACAGAGTAACCAGTACTGCTGATAAGACAGAGACGTATTCACTGGGGTGGAATGAATTGTCGAGGGGTGACAGATGGGGCTGTGTTTGTGGGGCAGGTTCTGGAGGGACAGTTTTACGTCTTCATTTCTGGAGTGAAAGGACAGAAGGACAGTGACTCCGAATACTTTTGAGAGGCATCTTGTTTTTATTTCCCCAAACTGTCACCACAAAGCATGTCCAGTATGTATGAATGTATTTAATGTATTAATGTAATGAAGCTGGTGCTCTCAATATCCACTTGTCCGAAACCTCTGTCGTGTCTGTGGTTAGGGATGGGGAGAGTGTGACGTGTGTTCGGTGGTCCACAGCTGGTCCACAGCATCTCTAACTCACAGCATGCTGGGTCCCTCGGCTCCACTGAAGGCATCGCTGTGGATCCTGCGCAGGTATCTGTTATCTTTCAGAACTCTATAAAAGAAAAACAGATATAGATGTTTACATTTTGGAATTGTAATTTCGGAGTTCCTTCTAAAAGCAGTTCAATTTCTGATAGTAAGACAATCTGTCAAATGCATACATCAGTACCTGTATCTATAATAGCAACACAGGGGCCAAGCGAGGCAAGATTGTATATCAGTGTGGACAGGAAACGTAGGCCAACTACGCTGGGAAATATCCAGATTGGGGCAACTTTTCACTGTTTTTCCAGTCAAGATCACAGCATTTTAACTGTACTGTAAAAACAGCCGAGTGTCCGTTTACAGGGAGCTCTTCCTCTCTTTAAGAGTTATTTGTAAACAAAGCCAGGCTCAGCCAATCGCGTCGCAGCGAGTGTGCGGCAGAGAGGAGAACGAGAATAAAAGCACCGGCCTCACAATCAGTGTTTAGTCTCAGGGGCTGTATTTACTAGTACATAATGTGCCATTGATTACTGGTGGCTGCCGTCCCCGGAGATACAGGCGGTAAGAGTCTGGGCCGCAGATCGATGTGTGAGCTGAAATGAAACCCACGCAGCCAGACTGACAGCACTCTCTGGGTTATTGCTTTATCAGTCAGGGGGCGGTTAGTTCCCCCTGCTGGAGCCCGAGTCCAAGATCTTTTAAAGATTTTATGGATGATTGTTTTTAAAAAAAGATTTTAAAAATGAATCTTAATTGTTTTTAAAGATTTAGTTGTTTTTAAATCACACTGTTTAGGGTTTTTTGGTTTAAGTTTTGTTATATTCTTTTGTCAAATACATTGACCATTTTGGATTTAATTTTAAATGCATTGGACTTTTTTTGTTTGTTTTTTATTTTTACTTTTTTAATTGTTTCTTTATTTTGTTCAATGCATTTTCAGTTACTTTCAATGTATTTGACCTTTATGTTGGTGAGCAGTTTTTTGCTTTTATCACGTTTGTTTTGTTTTTTTGGGCACGTTTATTTTGAAGTTAATTGTTTTGTTCTTTGTTAAAATCACAGATTTTAAAAATTTTAAGTGATTTTAAGGATTGATATTTTAACGATTTTAATCATGAGCATTAAAAACTGAATTGTTTTTATTTACGAAAAATGGAAAATACTAAATTCAATAAAATAGTATTTATCAGTCAGGGTAAGTTCTGAAGAGAAAGAGGGAGAGAAAACGAGACACACTTACAGTTTATCCACCTTAGTCCCATTGAACGCGTGGCTCTGGATGTCTTCAAATCCGTTTTTAAAGAGGTTCCTGTGAAACACATTTTCAAAATGAAGCAGACAATGAAACTTCAGTCATTTTCAATTTGTAGATATATGTGTTCATGTTCAGGTTATTATTTTTTTTTGGTGTATTTGTCTGCTGTAAAGATCCGATTCCGTTGACAGTTGCCCCCATTGACACTCAGAGAGGCGTCACAATCTGAATAAACTCCCCAGCGATGTGACTGAAGAGACAATTTGGGAACATTCAAAAACACTGGATAGGATCCTTGATCACTCAGTTATTAATGGACACCAAACGAGCAGGATGGGGCGAATGGCCTCCTCTCGACTGGACACTCTCTGATGTTCGTATGTTCTTACTGACGGCAGAGCTGCACTAATCGTTTCAGCTCTGGTGATTTTTCGATGCCAGCCTCATAATTTAAAATCTGAAGATCTCCATTCCTCACGCCATCTGCGCTGCACTGCTGGTGAAACGTTGCAGCGTTTTTCCCGCTTCCCTCCCCACCGTGTCACTCACATGAGAGAATACTCCTGCGTCATCCCCAGGAAGGCGTTGGCCGGCACCGTGGAGATGTGCATGTTGTCCCCTAGCTCCCTGGAGAGAGAGAGGCTTGTGAGCTGGACAGAGGGGCCCCCGTGGGGGTCGACTGCACTGAAGGTGGAGGGCCGAGGAGTTATCACCTCTCCAGAGACCCTGCTCCATCCCGCCCCATTCCCTGCCTCCTGGTGGGGAGACGTGTCCCCTGTATACTCACAGGAAGAAGTAGGACTCCAGCGAGGCGATCGTGGTCAGGTCGGGGAACACGCGGATCCCCGTGTTACAGATGCTCCTGGCGAGAGTGAAACAACAGCACACGTCTCAGTGCCGCGTGTAGGACTCCCTGATCACAGAGACCGACCAAATATCAGCCACAGAAATGAGCCAACAAATGAGCAAACACTGACATCTTAGTTTGGGATGAAAACGTTGAAAAAGATGGACCCTTTTCACACACGACTCACAGTGACTCTTACAGGTATCGTAACTTGGTGAGGTTGGTGAACGCCCCCTTCTCCACAGCCACCAGGTTTTTTGTGTTCTGTATCATGCTACAAGCACAAGGAAGGACAAAGAAGAAGACAGAAACATGAACACAAACAGATCAGACAGGAGACCCAAGTAGACCCCGGCAGAGCATTGTGTTCCACAAGAAATGAAAAGTCTGTGCTTTCATTTCTATATATATTTATCTGTCTGTTACACACTCGCACATATATAAATATTATTGATTAGTCAGTGATACATCTGTGTCAATTCAAGCCCAAACTCACATCTCAGAAAGGCTGGGCAGGGAAATGAACGCCTGTCCTTGGATCGTTTTGATCGAGTCACTCTGTGTGATTTCACTGTGAGAGAGAGAGAGAGAGAGAGAGAGAGATCATATTAATTGATCAGACACCATCCTGGCACAGGGTTAGAGTCTATATTTATTTTACAGAAGCTTACATTCTAAACCAATTTGTTCTATTACCGGAATTTTAATTAACCAAGTATTCACTTAAAGCAAGAGTCCTGTTACAAGTGAAAAATAAACACAAAAAAGGATTTAAACCCAGAACTGGAGCTCTAGCTGAAATTATACTGACAGAAACAAAAGGGGAAAAAGACTGAACTGTTCAGAGAATAATGTTTTGATTTCAAGGGGTCTTACGTAAACACAACACACAGTATGCGTCACTATTGTCAATTGTAGGACCATAAATATACAAGCATACAATACTGTGACACGCAACAAACCTCTGCTCGACGTACCCTACCCTTCGACAAAGACTTATGTTTTCCTCAATAGACGACAACTCGCAGAATGAATAGACCCTCAGGAACATATTCCAGACTGGAAGTCCCTCGACCCTGACCTGCTGCCCTGTTCTCCGCAGGGCACGCGTCTCCCAGAGGAGAGGCGACTCGGAGGTCAACAGGCTGAGTGAGAGGACTGACCCGACCTCGGCTGTAATAGTCATACACTGCTGACGTCAGCGGCCCCCGAGACGGTGGCCCTTCCTTTCACAAACCTCATTTCACATTTCCCCCCGCAGCCTGCCTTCATTACCAGTCTTTAAGATGTGCGCTTTCTCTCTAATTACACAACCTTTCATTCTGTGTTTGCGAAATGCAAATGCTATTTAAGGGACGGGAGGAAATTGGATTTTCATATTTCCGTCCAGACGGGCTTTGATTCGCAGCTGTCGCGATAATGAGATTCCACAGGGCTGGCGGGGTGATTACGGCCGACCGTCTGAGCCTCACTTTGCCTTTAACTTTCACAGCGAGTTACAGAAGTTTCTCTCTGCGGTGCCGACGGCACAGCCAGCGTCTAAGGGCTGTGATTCTCTCCTCCTTTCACGACGGAGATGTAAAATGTGGC
This sequence comes from Amia ocellicauda, assembly GCF_036373705.1. Classification (NCBI taxonomy): domain Eukaryota; kingdom Metazoa; phylum Chordata; class Actinopteri; order Amiiformes; family Amiidae; genus Amia; species Amia ocellicauda. Next base: position 21,312,044 of record NC_089872.1, read on the forward strand.
CCCGATGTGTTAGAGCTAAGCCAGAGAAGAGGCACTCCCATTATCCTCAGATATACAGCTGTGTGCCACTTTATTCTCCGGGAGCTCTTGCCCGTCTTGGCAATATTCGAGAAGGGCTGAGGTGCAAATTACCCGCGTGGTATTTATAGCTATTCTTCACAGGTGCCAGTACCTTGTCCTCCAGATCTTTAGATGACCCTCAAACACACAAACAGCTGAGTTGGTTTTATCTGCACAACTAAACTAACTGACCGTCCAAAAGCAACATGAGAAAATGAACGACTCGGTAGCTAGACAAGAGGGCTGTTCCTAACTGTTGTGGTAGTGTTGGTACGTCTCTTTGATCGACGGGTGGCGTTTCCTTCGGGAAGCACAACTTCGGTTTCGAGGTAAAAGGCAGTCCGAGACACTGGCGCAGACAACCGAGTCATTTCCTAACCGAGGCCCATCGACTTTCTAGTAACACACAATAAAGAAGACACACACTGCCAGCCTTAATAAATGGCTTCTTAATAATTGCTTTTGTTCTCGTGCGCATATTAACAATTTGCTGTTCTTGTACAATTGTTTGCCTTTTGTTTCTGTGAATGGATAAGGACATTTTCTAATTTAAATGAAAAATGCACTTCGCCGACTTCCCCGAGACAATGTGTCTTTTGATGCCTTTATTCGGGATTGTCACCAGAGGCGAAAACGGCTCCGACGTGTTTGTGCTGTTCTTGTCAAAACTGCATAATGAGTTCATTTGTGCGATGAATTATACAAGAGCTGCCTCCATATAGACGATATTTAACTTGGTCTTTCTCGAGTGGCACGGAGCCTGTGTTTGTTTTATTAGGCCCCACCGGAGTATTAAAACCTCAGCTACACATATTGGTTTTGAGACCCTTGTTTCCTGCCAAGATCACACAAGGAAGAGGCAAATACACAACCGGTGGTGCCAACGTGTATTTCTCTAGCTAGCCTCAATAAGGAGCGGTGCGAGAGCGCTTTATATCGGCCCCCTCTGTGTGTTTAACTTTACAAACATTTTCACAGCCTTTCCACACCACCCGGAGACATGCGGGTATTTTACACTATAAAAGGAGAAGGGTGCATGAAAAACACAAAGTGTCGGGATGAGGGTGCAGAGGCAGAGAGAGCCCCGCACACCTCTAAAGAGAACTGGAGCGGGGGGGATTGGGTGACAGTAACACTCACATCCGGGAGATGTTGATCAGCTCACTGAAGGCCCTGCCAGGGATCTCTTGCAGCGGAAGATGGGTTAGTCTTCTAGAAGAGCACCGAAACAAGAAGGAAAACAGAGAGAGTGAAAAGAGAAAATGGACTGACTGCCACTCCATTGGTTTCTACTGGACTCTTCTCTGGTTTGTCAAATAAAGAAATAAATCATCGATAGAGAAATTTAATGAACAATTCTTATTACACTAAATTAACCTCCATATCCAGAAAAACGTTTAACACCAAACTTTAAATATTAGGGATTGATAGTCTTGTTAATTAAAATGAAGAAACGGGGGTGTGTCACATAGGACAGTCACATGTCACAACTCTTTAATCACTGACTTCAGTGACAGACTGAGAAGTGATGAGAGTATTCTTTTACTACAGAACTAATCATAAAGTGGATGATTACAGTCGTCAGGGCTAATTAAGCAGTTTTAAAATAATAATTACTTAAATGTGTAAACTATCAAGGTAAAGAAAAGCCAAGTGTTGTACAGCATGCATGTGAATGTCAATTAGCCTCTAATTGGCTAATATAGGCTAATTTATATCAATTTAATTGTGTGTGTGTGTGTGTGTGTGTGGGTGGGTGTGTGGAAGACAAACACAAAGACCACGACAGCGACTCCTGCTCTTTCTAGGTTTAATATCATCAACGGATTATTTTTAAAGAAAATACTAATTTATGACCGTCTTTAACACATTTGGTAGATGTTGAGTGTCGATTCATGTCATTCCAGGCAGTATTGGGGTCTCTAACAGCCCCAGTGTGGGGGTCTTTAACAGCCCCAGTGTGGGGGTCTTTAACAGCCCCAGTCTGGGGTTCTCTAACACAGCCCCAGTGTGGGGGTCTCTAACACAGCCCCAGTGTGGGGGTCTTTAACAGCCCCAGTCTGGGGTTCTCTAACACAGCCCCAGTGTGGGGGTCTCTAACACAGCCCCAGTGTGGGGGTCTCTAACACAGCCCCAGTGTGGGGGTCTTTAACAGCCCCAGTCTGGGGTTCTCTAACACAGCCCCAGTGTGGGGGTCTCTAACACAGCCCCAGTGTGGGGGTCTTTAACAGCCCCAGTCTGGGGTTCTCTAACACAGCCCCAGTGTGGGGGTCTCTAACACAGCCCCAGTGTGGGGGTCTCTAACACAGCCCCAGTGTGGGGGTCTTTAACAGCCCCAGTCTGGGGTTCTCTAACACAGCCCCAGTGTGGGGGTCTCTAACACAGCCCCAGTGTGGGGGTCTTTAACAGCCCCAGTCTGGGGTTCTCTAACACAGCCCCAGTGTGGGGGTCTCTAACACAGCCCCAGTGTGGGGGTCTTTAACACAGCCCCAGTCTGGGGGTCTCTAACAGCCCCAGTGTGGGGGTCTTTAACACAGCCCCAGTCTGGGGGTCTCTAACACAGCCCCAGTGTGGGGGTCTCTAACACAGCCCCAGTCTGGGGGTCTCTAACACAGCCCCAGTGTGGGGGTCTTTAACAGCCCCAGTCTGGGGTTCTCTAACACAGCCCCAGTCTGGGGGTCTCTAACAGCCCCAGTGTGGGGGTCTCTAACAGCCCCAGTCTGGGGTTCTCTAACACAGCCCCAGTCTGGGGGTCTCTAACAGCCCCAGTGTGGGGGTCTCTAACACAGCCCCAGTGTGGGGGTCTTTAACAGCCCCAGTGTGGGGGTCTCTAACACAGCCCCAGTGTGGGGGTCTCTAACACAGCCCCAGTGTGGGGGTCTCTAACAGCCCCAGTCTGGGGGTCTTTAACACAGCCCCTGTGTGGGGGTCTTTAACAGCCCCAGTGTGGGGGTCTCTAACACAGCCCCAGTCTGGGGGTCTCTAACAGCCCCAGTGTGGGGGTCTCTAACACAGCCCCAGTGTGGGGGTCTCTAACAGCCCCAGTCTGGGGGTCTCTAACACAGCCCCAGTGTGGGGGTCTCTAACACAGCCCCAGTGTGGGGGTCTCTAACAGCCCCAGTGTGGGGGTCTTTAACACAGCCCCAGTGTGAGGGTCTCTAACAGCCCCAGTCTGGGGGTCTCTAACAGCCCCAGTGTGGGGGTCTCTAACAGCCCCAGTCTGGGGGTCTTTAACACAGCCCCAGTCTGGGGGTCTCTAACACAGCCCCAGTGTGGGGGTCTTTAACACAGCCCCAGTGTGGGGGTCTCTAACAACCCCAGTCTGGGGGTCTCTAACAACCCCAGTCTGGGGGTCTTTAACACAGCCCCAGTGTGGGGGTCTCTAACACAGCCCCAGTGTGGGGGTCTCTAACAGCCCCAGTGTGGGGGTCTTTAACACAGCCCCAGTGTGGGGGTCTCTAACACAGCCCCAGTCTGGGGGTCTCTAACACAGCCCCAGTGTGGGGGTCTTTAACACAGCCCCAGTGTGGGGGTCTTTAACAGCCCCAGTGTGGGGGTCTCTAACACAGCCCCAGTGTGGGGGTCTCTAACAGCCCCAGTCTGGGGGTCTCTAACACAGCCCCAGTCTGGGGGTCTATAACAGCCCCAGTGTGGGGGTCTCTAACAGCCCCAGTCTGGGGGTCTTTAACACAGCCCCAGTCTGGGGGTCTCTAACACAGCCCCAGTGTGGGGGTCTTTAACACAGCCCCAGTCTGGGGGTCTCTAACAACCCCAGTCTGGGGGTCTCTAACAGCCCCAGTGTGAGGGTCTCTAACAGCCCCAGTGTGGGGGTCTCTAACAGCCCCAGTGTGGGGGTCTTTAACACAGCCCCAGTCTGGGGGTCTCTAACAACCCCAGTGTGGGGGTCTCTAACAGCCCCAGTCTGGGGGTTTCTAACACAGCCCCAGTGTGAGGGTCTCTAACAGCCCCAGTGTGGGGGTCTCTAACAGCCCCAGTGTGGGGGTCTTTAACACAGCCCCAGTGTGGGGGTCTCTAACAACCCCAGTGTGGGGGTCTCTAACAGCCCCAGTCTGGGGGTTTCTAACACAGCCCCAGTGTGAGGGTCTCTAACAGCCCCAGTGTGGGGGTCTCTAACAGCCCCAGTGTGGGGGTCTTTAACACAGCCCCAGTGTGGGGGTCTCTAACACAGCCCCAGTGTGAGGGTCTCTAACAGCCCCAGTGTGGGGGTCTCTAACACATCCCCAGTGTGGGGGTCTCTAACAGCCCCAGTGTGGGGGTCTTTAACACAGCCCCAGTGTGGGGGTCTCTAACAACCCCAGTCTGGGGGTCTCTAACAGCCCCAGTGTGGGGGTCTCTAACACAGCCCCAGTGTGAGGGTCTCTAACAGCCCCAGTGTGGGGGTCTCTAACAGCCCCAGTGTGGGGGTCTCTAACACAGCCCCAGTGTGGGGGTCTTTAACACAGCCCCAGTGTGGGGGTCTCTAACACAGCCCCAGTCTGGGGGTCTCTAACACAGCCCCAGTGTGGGGGTCTCTAACACATCCCCAGTGTGGGGGTCTCTAACAGCCCCAGTGTGGGGGTCTCTAACACATCCCCAGTGTGGGGGTCTCTAACACATCCCCAGTGTGGGGGTCTAGAACACATTTTGACAAAATGAAACAAAAACAAAGTAACACACACACACACACACACACACACACACACACACACACAAACTAAACAACTGCAAATTACTTAATGCATTTTAACGGACAAACTGACAGTGAACTGCTCTGAAGATGAGCAATTATTAGCCCAACAAAAAAAAAAAAAACAAGCATCACTACACCACCATGATCGTATTAACAAATTGAACAAATTAACTAAAGATTATCCATCATAATTGCCAAGATATAGTTTTAAATATATAAAAACAAATATATATATATATATATCCTGAAAACAGAACCCTAAACATATATCATGTAATTAAAAAGTAGGACACTATATAACCGCGCTATCTGTAATGCTCTGTCTAGGAAGTACACACACACAGATGACAGTTGTGTCACAATTAGGCTATCGGTTCAGGCAGCCTTGCAGTGTCGATAACTTCATTTTTAGGGTGAATTTGAGTACAACAATCTCTCTCCCTCTCTCTCTGCTGTAGTTTGACCATCCCCAGGGCACTTACAGGCTGGCGGTGTGGGAGAAGTCCCCGGTGGAGGCGAGCTGGGTGGCCCGGGTGCAGCTCAGCGAGTCCCGGCCGCAGCGGCAGATGCCCGGGCAGGTGAAGGGCAGCGCGGAGACGCACACCTGCAGGGCGGCGCACAGGGCGGCGCACAGGGCGAGCACAGCCACGCCGGCGGCCGGTCCTGGCCGGAGCATCTCCTGCGGGATGAGAGCGCAAGAGCAGCTGCGGGAGCCCCCCGGAGAGAGAGCAGCTGCGCGGCCAGTGGGTTTCTGCTCCGTCACTGTAGCATCTCCAGCTGGGCAGCGTGTTTCGGGTGCAGCAGAGCTGTCTGTCTGCTCGCTGCCAAACAGTGCAGATACACCCTCTTCTGCGCCTTATGCGATAACGAGTGGTGATTCAGCTGCAGCCACAAACGAAAAGAAACGACAGCAGCAACACAAAGTTACACAATTTCCGGATAGACATTAAAATAAACCGTTTGGCAGCCCCCCCCGGGCACTGAGATGAGTGTCACTGCAGAACCCAGTGTGCTCCAGCTCCTGACCCAGGGCTTGTGATTACTTTATAAAAGAAAGTTGTGCTCATCCTCCCTCTCTCCGTCTCTCTCTCTCTCTCTCTCTCTCTCTCTCTCTCTCTCTCTCTCTCTGTCTCTCCCTCAAGGGCACACGAACGAGTGAGACTGAGAGAGATTGCGATTGTGAGTGGAGCGAACCCAAACCACAAACACAGGCTGGAGGAAAGGAAAGGAAAGGAAGCTGAAATGAAATACTGGATCTAAAAGGATCTGCATTGCGCTGACAGAGGGAACACACACAACCCAGGTGGGAACCCAGGTGAACACGCCTGCTGTGTCCGAGCACAACCCCTGGGACACCATCCCAGTCTGCCACATCGACAGTATAAGCTCCCCTCCAGCCTCCTGTTGCCCTGTAGAGACCTCGCTTGCATGCTTTGTCCTGGGCTTTTAACGATGCCCTCTTGCCCGAGGCTTGTCCCGTTGGCCGGTGCGGTGTAGAGCCGAATGGTGCCCCGTGGCATCTCATCCGCAGGCACAAAGCAGCAGCCAGTCAGTCTGATTCTGAATGCCTTTACTTTGCAAGATAACCTTGATTTAAAAAATGCTGTTACAGAAACCTACATACAAGTTTTTCAAGTTTGAATACTAGTTTTCATGGCTTGTTTTGCAGAATTAGCCTCAGCAGATCACAGATACGTGACAACCAAAAATGAGAAAGCAAAACATCACAATATCTACATATACATTTATTTTTAACTAAAAAAAAAAGACTTTGAGATGAGTTTTGCCTGAGTGTGCATTAGGACCAGAAGAGGATAATTCACAAGCCTATTCCCTGGCCATGTGAAGGATCTTTAAAATGAGCAGAGACAGGAATGGGAATGTTTTCCGCCTCCAGTGGAGGATATTTTATTAATTGCTTTCCTCCTGCCAGGTCTGTTTTAACGGCTCTGTCATCAAAGGGAAAATACTGAATCTCCAAATGAAGCTCTGAATGAAGACTCGGGAAAAGCCCTTGTAGTGCTGGCCAACCCGGTAATTACATTTCTAATTTATTTGCACAAACTGTTCTTTGTTTGTCCGCTCCAGACCTTTCTGTTTTCAGAAACATACACATGCGTTGATTTCTCAGATATCATGCATCATATTTATGACAGGGAGCTCGGCTGCAGAGTGTGCAGGTCGCTGAAGAAAAGCATTCTTCCTTTCAGCAGGATTAATATTAATTTAAATGTGAAATACCTGTGCCAGGGCTGGGGTGGAACGTGCTCAGCCTGCCTGGGGATGAACAGGGATTTAGTCACTACAGGAAACCCCCAGGATGACTGGAGAAAGGCTAAAAATGTGTTAATAGATGTTTGTGGAGCAGTGATTTTAGAAATGTGTGCCGAGGTCACAGACACTGATCTCTCCCAGCCTCGGCGCAAAAGTGTTTCCCAGGTCATCGTTGTAAATGAGATATCTGCTCTACACGGTCTTTGCCCACTGGTTAAATAGAGTCTATCAAAGGCTGAATACATAAAATGAAGCTCAGTGAAACTGTTGCCATTTTAAAGATGCCTTGGTGAGATTCCTCTGTGATGAACTCAGTGGCTGCTGAGTAAGCTGGGCATCCATTACAGAGGGATGAGAGAGAGAGAGTAATGGTGTAGCTATTTACAATGGGCTTTGTGCTTTGGATGGCGGCGGCACATCCCTCACTCCAAAGAGCCAGAGAGGATGGAGAGCAGGAAGTCGTTCATCTGCGTCCGCTCCGAGTGGATCGGTCACGCTGGGAGACGGCTGGAGTGGAGCTCAGTCCCAGCGGAGGAGATGAGCTGGCGAAGGGCACCGCACTCATTACCAGTGCGCTCGCTGTAATGGGAAGAAAATGAGCCGCCAGGCCCTGCGCTGATGGTCCGTGAGAAACAGCCTGGCACTGAAACTGATGGCCAGAGATACAAGCTTAATGTATTAACATGCCAAAGACAAGACCAAGACCCTTTTTATTTGTATTTTCATTTGAAAAAGCATACAGTTAACTGTCAGAAGGTATAAACCTCGGGATACCTTTCCTGATGGGGTTCAGCGCAGAGACAGTGGGAGAGATGTCTTTGTGTTTCGGGGCTTGCTCTGGAATTGACCAAGCCACAAAAAATACACGTTCAAATAACTGCCGGACTCCATAAACCTTGGCGAATTGACTGCTCCTCCAGTGTGCAGAGACGCCGGCGTGGCTGCCAGCTGCCATTAGACCTATTACTTTGATCTTCATTAGCGCTCACTACTTGTGAAGATAAAGAAAATATATAGCGCACAAAGCATTGCGAATAAATGATCTGATAAAAAGCTTTTCATTTTCCAAACTGAAGTGGGTTATTACTTGTCAACGGGGCACCCTAACATGATTGCCAGCGCCGGCGTTTAAATTAACTTGGCAGATCAAACAATTGAGTGCTGAATATCTCCTCGACCCCAGAGACTGTTTACTCCGCTCTAAAAATAGCAGCTCTGTTCTCTGGCGAATAGACACACCGAAACCGCGCTCAGTGTTGCTCATTACAGGCGGATGGAGGGACTGCAATCTTCCTCCTGCGTCTCTCTCTCCAGACTCTCGACATAATGATCCGAGCCTGGGGACGCAGCCCTGGCCACGGTGAAGGAGACTCTCTGAAGGTTAGACGACTCCCAGGTCTTTGATTTCCCAGTGTCTCCCACACCGCATGTACCATCACACCCCAATCCTATAAGAACATCTGCGATTCACAGAGCAAATATTAAGGGATCAGGGACTCCATCCTTGCTGATTGTACATGAAACCAGAGGCTCCAATTCATTGATACGGGGCGCTCTCCCCCCTTCATCATCACCGGGGGTCGAGAGCTTCCCCGCCAAATGAAGATTTATGGTTGTTTATGTTGTTATGATGCAGTCCAGCTAAATTGGCTGCTACAGCTGACGTGATCCCAGATAAACCTGTCCGGGGAGACATCCTCATTCCCTGCGCGTTGCCATATTCTCGGAGATGTCAGGCGGATTTGCCAGCCAGTCATCCAGAGCCCCTCTGTTGCTGAAATATAAACACATTGTGCTGTCTTCAGATCTGTCATCCTCTCCCCACCCTCACTCAGCCAACACACAAACACCTGCCTATACAAATTACACGTCTGCAGTCCTTGTCAGTTTAGCATGCAGATGAAGTGACCTGGTCAATATGACACAATGTTAGGGTATATTGTCAAAAGTGTAGAGTTGAGAACAAGGGCAGTGATGCTCAGACTGTACAATGCACTAGTTAGAGCTCATCTGGATACTGTGGACAGTTCTGGGCTCCACACTTCAAGAAAGATATCGCTGCTCTAGAGGCAGTTCAGAGGAGCAACCAGACTTATTCCAGGTCTGAAGGGAATGTCCTACTGAGAGACTGAGGACCTGAACCTTTTCACCCTGGAACAGAGGAGACTACGTGGGGACTTGACCCAAGTCTTCAAAATCATGAAAGGCATCGACCACATCAAACCAGAGGAGCTTTTCCAGATCAGCAGGGACACGCGCACCCGGGGACACAAATGGAAATTGGGATTCAAGGCATTCAAGACAGAAAACAGGAGACACTTCTTCACACAGAGAGGCGTCACAATCTGAACAAACTCCCCAGCGATGTGGCTGAAGAGACAATTTGGGAACATTCAGAAACAGACTGGATAGGATCCTTGATCACTTAGTTATTAATGGACACCAAACGAGCATGATGGGGCGAATGGCCTCCTCTCGATTGGACACTTTTTTATGTTCCTAATATATCACAGATAATTCAGTATATCGGACTTTGAGGGGGCTGCTCAGCACCCCACTAATGATGAGAAGGAAAAATACTTGTTTGTTGTTGTTGAGGTTGTGAGGTCAAAGCTGAATGTGTTTCAACAAGCTGTTTAATGTAGTGCTTTATCATATCTGGACACTGCAGTTGTGTCCATGCTGTAAAATAGATATACAGGCAGACAGACAGATAGATAAATAGATAGACAGATAAAGGTTAAAAAAATAACAATTTGGAAACAAAATAGCCCGGGCAGGGAAGGAGTGATTTAAGAATGGAAAACAGGGAGTTTGTATCACTGACTTTACAGTACAAAACTCTACAGTAATCTGAGCTTTTGTTCATTAGCAGTACAAACGATTTTACTGGCATTAATTTAAATAAATCATCCAAAGATGTGGGGCGGTGTTTATTTCATAACTGCAATCTGTTGAGCAAACTGATGTGATGAGAGAGCTCTGAGGAAACTGCTGGGGGAGTAATAGGCAATTAAGTCACTAACGACAACCAAACAGCCCCTTCGTTAAGGATTTGTAATGGAACCTCGCTTGACCTGCGCTAACGAAGAGGCCCTGCTGCCCCCCGTGAATACAACCTGGACTCAGGAAGCTCGGTGGACTGTTATCCTCGTCTTCAGCTCATTATCCGTGTCTGTAATGATAACTTGGGCTGCTACTCAGTGTGGATTTAAACCACAGTGATTAATCGATTCCTACCTGGTATCAATAGTTCCTTATTCCCCTGTATGAACTCAAAACATTTCTGTCACATTATCGGTGTATATTTAGCAGGACAGCAGTGAAGGACGTTAGAAATAAAACGATTGTCAGTGAAAGTCAGGGATCTTCTGTTCACAGTCATGTCTGGGCAGTAATGCTTCGAAGACCGGCCCTGGGTGGTCAGAACAGGAAGTGTTTACACTTTTTACATGGACAGGAATACAAAGTATGTATTCATAACTCCTGGACAGAGTGCCAGTCTTCAGGAGGGCTGTTTCTGATTGGCCAGCAGCTGTGCAGGAGCTGTAGATGATACTGCAGAGCAATAACAAGGACCCTGGCGCGTGGGCAGTTTGGAGGCAATAAGAGAGGAAGTGGGTAGAGTAGAGTCAACAGAAACTCAATTCCAGCTGTTTCATACCATGCACATTAAAATGATTGTGAATCCCTTTTCTTTTTTGTCGTCACATGCAATAACTATGCAGGTTATTTATAGTATAAACCAGCTGTGGAAGTATTTGCCTGACAAATGGGATACAAACTGAAGTCACTGAGTGATAGATATAGATAGTATACCCCATCTATACAACCTCATGGCCATTTGACTTAAAAACGGAAATCTAATATGTAAATTAATAATTTACATGCTATTTTTAATGGCTTCCATAAACAATGCACGGATCACACCTCCCAGTCTACATACATGCACCCACCAACATGATTTCTACTGTCCTCCCATCCACTCAGATGCTCCTGATCTCTTGTGCTCTGTGTATCGGGTCCAGCAGCTCGTTTTAGTGTTAATGTGACTGCAGTAACTTCAGGAGCTGCTCTAGAAACCCTGTCACCTCCCGATACATTAATTTAATTTGCAAAAACAGTGCGTCTCCATTCAGACACGCATTTATCTCTCTGTAATAACCTTGACACGCAGTGCACACCATGCGTCCACCAATAGCTGCGGCCAAAAGCAGGATAATGTCAATACTGCGAGCTTTATCTCTGAGGAATGCATGCATCCTTGGGAAAACAGCAATAACAATATGGATACATTATGATGGGTGGGGGGGGGGGGTGGAGATTGGATATCTGCAAACTAGGTTCAAGGTTCCAGTGTCAATCATTGATCAAGTCTGAATGCTGCATTACATGGCAGTGAGTTTAAATTCATTTTTTTCTCTTCTCTAAGTGGAAGTTATTTTTTGGTAATCTCAGTACGTTTAGGCAAGTCATATCTGGACTTAAAAAAGCTGCTTCATATCTGAACGGTTGTGTTGAGACAAAATTCAGAAGTGATGACAGCAGCTCTGCGTGTTTTACATTACACTGCTGTAGTATTAATAACAATGCTTATTGTAGCGTGTAATAGCCACCGGGACACTGCCACTCTCACTCACATTCCCACAGTACAGTGTGACTCTCAGCCTGCTGTAATAATGTATCACATGGATCTGAGGAGAACATGTTCAGCGAAACCAGAATCAAAATGGTTATTTTTGAATATTCAAGTTTTTACATGTTATGACATCTACACGATATCAGCCGTGGTGCTGCTGCTGCACCATTTCTATCCTCCTGCCAGCAGAGGGCAGAATTCACCCTGAAATGTAAGCTAAACTAAATGTGTATTCCTTTTCACACTGATATTGAACACACATCTGTGTTACTCTATTGACAGCTGTGCACACTGAACCATAAGAATGAATACACAAATGTATCGATATCAATAAAAAAGTAAATAAACAAATAACAAAAAAATACAACTATCAATTTTTAAGAATAGTAAAATAATATAAATGTATGTATATGATGTATTTGTAAACTTATATATTTACACTAATTGTGTATGTGTGTGTGTATACACCAATAGTGAATGAAGGTCTTTTTGTCACATCTTGACAGAAAAGCTTTATATTTCTCTCTTTCTCTCTCTCTCTCTCTGGACAGTGACACAATTGTCACCTTTTTGTCTCTGTATGCCACCACAATGGATTTAAAATGAAACAATCAAGATGTGCTTTAAGTGCAGACTTTCATCTTTAATGTGAGGGTAGTTCATCCACATTGGGTGAACGGTGTATTAATTACACCCATTTTTATATGTGCTCCCCCAATTTTAGGGGCTCAAAAGTATTTGGACAAACTAACATAATTATTAATTAAATTTTGAGTTTCAATACTTGTTTGCAAATCCTTTGCAGTCAATGACTGCCTGAAGTCTGAACCCATAGACATCAGCAGATGCTGGGTTTCTTCCCTGGTGCTGCTCTGCCAGGCCTGCACTGCAGTGTCTTTAGCTCCTGCTTGTTCTTGGGGTGTTTTGCCTTCAGTTTTGCCTTCAGCAAGTGAAATGCTGCTCAATTGGATTCAGGTCAGGTGATTGACTTGGCCATTGCAGAACATTCCACTTCTTCACCTTAAAGTCTTGGGTTGATGTCAGTTTGAGCCAAAATGATGACAATTGTGTCACTGTCCAAATATGTATGGACCCAACTGTAGGTATAATTAAATGTTTTATATTGGTGTTTATATTGGTATATAGGCATATATATATATACACTCACCTAAAGGATTATTAGGAACACCTGTTCAATTTCTCATTAATGCAATTATCTAACCAACCAATCACATGGCAGTTGCTTCAATGCATTTAGGGGTGTGGTCCTGGTCAAGACAATCTCCTGAACTCCAAACTGAATGTCTGAATGGGAAAGAAAGGTGATTTAAGCAATTTTGAGCGTGGCATGGTTGTTGGTGCCAGACGGGCCGGTCTGAGTATTTCACAATCTGCTCAGTTACTGGGATTTTCACGCACAACCATTTCTAGGGTTTACAAAGAATGGTGTGAAAAGGGAAAAACATCCATTATGCGGCAGTCCTGTGGGCGAAAATGCCTTGTTGATGCTAGAGGTCAGAGGAGAATGGGCCGACTGATTCAAGCTGATAGAAGAGCAACTTTGACTGAAATAAGCACTCGTTACAACCGAGGTATGCAGCAAAGCATTTGTGAAGCCACAACACGTACAACCTTGAGGCGGATGGGCTACAACAGCAGAAGACCCCACTGGGTACCACTCATCTCCACTACAAATAGGAAAAAGAGGCTACAATTTGCACAAGCTCACCAAAATTGGACAGTTGAAGACTGGAAAAATGTTGCCTGGTCTGATGAGTCTCGATTTCTGTTGAGACATTCAGATGGTAGAGTCAGAATTTGGCGTAAACAGAATGAGAACATGGATCCATCATGCCTTGTTACCACTGTGCAGGCTGGTGGTGGTGGTGTAATGGTGTGGGGGATGTTTTCTTGGCACACTTTAGGCCCCTTAGTGCCAATTGGGCATCGTTTAAATGCCACGGCCTACCTGAGCATTGTTTCTGACCATGTCCATCCCTTTATGACCACCATGTACCCATCCTCTGATGGCTACTTCCAGCAGGATAATGCACCATGTCACAAAGGTCGAATCATTTCAAATTGGTTTCTTGAACATGACAATGAGTTCACTGTACTAAACTGGCCCCCACAGTCACCAGATCTCAACCCAATAGAGCATGTTTGGGATGTGGTGGAACGGGAGCTTCGTGCCCTGGATGTGCATCCCACGAATCTCCATCAACTGCAAGATGCTATCCTATCAATATGGGCCAACATTTCTAAAGAATGCTTTCAGCACCTTGTTGAATCAATGCCACGTAGAATTAAGGCAGTTCTGAAGGCGAAAGGGGGTCAAACACAGTATTAGTATGGTGTTCCTAATAATCCTTTAGGTGAGTGTATATATATATATCCAGCTTATTTTGGGATCTCCACTGTGACTCTACTCAAATTTGAGTAGAGTCACAGTGGAGATCCCAAAATAAGCTGGAGAAGAAATGGAGAAGATTCTGGCCAAACATTTCACTAAGGACCTCAGACATAAACATAAAACAGATAAATGGAATAGGTCACCTGTCATTCTCCTTCACATGAACGGAGACCAACACATCACGTTCAAAACACACTGGACTGCACCCAACCAAGACAACAGCAGGATTAACAGTGGATATAACACAATGGATCATATACAAGATTGTACGAGAAGTATTGGAAAGATGCTGAGACTATGAACTTCCTCTGTGCTGGGCTTTGTTGACTACAAGAGAGCATTGGATTCTATATATTCAAACTCAGCCATCAGAGCTCCAAGACATCAAAACTTTGAGGAAGCTTATATAACTCTCATTAAATAGATATACAGCAACGCCTCATCAATAATCCAACTCCACAGAGACAAGGAGACAAATTATCTCCAAAACTCTTCACATCAACATCAACACTTCAAGAAGTGTTCAACACTTTGGACAGGGAAGAAAAATGAATCAAATTAAACGGAGCTGATCTGAACAACTTAAGATTTGTTGATGACATCATCATATTTACAAAAACACCTGAAGACTGCAGCTTCAACATCAAAAGCTCTTAGATGGAGGCAAGAAAACTGGACTAAAATGAACCTGAGTAAAACCAAAGTCATGTCTAACAGCTTTGTTTAAATTGAGGTAGATCAATTGATACTCGAAGAACTCAAAAGAACCTTGGACAACAAATCAGCAAAGATGGAGATATTATGGACGAAATCAGAAGAAGAGTAAACATGAGATAAAGTGCATTTGGAAGAAACAGCATGGAATGGTGTCTGCTTGGAGTAACAAGAAGAGACAGAAAGACAGAACAACCCACAATATGTGACTTCATAGAAAGAGTGATAATGTTAAGATGGCAATGGGCTGGACACACTGAAGAAGAACAGATCAAAGATGGACAAAGGAAGCTACTGAATGGATACCAAGACATGAAAAAGGACCTAGAAGACAACATAGAACATAAGAACATAAGAAAGAACATAAGAAAGTTTACAAACAGTCTATTTTTAAATGTTCCCAAACTTTCAGCTTCAGCCACATCGCTGGGGAGTTTGTTCAGATTGTGACGCCTCTCTGTGTGAAGAAGTGTCTCCTGTTTTCTGTCTTGAATGCCTTGAAGCCCAATTTCCATTTGTGTCCCGGGTGTGCGTGTCCCTGCTGATCTGGAAAAGCTCCTCTGGTCTGATGTGGTCGATGCCTTTCATGATTTTGAAGACTTGGATCAAGTCCCCACGTAGTCTCCTCTGTTCCAGGGTGAAAAGGTTCAGTTCCTCAGTCTCTCAGTAGGACATTCCCTTCAGACCTGGAATAAGTCTGGTTGCTCCTCTGAACTGCCTCTAGAGCAGCGATATCTTTCTTGAAGTGTGGAGCCCAGAACTGTCCACAGTATCCAGATGAGCTCTAACTAGTGCATTGTACAGTCTGAACATCACTGCCCTTGTTCTCAATTCTACACTTTTGACAATATACCCTAGCATTGTGTTTGCCTTTTTTATTGCTTCCCCACATTGTTTGGATGGAGAAAGTGAGGAGTCCACATAGACTCCTAGGTCTTTCTCATGCGATACTTCATCTAGTTCTATTCCTCCCATAGTGTCATTATAGTGGACATTTTTGTTACCTGCATGTAATACCTTGCACTTGTCCACATGGAATTTCATCTGCCAGGTGTCGGCCCACAACTGAATATTATCTAAGTCCCTTTGAATAGCCTGTGCTGCCGAGATTGTATCTGCTGAGCCGCCTATTTTAGTATCATCTGCAAATTTGACAAGTTTGCTAACTATCCCAGAGTCCAGATCATTAATATAGATTAGAAAAAGCACAGGCCCTAGTACTGATCCCTGTGGAACTCCACTAACAACCTCACTCCAGTTAGAAGCAACTCCTCTAATCGACACCCTCTGTTTCCTAGACATCAACCAGTTCATTATCATAATCCCATAAAGCTGGGAAGATGAAATCACACACTTCAAAGGCGTGACATGGATTGAAGCTGTAGACTGAAGCAAGTGGAAACATCTTGGGGAGCCTTCATCCAGCAGGCAATCAATATTGGTATCATTTTAATGTAAAATACATTTAGTGTCAACCCTAACCATATCCCAACACAAACAGTTAACTAGACACTTCCCAAGCAAATAAGGAACATACTATCAGTTGTGAACGAATGACCTTAGCCTCAAACAGGAGGGGGTTTGTTTTCCATGACGATCGCTGCACTTATGACTGTAAATTACAAGCAGGTCGTTAGTGCTGAATCTTCCTCCCCAGTAATAATGGATCTGTCTGTCCTCAGGGGATGACTTCTTCAGCAGTCAACGCAAATCATCTGCGCCCGGTGATCACAGAGCGGCTCCACATACGAAGTCTCGGCTCAGACGGCCCGGCGGTCTGCCCCACAGGCCTGTCAGACTGAAACTGGAAGGAAAGCGACCGTGTTGAGCCTTTCGATCTGGGAACTCGGGATTTACCGGCTTCTCTCCTGGTATGTGTATCGCAACCGACACAGATTTATGCGGGCACAGACATATGCATGACTTCATCTGTGCTCCTGCTCGGCTCCTCGCAGTCTCCCACCGTACCCTCCCGCCACCCCCACCCCTCCCCAGATGATTACTGTATGCATTCCGCTGTGAGGTCACAATGACCTTCAGCGCACTGGTTGTTCTTAATAAAACAACTCGGAGATAAGAGCAGTGAATGGAATGGATTACAACCATCTTTGAAACACCCATATTGAAACACATATTTACTGGGGAAAACATGACAATTTATATTGTTTTGCAGCAGGTTGTTTTACAGTTAAAACTGGTTAAAAATGAATGAATTAATGATTGACTGACTGAATAAGTTAATCAATAAATACAATACAAAAAATCATGTTTTTTAGAAAAAAATTCCAATGGGAATATATGACATAATGTGATTAAGTAGATAGATAGATACATAGATAGATGGATGGATGGATGGATACAAGACAAGTGCAACCAGAAAATATGTCTGTGCGTTTATTGATAATGTAAAACTATTGCAGACTACCTCCGATAATGTTACAAATCTAATGTTACAAGGGTGGATTTGCACAGCAACGTCAAATCAAAATAAATACTCCTGATTCAGATGGGAGTTCGACCCGGCAGTTTGATACCACAGTTGCATAATGAATCAAACACCAGAAGCACCAAAATAATACAGATACGTTACATACATTTCAATGATACCAACACAAGGCCAACAGAGACTGAAGGAGGGATGAACATGCTCTGGATTCTCCATTCCAACCTCTTCTGTGAAGCTGCATGCTCAGCATTTTCCTTTCTTTCGTTCTTAATACTGTAATTTCCACTCCCTGTTTGGTATTATATACACAGGAGTCCCTGACCGCTCCCCCACACTGCTGCCCGTGTCAGGTCTTGACTGAGTCATCCAGCAAGCTGCCTGGACACTTAAGGTGGGGAGAAGTCAAGGAAAAATTGAGAGATGTGTTAAACAAATAAAGAAATTATAAAAATATACATTTATATTTCTCCACCATAAATAAAATGAATCCAGTGCTAGTAGAAACATGTAGTAGTAATATTCTGGAGATCATCAGCTTGTGTGGCTGCCTGAACCAAATCAGTGAGACATTGGATGACAGATTCCCAAGATCATTCACTCCAGGGAACAGAGTTAACAGAGTTATTTCAGTTTCTAAAGTCTGGAGTTGCCAGGACTGTTTTATTTATTTGCTCTTAGGAGGAGGGAGGGATTGTAAATCTCTGCCAGTGACAGTTCTTCCCATAATCCACCACAATATGGCAGAGCGTCAGGTTAACATCAAGAGCAGCGAATTATAAATTTGCTGAATCAAAGTTTCTGTTTTTGTTTTTAAAGACTTATGTAAGAGAATACTATTCTGTTCCAAACAGGAGTTACAGGAGAGGGATCTGAATGAGATCCTTGTTTGCACCATGTATCATACGTGTTCAGTCACATGACTACACTGAACTCATCCCACTCGTCTATAGCGCCCCCCGGAGGGCCGTGCAGGGGCTCAGTGTGGGTGGTTCAGGGGCACCAGGGAATATAAGGTGCCCTCGCTGGTTTTGGGGGTGGGAACCCAGGTCTCGTTCCTGTTGTGCGAGTTGTGCACCGAGGAGGTCTCAGTGCGGTATATCTGTGCCTGTATCTTGAAGCAACCGAAGCGACTCATGAGGATGAAGAAGTCGCGCTTAAAGTTCTTGGTGAAGAAGGCGTACAGGAAAGGGTTGGAGCAGGAGTTGATGGGGTAGAACAGCACCAGCAGCACTTTGGAGTTGGACACGGTGATGAGGGGCAGCTTCAGCGCGGCTGAGATGGCGAAGAACGAGATGGGCGCCATGCACAGGAAGTCGGTGAAGATGAGCACGGCCATACGCTTGGCGATGCGCGTGTCGCTGTTAGCCGACACGAAGTTGGGGTTCCGGACGGTCAGGTAGATCCGGAGGTAGCAGACACAGATGACCACGAAGGCGATGACGTTCAGCAGCA
Source organism: Amia ocellicauda (assembly GCF_036373705.1). Lineage (NCBI taxonomy): Eukaryota > Metazoa > Chordata > Actinopteri > Amiiformes > Amiidae > Amia > Amia ocellicauda. The sequence goes on from NC_089872.1 coordinate 21,330,732, forward strand.
GCAGGAACACGATGTAGCCCTGTGCCAGTGGGGTCTCGATGTCCATGGGCAGGCAGATGCTCACCTTTGTGTAGCTGCTCACGCCCAGGATGGGCAGCAGGGCCACCACGAAGGCGAAGAGCCAGCCTCCCACCATGATGGCGGCAGCGTGGCGCAGACGCAGCTTGCGGTCCAGCTGCATGGCATAGGTGATGGTGTGCCAGCGCTCCAGCGTGATGGCGGTGAGCGTGTAGACCGACAGCTCGCTGGCGAACACGGTGAAGAAGCCCGTGGCGCTGCAGCCAGGGCCCGTCTGCCAATCGATGCCGTAGTTGTAGTACTGGGACTTGGTGTGGATGTCCTCCGCGGCGATCAGCAGCAGGTAGACACCCATGCACAGGTCGGCGAAGGCCAGGTTGCACATGAGGAAGCGTGGCACCGTGAGCTTGTAGCGGCTGGTCAGCAGCACTACCAGCACCACAAAGTTTCCGGCTATAGCCAGGAGGCTGATGATCCAGATGAGCACCCTGAGGTACAGGAAGCCCATGATGTCCTCGCAGGGGTTGAAGGCGTCCGGTTTGGGGAAGCAGGACACCTCCGTGATGTCCCGGCAGAACTCGTTGTACCAGTGCGGCTCGTCCTCCTGGATGTTTTGGCGGCTGCACATTGGATTCTTTGCAGACCTGTAACACAGAACCGGAACCACAACCAGGGTTTATTTTACACTCACGGTCTGGACCACTTACTGTGGTAAATGTCACCGTGCAACTAGAACCTGAGAATACATATAATAATTATAATAATTATAACAGAAGTTTAAGAAGCTTCAAGCCACATGTTCTTGATGCCACCAATAAAACACTCACTGGTTCTTCTTCCAGTTGGCGAAGGCGCAGCAGTGGCTCGAGTAGGTCAGGTTGGCTTCGATCAGCTCGGCGAAGATGTCCAGGCTGGGCATCTTCTTCAGGGCGTACGCAGACGTGGCGCTGAGCCTCTTAATGTCCTTCAGCATATTCTGCGGCAGAATGCTGATGCTTGTTCGGGAAATATCCCTGAACGACCGATGACAACATTTTAATCAGTACTGTTACACACAGGAGTTTTTATTTCAGCATGAAACTGAAACTAATTTATTTTGTAATTGATCTATTAATTCGGTGGTTTAATGCAGTAAGGGCAATTATATGAGTCACATGAATAAAAGTTATTCCTGCCTCCTGACTGACTAAACTGGACTTTGTTTATGGACCTGGACTTGCTTGTGGATTTGTGATTCAGACTATTTGTTGACTTTGTCTGTTTGCTGCATTTGTTGGGTTTTGTTACCGTTTCATGTTTAGAGAGGGACTTCAAGAAGTTAGGGAGGCTCAGCTGAGAGCCAGGGTTTGCTTCCTTTGCTTTCACCCCTGACTGTTTATGATGAACACTTATTTTCACCCCTTCCATGCCTGTGCGGGGACTGTTGTCCTAGACTCATCACTAGACCATGGGAGGATGAGTCAAGGATCTAGGACAACAGTCCCGCACAGGCAGGGATGGGTTGCAAAGGAGTGTGTACATATATAAACCTATGCACGTGTGCTGTTGCTGAAATGCATCACTCACTTACAGGACGATGGGCCCCTGTGCTCCCACGAAGGCCTGAGAGTGAATGGCTCTGAGGAGCTGGTTGCCCATGAGGAAGCTGAAAGACAGAGCGGAGTCAGCATCACCCTGAGGAGCCCATTCGCTCGGTGACTTTCACACCCACAGACACTCACAGTTTCTCCAGTTTGGTGCCGTTGAACGCGTGGCTCTGTACCTCTCTGATCCCATTCTTGGTCAGTCTGCTGCAGTGGGAGACACCGGCACTGAGGGTTATTTCACAGAGAGGACTACAGTGCAGTATATAAATCAGGCTGTTTATCTCTCATTTGTCACATTTATATAATTATATATTGTTCAAAATAAATGCCTTTTTGTGTGAACTTACAGCTCTGTAATGAACTCGGTGGTCAGTCCAAGGAAAGCATTTGGAGGAATGACTTCTAAATTAATATTATCCTGAAGATCACTACAATAAAAGAGAGAAAGGGTGGAAAAAAAAGGTCAGTCGTGTTCTGTTCTTCATTCATCTCAGTCAGAGGGACTCTTATCTGATGCAAGTTAATGCCGAGACATCAACAGGGCTGTCAACTTTCGGTGCACACCTAATAAAGGCCCTGCGTTGTGGCAGAAGCACACGGCAGACATAAACACACATGGATCTGTCTTCCATTAGCTAAGTCAGTTGATTCATGAGTAACGTCCTCCTGCATTGTGTTCTTGGGAAGATGGGTTAGTTCCCAGCAGTTAGGATTCGTTTCGCAGGGTGACACCCTCGGAGAAGCACGTAGAAGCTCAGTAGCTTTGACACATTTGTCTGTTTGTGTGTTGGTCGGGGGAGGACAACTTACAACAGAAAGCCATACTGTCTGGAGTTAATCTTCGACAGGTCAGGCAAAGTCTTGAGACCAGTATTCGATATAGTTCTGCAAAAAAACAAACACACATGTGCTTGATTTCAATATAGAAATGTATACACACATGAGCCAAGCCGTTAGCCTTGTGATAATGTGATAGTTTTGGCTTGTCCCTGGATGGAGTTTGGAGCACGTATCTCCCCCTCTCTCCCAGTCCTGAGAAAGGCTGTGTTCCTGTGAGAACTCAGGATGTGACCGGGCTGGGATAGTGCCCAGACGCTTCACAGGATTGAATGTCATTTATTTCAGACACAGAATCAATTGGGAATACTACAACGTGCTTCACTGAAGTCAACTAAAGCAGTTCGTATGAACAAATAACTATACATACTGCATATAGATGTGTGTATTGTAAATGCAACAACCAAAACACAATAATAAAATGATAATAAAAATACTTACAGATATTTCAGGTTGGGCAAATTCCAGAAAGCATCTTTGTGAATAGAGACCAGGTTTCTTGATTTAGCTATTATTCTGCAAATACAAAATATAACTTCAGCAAAGAAAAGTGCAACAGAAAGAGACACATGCCTCTGCTCGATGCCCGCACCCTTCCCGGGCGCTGAGTGAACACACTTGAACACAGCTGACACAGCACAGGGCATATATGATGTATCACACATTCATGTAAACCAAGTCTGATAATAAACAATAACAATATCATTGCTAATGATTTCCTGTTAAAGGGATATCTGTCCTTGACTTTCTCTAAGCCCCAGTCCCAGGCGATGCCCTCCTTGGCCTCAGATTAAGTATTTTTTGCTTCTGATCTCCTGTGATTGTGTTGTATAATTATGATAATGATACCTTTCCATACGTTGTTGAACGCACCGATTCAGTCTGGGGCAAACTGTAGCTGACTGGACTGCCATGAAAATCAATCATTGATTAATAATAACATTGTTTGAAATGAAGGGCGTGAACACTATCTATGGCAAGCCAAATTATCATTTACAGATATCTCTAAATGCATTTAAAGTTATCTGCAAACCATTTTGAGATGTCTAAATAAGGTGCTTTTTAAAGATATCTCAAAATTATTTCAAGACATCTTTAAATGATTTAGAGATATCTGCAAATGACTTCCTGTAAATGTAGAGATAATTATGTGATCTGCAAATAATTTCAAGATATCTGTATTTTGGCTGAGATTATCACATTCAGATACATAGAAATTAATTAACAGGAAGTGATAATCTTGGGCTAAATACAGGAAGTGATTTGAAGATATCTCAAAATAAACAGGAAGTAATTAAAGTAAAACGATTTCAAGAAATCTCTAAATGTACTTTTAAATGAGATATATCTCAAAATATTTGAAGATATCTTTAAATGAATTAAAGATATGTCTAAATGATAATTTGGCTTGCCATACACTATCAGCTATGCCTGCCTCTCGAGAATTCACTTCCAATCCAATTCCAAGCCCATCTTGTCAGGCCCAACTACACACACACACACACACACCAGTGCATGTGTGTGCAGAACCAGTGTGCGTAACCCCTGCTACAGGTGAACGTCCCACATTTTTTACTCACATTTCTGACAGTCTTGAGAGGTTGGCGAACACGCGCGCCCCGATGCCCTCCACCGCACCATTCTCCGAGATCAGACTGCGGGTGGGAGCGCCAAGCAGGTCATACAAGAGAGGAGAGAGGAGCCCTTGAATGGAGAAATGCCTTGTGAAGTGCTTTAGTGTGTTGCTCGCTGCCTCCCTCCCGTCTCCCAGCACAGATGACGCAGGAAGGCTAAACCAGCAATGACGGTGCACCAGGTGAACACTTGAAATTACCACCATGCGAAACATTGATACGCTGCCAATGCAAGGGTCTGATCTGAGCTTTAGCTGAGCTTGCATTGTCAGCGTATCAATACCATGTAATTCATGTGGTAAGAGAGGATATATAGTGCCATTTTTTACATGCAATGTATGTTATAGCGTGTCTATGTGTGAATCTGTATTTGAATGTGAATAACATGTTTATAACATGCTTATAGCTCATCGTTTTGTCAATCTTAAAGTGTTCCCTGCATCGCTCAATGTTTAAAGCAATAGCATTAGCTTTTTACTAGCTTGTCCATGTTAGTTTTCCATATCTAATCCCTTCCTGCAGAGCAAACCATTACTCCTCCCTTTAGCGAGAGGTTTAAAGCCCCAGAATGATTTTCCAACCACTGAAAAAATACATAATTGGTGTCGGGCCTGACAGAAGGAGTCGGGCTGCCAGGACTGCAGTGTCAAACCAATAAAAACAAAACAAAATAAACTAAAAGTGTAACACAAAATTGTGTATCTGCAGTCAGGTGGCACATGATTCATATCAGACCTCACAGGTATCTTAAAGGCTTGTGCTGACAAACAAAGTAAACAAACAGCGCTTTCGCATAATGATCTGTCAGATGCAGCTTTGAATGAATGTGCGATTAAGCGAGGCATCTCTAGTCAGCCTCCACACACAGTCCCATCCGTCCCGACGCAGCTGCCCGGCTCAGGACTCAGATTTCTGGGTGCTCACTGTTCTCTTCCTTCGGCGACACATATCACATGTGTTTTTGGATCTGTGCTACACAACATGTTCCATATCAGAGACTAAACATTTATATTAAAGACACAATATAAGCACATTATTTACAAATTATAAACTCTCCATGAAAAGCTATTTAAAAGCCATATAAACTGGTGTCATTGCTCTGTTTTATAATGATTTAATAATTATTTATGATTTCCTATCATACGGGGGATAGGTATCCTGCTGGGTTGAAAGTCTCAAGGTGAGACCGCACACACGGCGCACACATACATGCTGTGGAGGTCTGAGAGTCCAGAGAAGGCTTTGGATGGGAAAACTCGGAGCTGCGTCAGCTTGAATTCCCTAGGGAAAGAACAGAGCAGAGCAGTGAAACCCAGTCACCCTCGGCCGGGATGAATCTCCCCGTTCTTTTCTGTTCTGTATAATCCACAAATTACATCGAGTGACTTTTGCTGCTCACACAGGAGAAACATTTCGGGGGTTCGACTCCTTGTTGCTCAAGCCACATCGTCATCGTTGCTGTTTTCAGCACAGGGTAACTATCCCTCACGAATACCTCCCTCTGAGTTCTGCTGTTAATCGCACGTATAACAAGGTTAGGGTCAGGGTCAGGGAGAGGGTGCAGACTAGGTTACACGTGTGATCAACGTCAGAACTCAGTGGAAGTCCCTGAGGCATGCGTGTGTCATTCCTGTGGGATTCAGACATTAATTGGTGCCCATTATTGTAATGTGTGACTCTTCAGAGCTGGGCTGTCAATTATCGCTTTATAAATGATTTATAAACAAATCTATAAGTGCAGAATTATACATCTATAAAACGTGAACAATGTGCCGTGTAATAATAACATGTGGGTCACTTGTCTCCTTGTAAATAATAATAATCTACATTAGGTACTTAATTAATATTTCCCAGATTATAAAGCATTTACACATATCACACTTCTAAAGTGTTACCGAAACACCCCAAAGACTGACAACACGGATGGACACGGAGACGCGTGGGTGATCTGGACACCTGCAGGCGGCTTAGGACTCTTGATGTCCCAGCCGTCCATCGCCTCTCTCTCAGAGACTTCCATCATGCCCCAGTGTTTGATCACCCTGGGCTCATAGTGGATTCCCCTGCTGTAAATCAGTCCTGAAAACCACCCCTGTAGTCTCCCTCTCTTGTTTGGGTATCTGTGACTATGACTGCTGGATAACAATAAATAGCTTTTGCCGGATAAAATAAATAAATAAAGACATATATATATATATATATATATATATATATTACAGAAATTCACCCCCCCCCACCCTTCCCCTACTGAAATCACATCAATTCTCATTACCAATAGAAATAGAAAAGACATTTAATTGTCATATTTTTCAGGGTAATTGAAGAAGGACAATTAAAGTATGGATCCACCCACTAGGAAACAGATGTACACTGTTCTACTTCTGTCCTACTTCTCAAACTTTACTCATGCAACTTTATAATGACTTATTTTTAAACGTTACAAAAAATAAAAATGTAAAACAACGAAACAACAAAAAGAAACAGACAAAACTTATCCCCGATCAGAGCACAATTGTATTGTGTGTTTTTAAACATCCAGAAAAAAGTGTGAATGATGTTTCAGTCCCGGTCTGCGCTCCGGCAATGCTTGGTGTATCTTATAATGTTTTCCCGGGTGACGGACTTTAATGCCTAATTCTTTGCACATTTAATAACAAAATGAAACAATCAAACAAACAACAATCAAAACTTGCTGTTATTATGATTTGGATCAGTGTTTTTTAAACCAGTTCTGGAGTTCCCCCTGCCCTGCTGGTTTTCATTCCAACCAATTGGAACTTATTGGTCCAATTGGTCTTAATTGCTTAATTGAATCATTAATTGAACTAACACAGCAATATACCATTCAATTAAGTAATTAAGACCTTGGTTGGAATAACAACCAGCAGGGCAGGGGGAACTCCAGAACTGGTTTGAAAACCACTTAAAAGGAGACTATTGCACGGTGGTTTTGAGAACTGTTCTGCAAAGAAAAACATGAACCTCCGCATCCCAGTTGTGACCCCCCAGGGCCCCCAAAAATTGATCCTCAGCCCCCTCCGCCCCGTGGCCCCAGAAACCGTCACCAGTGCTACATTTCACAGTATTTGGTTTCATTCCATGGGCCGGTAACGCCTGAACCAATACAGAGTAAGATGTTCCCCCCGCTGTGTGACAGGCGAGAACAATGGATGGAGTTAATTTTTTCTCTGGCAGAGATTAGGCTGGGACTGAAGGGACTCTTTTGTGGTCGAGCGCTACAGTGCAGGAGGGAGGAGAGGTCAGCGCACGTGTGTCGGGAGTAGACGGTCTCCAGATGATATCTACTACAGTGTGTCGGCGGCGCTGGTCTTTGCCATGGGATTGGGTTGTCAGACCAGGAGGACGTTCTCTGTGAGACGGTGATCTGTACGGATGTCATCCGCTTCGTCTCACTGTCCTGGGTTTGAGTCCATTCCGTTAAACCCAGTCAAGTCAACAACGCACCCAGCGAATAATCAATCATTCAGTAAATATGCAAATAGGTGACATGCAATGTAATCTATTGTAAGACTCAGAGAGCATAATCAGCTGTTTAAATGTGTTCTGGGTATAAAGTAAATATGACACAGTCAGCAATACGGGACCTGTTTGCTCTCTCTGTTTATAAGAGCTCATTAATTAGGCCTCTGTATACAATTAATTCCTGTCGTTAACAAACAGGTGACACTCAGATAATTCTCCACATGTGAGGCACTCGGGCGGAGCAGGAGATTTCAGACTGTGAACAGTCTGCGTCTGGGGGGCTGTCTGGGGGGCACGGAGACAAATCCTCAGCGCTGCCTGTGTGGATGAGAAGTCAGGCCTCAGGTGCTTTGCAGGTCTTTCATCAGCCGCTAATTGAAATGCAGGAAATCGCTAAAACGCAGGAGGCCAGCCCCACGGAATAGGAGTGGCCCACCCCCGGGCATTCGTCTGGCTCACACAGACCACCGCGGGGGTTTTAGTTCTTGTACGGTGTTGCTTTTCCTCTCCGGAGCTCTAAAGGATCAGACCCGCATCCCAGGGAGGACCGGGTTACAGGACTGCCTTATGCTCTGATTTCAGAGACTGTGCTGTTTTTGGCCACGTCTCAGACACGCCCTCACTCTCTGCACAGAGTCCAGGCCCAGCATCCTCGGGCTGAGAATTAAGACTCTGTCAAGTTTTTAAATCATTCAAATATTCATGTTTCTGTTCACTCTTGTTGAAACAAAATAATGTTAAAGCCTTTTTTTTTTCTTCTCTTTTTGAAACAAAATATTCATCTCGTGTTTTTTCTCACAGGTTGTTGCATTTATGTTTGCTTTTTTGTTACACTGCAGAACTGGCACCGGCACTGGATCCGAGTCACGCCGAACAAATGGCAACAAAGACGATTCTGGTGAGAACAGATCGAGACAGAGACGATCACGCACTGCGCTTGAGTTGTATCTGACATGGAGGACATCAGAGCTGCCCTCAACGCGGATTTGTGTGCAGCCGGGCAATAAAGGGGCAAAGCAGTCTTTTCGAGAAGCACAAAAGATGAAGTAAGAGGCTGATGACACACTATGGGGCGCCTCCTCCCTGTCCTCTCTGGTCTACACACACACACACAGATCCCAATATAGACTGATCACCAACCACAATCGGGTTGAAGGACTCCCCATGCCCTTCTCTCGGCTCACAACACCCCCAGCTCCCTCCCCTCTCTGACGGACACACAACACCCCCCAGCCCTGAAATGTGTGACGTCTCACATTCACTGCACTGCCGTTCTTGTGTTGCTGTACTGTATATAACCCTGCTTCCTTCTGCTCCTGCTCACTCATACATCGTTCGATCTGCTGTTGTTTTCTGTGGTTTCTCCTCGCCCCCCCCTCCCTGTAGCTCATTGAACTGGGACGTCTGTTTTGTATTCTGCATTAATTGTACTTCTGCACTTTTCTCATTCTTACATTGGACTTTGTTTTGATTCTACTACTGCACTTTGGTCATGCTTACATTGAATAATGTGTTGGTTGTATGACTGCGCTGTAATGCTTGAGTACACTGTGAGTCACCATTGATAAGTGCGTCTGCCAAGACATAAATGATAAAAACACATAATAATTACTACATTGGCAGATGCCACCTTTATCACAGTGTTTAGAATGGCTTTATGTATGTATGTATGTATGTATGTATGTATGTACGTATTTATGTAATTATTAATTTATGCATCAACGGCTATAATCACATCACATCTAATTCCAATTCACATGAAGTTCAAATTCTGAAAGATAATCATGGAAGTTTCTCACTAGAAATATATCTTCTTTTCTGAAAATATCTGTTTAACTTGAAAGTGAAGCATCCAGCATTGAAAGTCTGGAAAAGAGAAATATACTGTGAAATATGTTTCCACTTAAAAGTGTGATACTGCAATCATAGAACACATATTTGCATATTTACACCTACTGTGATAAACAATAACAACAACAACTACAACAACAGTAATAATAATAATAATAATAATAGTAATAATAATGAATAATACTAATCACACAGCAGGTAAAATCCGATATAGCTCACTTTGTGAAAGATATACTATTATGTTTCTTTAAACCGATTGTTGTTTGTCTGTTTTGTTTTCTGTTTTGTGATTGCTAGTTAATTGGCAGCTGACCCACACAGTCCACACGGCACCTGAATCGTCTCATGCTGACGCTCACACAAGGTTCGAGGTCGCCTCACCTTCGGAAAACGCCACCCGATCAGTAGTGATTATCACATTCAAAATAAGGCTGCTAAATGATATATATACTTCAGTTATATATACTACTTCATGAAGCAGGCCATGGAAATCTCTGTGGATATAACTTCCTGTTCTAAACACAACTTAACATTATTTGTCTCAACTGTATCTAGAACAATGTGAGGGCGATTCAATTATTGCATTAGAAAATAAACCTCATTGTGATCAACAGAGACAGGAAAGCTAGACGTCTCCCTACAGCTTTCCGTGACTCAGATAAATTAGCTCTAACTCCACTTGGCATTATTCAGTTCGCCCTCCGCTGCGTCCGTCCTGGACCGAGCATCTACTCACAGGGAGGTGGTGTTCTTGGGGATGTCGTCTGGCATCTGCAGCACTTTGCTCCCCAGGCACAGGAAGGTCCTGGTCGTGCCGTTACTGGAGCAGGCATGGCATTCCCCACCGGAGCCCCCGATCGACACGAGGTACAGCCACAGCAGGATCATAGCGTCCCCTCACACACACATCCACTGTGACGTTGTATACTTTCAATACGTATATTTATAACCAATGGACAAGACATTAACGTGACACTGACATCCCCAAGTGTGTCTCTGTGTCTTCCAGGACGTCGAAACGAGCCGCTGGTCTCGCAGAAGCTCCTGTGTTATGTTCCCGGGAAGACCAACAGTGTCTGTCTGTGCTCTGGGCTCCCTGCTACAGAGCCGACCATCGGAGACCTTGAGAGAAAGGACTCTGATAAGGAACAAATGTTGCTGTTGTTGTTGTCTTTCGCCCTCTCTCTCATTCCGAGTTCATCACTTGGCTCGAGGCACAGCGCCTCTCAGAGTCGCCTCAGGAATCCCGCAGGTGAGAAGATGATGTTTTTGTGAGTTTTGGCGTTGCAATTGGTGAGACTCCTCGGGTTTCCCCTGCTGTCTGATTGGAGATTGTTAACTCAGCCAGGAACACAGTGTTATAACCAGACACACTTCCCTCACTTTCACACCTTCTCTCTCCAGTACGCTGTGGCTCAGTCACACAGTCAAATCAGACGACCCCAGTGCCAGCAGGCTCACATCTCCAGCCCCGTGTACCTTCTTTCTGACTCCTAGTTTGTGCCGTGAATGCCGTAGCTGTAGTGTTCATGTGAAGGAGTATCCCGGTCTGATCTGGTGAGACTTGTGGTGCGCCAGATAACACGCTTCACTGGGAATCTGACTCATGAAAACGTGGAAATGTGATTCCACGAATCCCTGACACTCTTAACAGCACGGATTCTGCAAAGCCAAGTCTGACCTTTTTCTCAGTGTATCTTCATTGCTGCTTATACTCTTTAAAAGGCGATGCTGCATCCACTCCTCCTAGAGAAATATGCATAATGATAATGAGGGAATCATAATTACTGAACAACACAAACAATATCACAAGCACAAGCATTCAGCATGCTTCGGGTGCAATTGGGTTCTGTGGGAACCTGTGTGTTTTCATTATGGTCTGTTGGATTTGTATGTATTTAACTACCAGGACCCTAGTGTGGCGTACAGAGTAAATCACACACACAGGCCTGGAGAACTGCAATCATATCATTTAGTCAAGTCTGATAAAGGTTTGTGAGATAAACCTTACACTGAGTTCTCAAGGATTAAAACGATGTATTATTATGTACTGATGCATTTATTGAATCATAATAATCTTGGTAATAATCGTAAGCATAATAACAACAAATACTATTTATTATTATTTTTATAAAAACACAACTATACTTTCCCATGTATTTAAACTCATTGAAAGCTATCTTTGGAATACAAATTGATGTTAATTGCTCATTGATGTAGGTCTTCTGTGCCCGAGGGGCTCAGAACTAAACTAGAGACTAGAGCTGTTGTGGAGCCCAGGTCAGGAAATGGTTAAAATGTTACTGCTGTGCGCAATGATACGATCTCTCTTTTGGCTCCTATAAAGGACGCTTCCCAGGACAACAATAATATATATAATAAGAATACAAATATATATTAAAAATAAATAGCACAATGTGTAATTTACAGCCCTGGCCCTGACCATGAGGCTCTAATGCTTTCCTCCCAGCCTGCGATCAGCCAGTGAGGAGCTGCAGTTCTCCCGTGTGGCCCGCGGCTCCGGCTCAGTGGCCGGCTGTATGTGCTGGTTCTGTCGGCTGCGTTTTTCTCCCCAACAGGATTACAGTTTGAATCGTGTGCCATAATGAACAGAGACACACAGATGTAATCAAATTAAACTCCTCATTATTATTATTGTTGTTGTAGTGGCTGCTTCGACAACAGGGTGGGGCCCTCTCTCTCCCTCTCTTTCTTCCTCTCCCCCCTGTGCCTCTCCCTCACTCCATCTCTCTCTCTCCCTCTCCCTCTCTCCTCTGCCCTTCTCTCTGCCCCGAGCTCTGACCACTACTCTCCTCCTCCGCTCCGCTCATCAACTTCTGCGCAGGTGGTCCGGAGCCTGCCCTGCCTGGCTTACCTCCCTGTGATCTGAAATGGGACGAGGCCGCTCTCTGATGCTTGTCTGACTGTTAGGTGGTTATCGATCCCAGAACCTCATCAAGGCATTCCTGCAGCCCGGCCTGTCAATCATTATTTACAGTTCGCTACACCCCCCCATTACTGCCCCCTCACTCTCGCACTGCGCTCCAATTACCGGCAACACCAATCAGGGATTCTGCACTTTCTGGGTCTCAGTACTCCTACAGTGTGTATAAATAAAGACAGAGGTATGTGATTAAAGGAAAAAGCACACAACAAGCTAAACAACACCCCCGACATTTATATATATATGTATTTAATACACAAAGTACAGAACATCCACTTTAAAAACAGTGTTTATATATTAAATTAGAATAAAGTGCACTGTATTAATGAGCAGAAAGGCTGCTATTGTGAGTCTCAGAGCTGCCCGGCACACATCATAAGTCTTTCTAGACTTTCTGGTGTTTTCAGACTCACAGAAGTAGAAGTTTACCTGTTAAAACATCACTGGCATTCTTATTTAACAGCAGATAACTATATATACTGGTTTCAAAGCCAATTTAGGATGAACTCCAGCTATTAGAGCTTTGAAAGGATATGTCTTTTGCTGGAACAGCCTTTTCATTGCTGGGCAGGAGCCGGTGGATGCTTTTCTAGGTGAAGGACAGGGGGCCGGAGACCTTGTGTCAGAGCACAGACCTCAGGGGTCCCCTGTCCCCTCACTGCGGGGGCTGTTTCTATTTCTGGCCGAGCTGTCGGAGCTCCACATCTGCTCCCTCCCCGGCTTCGTTATTTATTCTCCCGCATTCCACAGATGTGGTGGGCCTGACCTGTGGGATCTGTGTGTCTGTTATCTGAGCCCCTGCCAGGATTCACAGCAAGGCTGGGCCCCGGCAGCCAAGCCAAGATCTCCCCCCGCGCTGAGCCCCCGGAGCGCGCCCTCCCACAACGCACCACTCAGCAGCACCGGGGCTGTCTCCCGCAGGACTGGGCCGCAGTTTCCAGTTGATCCAACACTACACGGCAGCCGTAATCACGCAATGTCACAAAGTGTCACGCTGTGGAAAAGCTCCTTCTAGTTTACCAGCTTCAAATAGTGTGTTCTTTACATATATAATATATATTCAATCGACGCTCTGGAGCTTGAGTCCTTTAACAGTACAGTAGCTACACAAATAAACAGTGCCACCTTGTGCGCAGTGCGATAATGGCAGGTTAAACTGGGAGTCTGGAGTTGTGCTCTCCCAGCAGGTCCAGGTGAGGACTGGTCTGGAGGGGCTGCTCTCTGGGAGACCCCACCAGCGCCAGGGTTCTCAAAATACAGCAAAACAACAAGCCCGAAGGCACCGGGTCAGACAGCACCTGCGCAGCTCTGCGACTATGTGAAGGGGCTTTTATAATGCGCTGTAAAGCCATTACCAGTCCGTTCTCGCACAAACACGAGGCAGATGGCAACTTCAGGACTATAATATAAATTACACACGGATCAATTACGAGGACGGGAGAACAGCACAACATGTGCCCAGGTCATAAATCATAAACGTTAAAAAATATGAGTAAAAAGATGTATTTTGCAATAGAGAAATTAAAAATGAAATGACCTCGTTTACATGTTTAGTTGTAATTGTATGCTTGTATGTGTTTTTAAAAGCTGTTACCATTCATCCAAACTCATTTAGCTCTGTATTCCTGTTGTCCATCCACACAGGTGCCACAACTGAAAGGGCTGAATAATAGGGAACACAGCACTCAGTCCCATACAGCAGCTTGTGAGACGCAGGACAAACAACACCATAAGAAACCAACAGGAAACGTCCACGACGCTTTGAGGGAGCCAGGCTGTCATGTGACCCGCTGCCCTGCAAGGTTAGGCGGAATAATTCTGGTGCACAGAGCCATGGCCACCCATCACCAGTGCAGATGCTCGGGTGTTTACTGCTCTTTACACAATCATAATGCGGCTCACTTAGAAGACCTCTTAGTGGTACGCGTTTGCTTCAGGACCTGAGCCAAAATCAAGCCGTGAGTGTCAGGAACAAGCGACGGAGGAATTCAGGAAACGAGCGCCGTGTTTAATGTGGAACGCATCGACCCCCCCGCGCCACCGCGCCGCGATGAACGTCATGCTTTCCCACAATAAATGACGAATGACTCGAGGGAGGAACGGAGCTCGGCCCCCGGGGTCCTGTGCGGTGCGGAAGGGTGCGAGTGAGATCTGGTGACACGGAGCGGTCTTTTTCTGAGCCCTCTCTCTGTTCACCCCGGGCTGAGCGAGAACCTTCCTCGAACCAGCGTCTGATGCAGAAGACAGTGAGACCGAGGTCAGCATGGGTGTCCATCAGCGCCATAACAGAGTGGAGCAGTTATAAACCGCAAGCATCGTGTGCATAATAATACAGCCAGATAAGAACATAAGACAGTGTCCAAACAAGAGGAGGCTATTCGCCCCATCATGCCCGTTTGGTGAGGTTATGCAGAATGCGGTGCTGGGAGGGGGGATGTGACTTCTGCAATGGCACCTAATGCAGCGCATTGCTTTATTTTTGTTCTCTCTTTTTTATAGAACATAAGAACAACAAAAAGTGTCCAATCGAGAGGAGCCCCATCGTGCTCGTTTGGTGTTCATTAATAACTAAGTGATCAAGGATCCTATCCAGTCTGTTTTTGAATGTTCCCAAATTGTCTCTTCAGCCACATCGCTGGGGAGTTTGTTCAGATTGTGACGCCTCTCTGTGTGAAGAAGTGTCTCCTGTTTTCTGTCTTGAATGCCTTGAAGCCCAATTTCCATTTGTGTCCCGGGTGCGTGTGTCCCTGCTGATCTGGAAAAGCTCCTCTGGTTTGATGTGGTCGATGCCTTTCATGATTTTGAAGACTTGGATCAAGTCCCCACGTAGTCTCCTCTGTTCCAGGGTGAAAAGGGTCAGTTCCTCAGTCTCTCAGTAGGACTTTCCCTTCAGACCTGGAATAAGTCTGGCTGCTCTCCTCTGAACAGAGGGGTCCGTAGCCATGTGGTCTATTGAAAGGGGTCTCTGTCCTACCTGCTCGTGTCAGAGTGTGGAGGTCCAGGCAGGAATGGCCGACTCAAGTCCTTGAGGGACAGGATGTGACAAGACCGTAAGGTATCTTTCAGTGAGCACGTGCACACAGCATTAAACTGGTCAGATTAAGTAGACTGGGAGTTCACTTCATTGGAATGGAAACTAGAAAACTCTGGTGCAGCAATCTTTGGTTGTAATGATGCACCTGAGCACCTCACTTATAACGCAGAGCTCAGGACAGGAGCAGAGGGACAGATATGGGTCAAAGAGAAGTCTCAATGGGGAATAAACAACCCCCAGGTGATCACCATGGGCTGGAGAAGTGCCCCTCTCTTCATCTGGCTTGCTTCTGCTCTACATAGAGGCACTTAGCAGCTGCACTGTTCTTTTTGTTAGCGTGTGTATGTGTGTTTGTGTGGAGGGTGGGGGTGTCTGTGCAATAAAGCCGTGCTTTGGGGGAGAGAGATGCTGTAATTGTGTGCTGCAAGTTGGCAGTTTCTCAGCCATGCAGGAAAGCTTTGGCTGTGCAGGTAGGGATGTGAAAACAGTAAAGTCTGACAATCCCCCCAGACTGAGTTTGTGGAGGAGACTCGTCCAGCGTGTTGCCGCACTGCAGATCAGCGAGACAGCAGCCGAGCCCCCCACCTAACCCACACCGCCACCCCTGCCGGATGATAAATAGGGGGCTGACAGGAAAATGGCACAAATCAGGAGCAGATAATGGCGCGGCTGTGCTTTCAAGCTGCGTTATCAGTTTGCAATTTAGCAAAAACGTACTTATTTATATACGTATCATTTTTTCCCTCTCTGTCTGCCCCTATTACTTCTAATTTGCTGAGAGACCCTGGAATTCCAGGCGCAGAGGCAGCAGAGCAGAAATTATAAAGGATCTCAGAATAACAATGCCGTTCTTCTGCAGACCTTTAATTGTTTGTTGTCAGAGAGGTTATGCAGAACGCATGTTCTCTCTTTTTTTATAGAACATAAGAACATAACACAGTATCCAGTCGAGAGGAGCCCATTCGCCCCATCGTGCTCGTTTGGTGTCCATTAACAACTAAGTGATCAAGGATCCTATCCAGTCTGTTTTTGAATGTTCCCAAATTGTCTCTTCAGCCACATTGCTGGGGAGTTTGTTCAGATTGTGACGCCTCTCTGTGTGAAGAAGTGTCTCCTGTTTTCTGTCTTGAATGCCTTGAAGCCCAATTTCCATTTGTGTCCCTGGGTGCGTGTGTCCCTGCTGATAATAAGTGGAAGCCCGGTGTTAAGCTTTATTGCTTCAAATTAATATAAGTTTCTTCATAGAAGAACAATTTGGTAAGATTAAATCCAGTAAAAACTGAAGACTTGCTTGATCTTCAGCATGCTTTCACAGCTCACCCAGCGGGGGCTCAGTTACCCCCCAGTCTCGGGCGCTGTGAGGGCCGACTGAAGTCCACCGCTGAGGGAGAGAGCGAGCAGCAGCTACACAATTGAGAGCTCCCGCTTTAACTGTGGAAGTGGAGACTGCTGCCTCCCCGAGCCGATGCTAATGAGCACAAACACACACCGGCTGAACAAATGACTTCCATATCTGTCAGCCCTCGGCCGTGTGTGTGCATGGGAAGTTGTGTGGTTCAGCTCCCTTCTGCAGCCGATCAGCAGCAGATTTGTTTTCATGCACTTCAAAGCACAGTAAGGGGAACCGCATTCTGACTCACTTCTCAGGATAACGAGAGAAAACACTGGCATATTTATGATTATAGGTATTATAATTGTTGCTAGTATTACTCAGTCACGTTTATCATCCACAGTGGTAATGCATGCATGTTGGTGCAGAAGCACAATTAGAAAGCGATCCTTCACAATCTCCCAGGTGGGACGGTGCCGAAGACTTCTAGATCAGAGCACCACTGTGGCGTATGATAAAAATCCAGAAACTTTACATTGACATGTCTGGGCAGCTGTGAGAAACTGTGTACATCATGCCCACCAGACACAGTCCCTGTTACCTGACAGACTGGAGAGGGACATTTCATTGGGGATCTAGGAGGAATAGCAGCTCCCTCAGTGTCCATCAGTCTCTTTCCCTCAGTGTCCCTCAGTCCCTCTACCCCAGTGTCCCGCAGTCTCTTGGCTCCACGGTTCCTCTTTCCCACCGCCGTTCGGAGAGGCACACGTGCTCTGCAGAGGGAGAAGTTGAGAACGGAGCACGATCAATGATGCAGAAGCTTTGCAGTGACACTTTTTTGGCATTCAGACGACTCGAACAGGGTTCAGCTTAAGGCTTCTCCATCACTTCAGTGCGAGAAGCCGCTTATCTCTGAAACCAAATTCAGGGCCCTCTCATTGCGGCTCGTTAATAAATTGCCGCTCCTCGTTTCTGCTGTCGCGGATCAGAACAGGCCCTTCAGGTCAAATCCCTCTCCTCTCCTCCGCTCGGCTCCCACACTGCAATCAGCAGGGGAGAGATGTGTGTTTGCGTGGAATAATAATAGTATGTGTACTGGACTGTATTCAACTATAAAAAAGTTTCGGGGGAATTTGCACTATAGAAACACAGACATATTGCCAGCTTTTGTACAAAAACAACATCTGACAAACAAATTAATTAGAATGCTCTGTAATAATCAGATGAGGAGACGGGTTGAGCTGAATTCACTGCGGGCCCTGGACGGCACACACACCAACAGTGAAACCGGGGTCAACTGATAAATACATCTTTGTTTTGTTGTCCCCTGATCCATATTTGTTTTGTAGTGCTTAGCGTGGGCGATGAGATGAGACGGGGCGATTGTGCCAGGCCTCGTGTTATCAGTCCCTCTCCCTCAGTCTCTCTCCCTCAGTGTCCTGCAGTCCCTCTCCCTCAGTCCCTCTCCCTCAGTGTCCCGCAGTCCCTCTCCCTCAGTGTCCCAGATATACATCTGATTACAAAATTAGTAAATGAGGACGGTTGCCTATTTTTTGCCTTTACTGACATGACCTGCTGAGTGAAACCTTGAGTCAACCGTGTCTGTCGTGTCTGAAATCCCTCGATGGCTCACCCCAGCTCAGTGTCAGCTAAATCCCCCGGGAAGGGCGAGGCAGAACAGCTCTCTCTCTCTCTCTTAGAGGTGTAATCTGATCAGAAGCTGTAAAATCAATCCCGGCTTTGACAATGGAGGGCTGATCGGGGTTCTGGCTCGGTTAGCATTAATTATACATTGGCATCATGCAAGAGCTACTTTACAAAAGGAGCTTGGGGTGATTACACTTCAGCGTAAATACCACTCTAGGAAGAATTACTTTAGCTGGTTATTTCCCTCCGACAAACTGTCAGGCAGGGACTGGACTTGCAGGATGTCTGCAGAAGTCTGGAGTTGGCAGTTCGTGTCTCTATACTTATTCCTCCAATCCTGCCGACAACTTGTTACAGTACCTGACTTTCGAAACAGAGAGGAAGACAAAGCACTGTGATAAAACGGTCACACTTTACAATAATGGGCACCAATTCTTAATGAATACCTTATGCACTTCATCTGAGTTCTGCTGTTAATCACATGCATAACAAGGTGAGGGACGGGCTTGGGGAGAGGGTGACAGACTAGGTTTGGGGTCAGGGTTGATAACAGGTGATCAATATTAGAACTCAGTGGAAATCCATGAGGCATAAAGTGATCAAACACGTCATTGTTGTAAAGCGGAAATACGGATCTGTTCAAATGCTCCCTGGGTCCAAATGGGTATTGACATACCTCCCACATAGTCAAATAAATGTCATATAAAATCTGGTGCTCTTATACAATAATTTCTGCATGAGCGTTGCCTTGCTATTAGCTGTTGTCTGCGCTGGCCTGTTTGTGTCCCACTTCAGGAGTCTGGCTCTTATAGCTGCCCGTACGATGCGTCTGCCTTTATTAAAAAAATAATAAGAAAAGGACTCCTAAGAGGAGAGTCTGAGTGAAAATTGCAGTCTCCTCACAGTTACAGCAGTCCATTCCAATTGACCTTAATCTGAAATTGGACAAATCGAGCCCTAATCCCCCTGTCAGAAATGAATGTGATCTGGTCGGTGGAGTTTATCAATGGAGAGACACCTTGTCTGAAGGCAGTATCAGAGGTTAATCTGTATCAATCAGTGTGTGCTGGCAAAGTGAAATTGTCAGGACCAGGTGATTGCCCTGGGTTTCTGCTGGATGTGACCATCCACAACATGGCATGAAGAGGAAAGCCACAGCCCACTGCGTCTAAGCCAACGCACGTCATGTTAACGGCAGAAGAACTGCATCGATTGTCCCCCGTCTCACGTCCCTCAGTGAGGGATTTAAGGGTTTATTCAATTATTCTGATGTGGCTTTACTTCCAGTTAAAAGACGTCACAAGAACACAATAGGCTCTTTAGCTTCAGAACGGTTTTATTCAAGCATTCTTAGAGGGTTTTTAAGGATTTCAATTACTTACTCCCTTAAGCCTTTCTCTCTAGGAGCTGGGTTACAGAAAGGCAGATATATGAAGAGAGGAAATACGGAGCAGAAGGCATCTATCCGGAGCAAAGAAGAAGCAGAAAAAAATAACCCACTCTCTGTCTATTGACCGCACAGCGTGTTTTTCCGGGGCTCATGTCGCCTGGCTGCCCTATCTCCTGATTTCAGGCCTGCCGCTCTGACGCCCTCCTGTCGCTGCTGCTGACTGGCAGCTTGCGCCTGCCATTAATAACGTCTGCTTTCGAAGTGCAAGTGAGATGTGAAATGTCAACATTAAAGTGGTTTGCTAAGGGCAAGATGGCGCACAGAATCAAGAGCAAATAGACAGAGTTGCAGCACCCCCCTCCTCGGAGAGCGGGCATGCCATAAAGACAGAAGTGCCCTCTTCCATTCAGGTCTCGCAAAGAAGTGAAAGTTCGCTCTCCCTTTGACTGCTGTGTAATTAATTTGGTGCAGACTACCCGAAAACAATACGAGTGTCGATTTTTTTTAAATTGATCCTGTTGCAGGCCCTGACACTAATAACTCTGTTTTCTTCTCCCTTCTTTACTGCCTGTGCTGATGTTGCTTAGCTACACGATTTTTTCTTCTTGGTCACCAGAGCCCTTGTTTAGACCAGGCGGTGCTGCGGTAGATCAGTGCGTGGCTCAGATCGACAGTACCGCGCGTCAGCTGGGGGCGACCGCAACGCGCTCTCTGCAGTTTACCCTGCTGGAGGATAGTTTGTAATTGCTGCTGCTGTGAACACGCTATACACATGCAGTGTAGCGGGCTGTGTGAAATGCACAGCGCTGCAAGAGGGCAGGGTTGTGTTGGCTGACAGATTTCTTGGCAGTCTGGCACTGTCCAGTGGGGAAATGCACTTTGAGAAATATCTCTAGTCAAAGGATTTCAATTTGTCTTGTAAATTCCTCAGCGAGAAACTCCTTTAAGTCTCTTTTAGACAATGTCTGAACTCCCCATCTCCATTTGCTACCCAAATGCCTCTGATCTACATTTAACATACAGTGCAGTGGAGGGCAGACTGAGGACAGCAACAGCAGAGATGGTCCCTTGACTTCTCTTGACACTCGACACATTGGTGTAAGCGGTGGGATACACACACTTGCTGTTAGTGTTTTCTCTAAAATGTTTTCTTAAGGCCAGGTATTATTTGATGGGACTGAAGTAATGCTGCACAGACGTTGCACATCATTAACTTTGATCTTACGCAACAAGGCAGTCCCTCAATGTTTGCTGGGTTTCGCGGTGCGTTCCTGCTGTGAATACCGCAGGCAAATAATTATACAGAGCCGATTGGCACACAATGTACTTAATTATTAAAGGTAATATGCACAATCTCCATTAGTATTAAAAATAATAATGCGCCGCGTCTTCTGCGTGTTGTGTGTTGTGTTTTGGAACCTACCGTTCTGAGAGGACCTCAGCATGCCTGGAGGGTGAAGATCAGTTTATCTGACCTCAGGGCGCCACCATTTACATTTCTATGGATGTATAATGTAATGACCTTTTTATAACAATGTAATAACCAATAGATTGTGCTATTACATGATAACCTTTGAGAGGGATTCTTTGCCGTTGCTTTTTGTGGTAAATAAAACAGGGCCACTTCCGACATAATTGCACACTTACTCTGAACGTGCTTTGCATGACAGATTACTTCTGTGAACACTGGTTTTTCACATTTGTCAACATGTAGTTAATGTGTAGCTGATGCCACCTGCTCTGAATTACCAGAAGGACAAAAAGTCACCCCTCAAGTTAGTCCCATTTCCTGGCACAGTCTACTGCTGATTACGAGAGCGCACACTGGAATATTTCCTGTGATTTTTAGTTTCACAAGCAATTTCACACGATATAACATTCTTATTATTGTTATTTTCACTTTGCTATCTTTACCCTAAATGTAGACGAACGTTTACAACATCATTCTATATTGTGTTTATTATAATTATTTCTGAGATCTTTCAGTAGCAAAAGCGAATGGAAGAAAGCAAGGTCACGGATCATCCACCTGATTAAATATGTATAGATTATTTTAATGTCCATTGGTATCTTACCCTGCATGTTATCTTTAATTGTATATATTCATTTGATCATAGCGCATATACTAAAGTCATATTAAATAAAATGGTCTGTTGAACACAAAGTACTGATTTACCATCACAGAGGCAGCCTTTGTTCAGGCTGCAGTTGAACAGCAGCAGAAAATGAAAACGAAGTGTTTAATTGGTGGTAGTTATTGATTTCCTGTTGTGATTAATAGCCAGTGAGAGTGAGCTATTGCAAAGCACACAGCTGACAATTCAAGTACTGTAACTAGACTGTCACTTTGTGTCACTGGATGTAAGGGACGCAGATTACTTCATCTTAATAGATTTAATCAGTGTTTAGGAAGGGTTGGCCACGATGTCAGAATTTGGCCAGAGAATAATTCATCACGGTGTGTTCTGCTTGCTGGCACCGTCCATAACTCATCTGCGGCTTGACAGTCATTAACAGATTAATCTTAGAACGACTTTTATTAAGGATGAAAAACAAATGACACTAACTGGCTCAGCTAAATTACCTGAACGACGTGGGACTGAATTAGCAGCTGACAGATCAATCAGATAAGAGATCAGAATAGATAAGCAAAACGAGAAGATGATGATGATATTGGTGGTGTTTAAGGTGATTGAATTGGCGGACTGTCCCTGGCATTTGCAGAACAGGCAGAGCTGTCCGGGTCTTTGAGTCCATGGAGGGCCACCCTAGTGCCAGGCTGGCTCCCCAGTCTGCAACAAATTTACGTTTCTCTCTTTGGGTTGTTGCTCATTCCAGCTGTGTTAATATGTGGTAGAGTATGTGTGAAATAGAGATAACGCTGGAACTGTTATCTACTCTATAAGCTAGAGCTGTCAGGAGCACAAGGGAGACACGCCGAGGTACTTTCTATCCAGCCTTTGACATTATCTGAACACTAAAAAAAAAAAATGGCAGAAATGACAAGTGCAGCGTTGCTGGTGACTGTATCGAACACAGCGGAGAAGTGATCACAGTGGTCTTTCGGCGGGAGGAATTGTGACAGAAATATATATATATATATATATATATATATAAATATAAAGTACATAAGTAAATGGAAAAACAACAAAAGCATCCTGATCAAGGCAAGTCTCAAAGGGAAATCTCACAACGCCTCCAAAAGGAAGGTGAATAAGAAAATTAAACTCAATCATAGCACGCTAAAAGAACCCGTGATGCTCTCTGTGTGTGTTTAAAACGACTGCTCTCGATCCACATAAAAGCGGTGATGTACTGCGGAGAGATCTGCGGCAGCTGGATATTTCAGTGTGCTGCCAGCTGTTGACAAAACATCCTTGGTTGTAAGTCTCCTCTAATCATACAGCGTTATGACCCAAATTATGGAAGAGAAACTCACTGCTGTTGATTGGTGACAGTTTTTGTGTGAGAGATGCTTTTTATGTCTGTATATATACACACACACGTATCAAATCATCTGAGGCTTTTTTCCCCCTTTAGATTATAGCGTTTCACAAAAAAAAAGACAGCTACACACAACAAGACTGCAATTTTCATTTTTTGGCTGCAAAGCAATGCAATACATGTTCACCTGTCATGAATATTCACAGTGATTTAGTTTATCTTGCTATAGTATGTAATTACTACAGCATGGCACATGTATATGTATTTATTTTAAACATACATATCACTTTGTATCTCTGTAAATAATAACAAAAAAATGATACAATTATACTGTTTTTTTCATGACACACAGTCAAATATGTTTAAAGCTGTTGTATTTGATATTCTGTATCAGGACTTTGATAATAAGCTCATGAATGTTACAAGCCCATGTTTTTCTTATCATTCGTACCTTACAGACTTTGTTGCTTTGTTATTATTTTTACAATTTATTTTTTAATAAGAATTTGAACACGGTCAAATAACTTGCCATGAGGCAGTGCTGACATGATCCCCTATCAGAGAATTATCTTAAGCATAAGAATGCAGTTTTTAAAGAACGGATGGATGAATCTTCTTTGGGTGATTTCAGATGTGTCACTCGTTTGTGTGCCGAGGCCGGGCCCTGCCCCCGAGCTGATGAAGCCCAAAGGTATCGGCTTCCGTAAAGGTATTTTATTTAACTGTTCGTTTTCCAACAGGACTCCAGAGTCACACGTCTCCAGGTGTTTCTCCGGGAGTCTCCCGCTCCCTTCAGTGTGTCTCCACTGTCTGCTCCGCCCAGCACTGCAGCTACTGCTCAGCACCAACATGGATGGACCTGTATCTGTATCCAGATACAAAAAGCTATGTTAAAACCACTTGCCTGTGTGCTTTTTAAAACCACACACACACACACATATATATATACACACACACGGAGACTATACAAAACAAACAAACAAACAAAGAAACATATCAATACTTATTCATTCCATTGTCTCTTTTCGAGACCGCCACATTGTTAATATGTTTTACTTTAATTAAAGGGAACAACTGTGTAAAATAACTAAAATCAACACTGAATTAATCATTAGTCCATGTGAAATGTAACAACTATCCCTTAGTGCTCTCTGCTCCGACGCAAATTGGTGTTGCGCAGCTGTCATCGTTTCGCATAACTCACAATCAGTTACATTTGTATTATACAACAACGAATTACCAACCTGGCGATGGTGCTCAGGGGGTCTGATTGGGATACAAACAAAGCAATTATAGAGCCCTGTGCATCTCCACAGCACGAATCTGCAGCAGAGAGGTGTGTGTGTGTTTTTGTGTGTGTGTGCTCTCTCTGCTCGGGCTCAGGTTTGCCTCTCACCTCTGAAGACGACATTCGTGCGAGGAAGACCACGTGTTTTTCTAATTGAATGCAAATTAAATAAGAAGAGGCGCCACACGACACGGAGAGCTGCTGAGATCATAAAAGTGTACCCTCTGGATTTCCAGGTATTTGTTCTTTTGCCTCCACCCCGCACCCCCGCTGCGTTTCTCCTCGGGGCTCGTCAGTAACCAGTGTTCTCATCCCCCCCGAGGCCGAGATGATCTGTGTTCCCTGGGGACTGACATCATTTCCACCCCCCGGCACGCCAGGAGAGACGGGGAACATGGAAAGAGCTGACTTTAGCAGAGAAACAACAACAACAGCAGCAGCAGCAGCGGCAGAAACAATAGCAACGACAGAAGACAAACCCAAAACAAGGAATCAACAGCTCCACGGCTCTCCGAATTATGTTTATAATTTCTGCTACAGAGTCCCAATTTAAAGCGTCACATGCTACGCTTTAACTGGTTTTGTCAGCAACAGTTCATCCCTAAACAACAGACCAAAGCCAATGACAAATTTAGCTCCTGTACTGCTTGAGAAAGTCACACAAAAAGAAAGAAACAAAACATCAAAATAGCTCTCTCACAGAGGCTGGAATTGTGGCAAAATATTGCAGATTTAATTCTTTATTGAGCCGTGCACCATAGTGACCCGCCAGCACTACTCAATTGCAATAATTTATTGTTATTCCGTGCCTTATCAACATTCATTCAAACACCTTTTGGATTTGGTAGGAACATACAGTGAATGCATGTGGAAAATATCTTTAAATACTAAATACTGGCTTCTCTAAAGCTTTCATAATTGAATGCATTTTAATCTTTTTATTCTGTGTCTCAGCAAAAACAAGAACAGACAGTTAGTGTCATCGCCCATCACACACACCAGCCTGAACAGCAATGATTAAAGGACCACAATGCCCCCAGCATTTAACACCTGGTGAAAAACACCTGAAAAGAAGCACGAGGGGGTGGCGTGGGGTCAGATCTGTGCAGAAATGGCCGTAGTGCTGCCCTGTTCTCTTTAACCACAAGGTGGCAGGGATGTTCTTTTCAAGTCAGTCCCTTCCCCGAAGTGCAGAGTTCTCTGATGAATACAAAGACTTGTCCTACATTTTTGAAAGGTGGGGAATGCATCTGCAATTTAAAATATGCAAGCCCCACTCTCCCGGGAGCCAACAAACAGCACATATATTTACCGTCGTCATCTGGCGCTGCTCATGAGTTATGTGCATCACCTCACTGTCACTGTCACCTCACTGGCAGACGAGCAATCGATCAACCGCAAAAGACAGTGAAGGCTTTCAATGAAAACCAATGTTAAGTGCCTTTCAGTGGCTCGGACAAAAGCACACAGGTATTTACTGCAAGCAAGAGATCTCTCCACCGCAAATGTCTGGTTTCAGAGGGCAGCTGGGGTGGCGGCACGGTGGCGGCCCGGCGCGGGGGCCCACTCCAGCGACGGGGGAGCCGATTGCTATTTTCCTGGAAGACAAGGCTGAGAGCCATGTGTCCTGGGGTGTGACAGCCCTCCGGCCCTGCAAGAGGGCAGTGAGGCTTGCAGAGCTGTGGGAGGTGTGGTGCGCTGGAGGAGAAAAAGCCCCGACACCTACTGTGCAGATAAAACATCTCTTTCCTTTGTTACCAAGGAGACGAGGCTCACAGAAATAGCGAGGTGCCACACCGGCAGAGACACGGCTGCAGGATCTTATTTAGAGTCACAGGGCTGTCATTCCTGTGCCGTTTCGGTGCCGAGACGAGTGCTGTGGATGGGTCTGCATTGGGGGTCCTGTCTGGGGTGCTGTATACTAGCCTTTCGACATCCGTGCGGGGCAAAGTGGAGCTGAGCTCATTCTCTCAGGACGTCCCTTTAAAACTCAGGAAGAATTCCTGTCTCTGTCCTATATTAATGCTTCTGTTATGGAGTAAATTACCTGACCGCCTTCTGACCAGAGGTAGACTAGGTGATGTCCCTCTGACTGTATTCTGACCACAGGAAGACTAGGTGATGTCCCTCTGACCGTATTCTGAAAAGACTAGGTGATGTCCCTATGACCATATTCTGACCAGAAGAAGACTAGGTGATGTCCCTCTGACCGTATTCTGACCAGAAGAAGACTAGGTGATGTCCCTCTCACTGTATTCTGAAAAGACTAGGTGATGTCCCTATGACCATATTCTGACCAGAAGAAGACTAGGTGATGTCCCTCTGACCGTATTCTGACCAGAAGAAGACTAGGTGATGTCCCTCTGACCGTATTCTGAAAAGACTAGGTGATGTCCCTATGACCATATTCTGACCAGAAGAAGACTAGGTGATGTCCCTCTGACCGTATTCTGACCAGAAGAAGACTAGGTGATGTCCCTCTCACTGTATTCTGAAAAGACTAGGTGATGTCCCTATGACCATATTCTGACCAGAAGAAGACTAGGTGATGTCCCTCTGACCGTATTCTGACCAGAAGAAGACTAGGTGATGTCCCTCTCACTGTATTCTGAAAAGACTAGGTGATGTCCCTATGACCATATTCTGACCAGAAGAAGACTAGTGATGTCTCTCTGACCTTAACAACCCCACCAGACCAGAGCTGCTTCAAATCAGCCCCTGTTTTGACTAGAGCTGTGCATTATGTTCCAACATCCTTGTTCCTCAAGCTCAAAAGCTAACCAACCCACCCCCGCAACGCGATCCTCCTTAAACTGGCATTCTGTTTCCTCACACGACCCGATTTAGCTTTCTGACCAAAGTTTCCATTTTCAAATTAAATGGTACAATTAAGATACATCTTAATGACAATTCATTAACAAGTAAAGGGAAGTGATGATCAGGAAAAGAAACACCTAAAAAATGTCATGCCCTAAGGAAGCAATTTCAGGTGGGTGTAGGCAGTGTGATGATTACAATACCGCTTGCTTGCTGTTACCTTTCCCTGGTATTTTATTATTCATTATATTTTTATGCACATGCCCTTATCCAGGGCGACTTACAATTGTTACAATATATCCCATTATTTTCACATACAATGACCCATTTACACAGCTGGGTTTATACTGGAGCATTCTGGGTAAAGTGCTTTGCTCAAGGGTAAAATAACAGTGCCCACCCACCTGGGATTGAACCCACAACCCTCAGCTCAGGAGTCCAGAGACCTAACTGCTACCCTGCACTGCTGCCCAGGTAGCTGACTTGTTGATTGTGTCCTCAGTGGACAGTGGCATAGCTTTGTGGGGACAAAAACCTGTAGTCACAAATTAAAGTCCAGTTCCCCCTTTGAGAGTGAATCCAACCCACTGCTTTTCTCCTTGTCCAACATCTGATAATCTCACACACTTGCACCCCCGTCCTCCCCCACTGCCTCACTCTGTGAGATGTTGTCACTAGGGGGCTGGTTCAGTTCATAGGCACCATATCTCTTGCCCCTCTGTCCGGGCACTGGAAATCCAGAAAGATCAGCTCTGGATTTCCCTTTGGCAGGAGGTCCAGACTCTTCTGATCTTAGTGTGACCTTGAGTTTCTATTTAACTAAGTAAGTCCAGGTCATCATCTGGCACTGATTTAAAGGGATTTCAACAGCTGTTGGATCCATCCTTCTGTCCGCGATGGTCAAGAGAAGCAGCTGCCTTGATACCGAGCAGAATTCATTTCACCTCCCGATGATTTGAGTGATCCTCACGTGCAAATGCAGAGTGACGGCCAGAACTCCCCGGCCCGACGCTACACGATTGCTCAGTGACCCGCCTGCACCCTCAGCCGAGGGACACGAAGGACCAGGGCAAGAGCAATGGCAGATAGGACTGCGATTCGGCCGCTGTATTCCTGGGGACTCGTACAGAGAGGTTAATAACTTGTATAGAATGGGATGATGTAATGCTTCATGCTGTAGTTTTCACAAACAGCATGAGAACAACGGGGGAAAAATATCAACCTTCTACTATTCAGGTCTGCAGTATCACACATTTAATTTGGCTAGCTTTCCACAATAAAAAAGATAAGGGAAAAAAGGCACACCAGAGGAGTTAATTGCTCTGTTGTTCCCGGAAACTGTTTATTTATTAAAACCCTCAGTTTTATTTTTTTCTTTGCCTGAACAAATAAAACATTCTCTTTGATCCCAGTAGCATAATATTACCTGTACCCTGAGTGTGCCAGGATCTAGGCAGCAAGCCAGGAACATGCAGTGATCGCAAATCTCGTTACACAGATTCCATGTCTAAAATGTGTGTGTTTGTGTTTGTGTGCGAGAGAGAGATATATAGAGAAAGCGGGATTGCGCTTATTTTTAACTCACAGGACTGGGGAGAGGAGTTGTTATCAGCGCTGGCGCAGGGTTTATGTGCACAGATTACATCTCAGATTGGTTTCTGCTAAAGCATCATTTTTACATTATAGTGGTAAAGTTAGATGGTAATAATAAAAAAAAATCTAATTGAATATGTGAAAGAAGAGAATCCTGCATTTCATTCCCGTGTCGTTTTATTATTATCTGTCTTTAGCCGGT
Source organism: Amia ocellicauda (assembly GCF_036373705.1). Lineage (NCBI taxonomy): Eukaryota > Metazoa > Chordata > Actinopteri > Amiiformes > Amiidae > Amia > Amia ocellicauda. The sequence goes on from NC_089872.1 coordinate 21,359,830, forward strand.
GTGTGGCAATATCTTTCCTCTGGAGCATGACTGACCCGTCTCCAAAGGTAGACGAGTTCGAGGTAGCTCCTCCCGCAGTCTCCTGATATGGCTCTATCTAACTGCGGTAACGAGCAGAACTTGGTCTCATTTGTCAAACACGGAGTCCTCTTCTCCGTGGGTCAGCTGTTTGTTCAGCAAGTTCATACTCCAGGTTTTCAGTTTTCCACGTGTGTGAGCTGGTCTTCATGCGCCCACACCGCCCCCATGCAGACTGGGTACCTGCTCCTGTTTTGTGTCTATCAGAGAAAGCTGCAATCGGCCGCAGCTCAAAGCGTAGGGACCCTTGATACTAATGCTGCTGTGACACACACCCAGATGGTCTCCAGTCCTGGTCATGGAGAGCTGTAGGGTTTTCTGGTATTCGTCCCAACCCAGCTAACCAACCTGTTATTGTCTTAATTAGTCAAGACTATCAGGATATTTCGCTACTGTCTGAAGTTGCCTGTAAAATCGGACTGACTGGGGGTTTCCAGGACCTGGAGTGAAGGCCCTTACTCAGGAAGTCAACGGAGAGCCTCCAGGTTCTCACTGGGCTCTCATGCAACGCTCTCCAAACACTTCCTTGTTTTTTCTGCCTAAGCCAAGGGCCCAGCTAGACCTGCTGCAGGTGAACATGATCTTTCGGTGGGCGGTGAGACTCCCGTTGCTCTTTCAAAGTACCACCACTCCCTGTGACCATGACGTGGGGCACACCAGGCTTGGTCTCCACTCGTGTGATCTGGGCGCCCGTTCCTCTTGGTAAAAGGGCCATGAAATGCGTGTCTAAGTATTGTTGGGGTTGCATATCCCATGTCAGCTTGTTGAGTTACAAAGCAGATGCTACAGGGTTGGAAGTAATCCCTTAACAAGGGTGAGGAAATAATGAAAGCGCTCTCATCCGCAGGTTGGCGCTGAACTCAGTGGTGCAGAGTGACAGATGCTCTCCTGAAACGCGTGAGAACTTCAGGACACAGTGGTAAAACACTGAGGGTTAATGTTTCTTCCCTTCCTTCCTTCTTCCTTTCATTCTCTAAGAAGCCTAAGCTAATATTAACAGAAAACTAGCGAAGTGTGCCACGTTATCTGACCATCCGTACTCGAATCTAATCCCATTGTCTCCGAGGCTAGAAACACTCTGCAACGATACCGCAGCAAATTAAATTTCGGTCTGCAACTATCAGTTTAAAGCTAAATTTTAATTATGCAATTCAGGTTAGTTAATGTGGAACTGGCACGACAAAGATAATTCCTCTCCATAGTTAATCTCTTGCAGCAACACTGTGGTGGGAAACTATGACCATCCGTTCTAATTAGGCAGAAGGAGTTAGTGAAGCACGGCCAGGCCCAGTGTCATTAAAGCAATGCTAGATGTATCAGGAAGCGTCGTTATTTCCCATTATTCAGACGGGGCATTAGTCTGCACTCAGACGTATGTTTAAGTGTGGTGCCACTGGACCAATGAACTGTAATATTTAATAGCTGAACCACAGATATTAACAAAGTTTGGTATAGTAAAGACGCTAGAATTAGGACTAATGTGGCTCAGGCTGTGTTCGATTTATTAGGTTCATATATTTCTGACATTATAATAAATCCCCAGTAGTTACAGGATTGGAACATAAATTCCTGCTCCTAATGATACAGCGAACAGGACGCTTTGAGATGTGCTAGACATTTAAATGTCAGATTTACAGCTGCTTCCATTAGAACAGGTGTGCTTTCCTTCTTACTCTCTTATTCTTCGAATCTCAGGAAACTGCTGGAAACACAATCAACGTTCAGCTCTGCTGGACAAGATGCCCAAACCAAAGACTTCCTGGTTTCTGACAGCACTGAGAATTGAGCCTGACAATCACTCCACTTCGTTATTGTCATTCGGATGATTTTTATTTCATCTCTTTGTGTTATTTTCCTGTCAAGACTGAACTCCACCTTGCAATTGAATTTGGAGTCACGGCACACGTTGTTTGCGTTGTACCTTTTCCAGGGAAGAGACTCAAACGGTTTCAGAATCAGGAGCCTTTAGCACAGGTGTGGATGTAACGATTGAGAGTTAGCGGTGATGGATGGCTGTTTCATAGCTTGTGGATCACACTTCAGCCTGGAGCTGTTTTGTTGTTGGCTGGTACACAATGTATCCTTCTCTTGTAAATGCAAAGTGATTTTGTATTCCTTTAACATTTATGCTTCTTGAGAAAATACTACAGTCTTGATTTGATTCTTGGCATCCGCGGTGCGCAAACATTGCTGGCATCAATGCTATTTCCCACGAGCCAATATCAGGTAGAGGCTGTTGCAGTATTACACTGAAAATCTGGATGAAACACTAAAAAGCCTGCCCAGAAACTACAGTCACACACATTAGGTAGATTAACAAATACTGCCTCTGCACAGTTGCACTGCCCAGTGCATTAATACAATAAATTAAAGTGTATTCTAAAGCATCACTTAATCTATTTAATTATGGACTCGCGTCGAACTTCCAAGAAAGCTTGCAGCTGTTCAAACGATAGTGCTTATATGATAACATTTTAAAAAGGAGGGGTTACGCTTGAACTAGAGACAGTTAAAGACTTTATCATAAGGTTTGACAACAGCCATGCAACAAAACTCCTGGACCACAAACTGACGCACAGCGACATTATTCATCCTGCATATCGCAGTAGAGCTGACTGGGGATCCTACATGTTTTCACCAGCGCACTAATACATATATTCAGGTCACATTGATATAGTTTCTGTGTGGGTCACACACTGAGATTACTGCTTTGCTCTCAAGTGATGTGAGTTTGGTTCATGTAAAGGACAATGCCGTGCAGCGGTAAAGGTATCCCTCTCTCCGGAGAACACTGATTGCAGGATTTAGACAGCACTTACACCCCATCAGACTCCCGGACCTCGGGGCAGGAAATGTGCGCGGTGTGGTACTTAAAGCCCTGGCAACTTCTTGACAGATGAAACTAAACTAAAAGCAGGGCTACAGTAGGGAGATGTGCCATACATGCACAATCTTAAATGATCTCACACAAAAGGGATGAATGTTCAGCTTGCCATGTATCAAACCAGAGGAGCTTTTCCAGATCTGCAGGGACACACGCACCCGGGGACACAAATGGAAATTGGGCTTCAAGGCATTCAAGACAGAAAACAGGAGACACTTCTTCACACAGAGAGGCGTCACAATCTGAACAAACTCCCCAGCGATGTGGCTGAAGAGACAATTTGGGAACATTCAAAAACAGACTGGATAGGATCCTTGATCACTCAGTTATTAATGGACAGCAAACGAGCACGATGGGGCGAATGGCCTCCTCTCGTTAGGAAACCTTCATTTTGCAGAAGATGTTCACTGTGAAGCTGGCACAGATTCGGGTCTAGGTCAGGGATGGTGAACCTGTGGCACGCAGAGCTGTATAGCTGGGCACGCAAAGTGAGCAGCTATGTGCGTTTTTTTGCAGCCCATCAGTTGTCTCACCTGATTGGCACTTTAGAAAAACAGTCAGTGTATTTGTCAGTGACGGCGCCGCCCCCAAGTCACTGAGCAGCGCCACGTTACTGTCTGAATGTTCATGGTTTAGGTCGGGTTCTTGTGCGCAGATTATCGCCGTTATGCGCAGAACTGCAGAATCCTCCGCTCCCATTGGCGGAGCTGCGCAGATCCGCGCACAACTGCGATAATCTGCCCTTCAGGGACGAGATGTTAATGTTATGATGACTTTATGCTGCGGTGGCACTGTGGACCGGCAGGAAGATGACAAACTGTGAGTCTGTCCTGCTGTGATTCACTGTGTCAGCAATGGACGTGTCCGTTCAGCACACGGGAAAGCACTTTGTTCACCGGTATCTCCTGTATGAAATGGAGAAATGGCCGCAAGCATTCATATTTAACACTGACACTTTAAAAACTTCATAAAGTTGACAAAAGAAAGCTGTAAATTCTCCAAAATAAATAAATTATGCCTTTGATTATAGAGTACATTTGTGCACACTCATAATCACGGTAGATTGATACCACTGCAGTGCCACACAATGTATATTTTAGTTATTTTACAAAATGTAAAAGCAGTAGATATTAAGTAAATATACGTTGACAAAATGTGCATTGGCAATGATTGAGTGCAAGTGCAAACAAAACACAAAACAGTATGAAGGGTTAATGCAGCCACATGAACAAACTTCTACTTCTTGTGTGTAACGCAGGGCAATGGAGAACTGGGGGTGGGTTGTGATTTGAATGGGGGTTTTAAATGTACTTTAGCATTACAATCCTAAAACTTCATGCGTGATAAAATGTGATTCATGCATTTTACTGCACTGTATCAATACTGCAACATTTAAATTATGTATGATGCACTTATTTTTTATTCTTTAATGTTGTGACATGCTTTGGATTGAGGATTAAAGATTCCCATTGTCCAAAATAAAAAGGGACATATTCTAAAAATGATTGAGCCAGTGTAGTGCTATTTCTGTTGCTTTTTTATATTTGTAAATTCACACTAATCTGTGAGCAAAAATGGAACCTGCATATGTATACTCTTTTTTGGGAAGATCATGTGCCTCTCTTCATTCAGCTTCATATTCTGCAGCTGCTCTTGCTCTCCAGACTACAGAGGGATGAGGCGGGGGTTCAAGGTGGGGGTGATTGGCAGTGGATGCAGGTGGCGGGTGGGTGGGATGGTTCTATCTGTCCATAGTGTTTAGATTTTTCTTTATTATGTTTTGTTTTGGTGGCATGTTTGCTTAATAACTTAATTACAACAAAATAAATATAAATATTGGTTTAAAAAATTGATGTTTAGCCCCTGTATAAACTTTAATATCCCTAATTTATCATTGGCACCCTTTGGCACTTAGCAAAGTATACAAACCAGGCTTTGGGCACTCCATTCAAAAAAGGTTCGCCATCCCTGCTCTAGGTGGTTGGTATCTCGGCAGCTTTACTGCAGCCCGTTATTGTGCACAGAAACACACAACTCCAGACCTTTCTGGGGAATACACACACAGTTAAAATATGAAACAGTACAGTAGGTTCAAGTAGTGTACAGTAGGGAAGCTAAAGTGCCTCCTTTCAGAATATTATCTTCTGCAATGCTTAATCTAAGACCTGCCTTCCTCAACTAGTAAACCACCAGTATCTTCTTGTTGCTCTTTTTTCTTGTTTCTTATTATTTGACCGAGGTCCCACATCGAGGCGGTGATTACGGAGATCCAGCCAGGTAGGTGGTCTGACTACTGATAGAGATACGACCTACATGACTGGAGCTGGCATTTAACAATTGACACAAACACAAGAACCGATGGGAGGATTTGAAGAACTAACTGTCCACGAGGAACTTCATCAAAGGGCTTCTGGAGATCTAAACCTATCATATCATTTTTTACTGGTGTCTACTGCTGCTTGTTTCAAAAAGTCTACAATTTGGGTCAGAGATCTACCTTTATTATTGTTGAATGCAAGAATCCTGAAATAGTATTAGGACGTCATTTTCCATTTTAGCTCTTGCTGGTGTCCCCACATGTTTGCACGTAGCAGAGATAAGACTGACTGACTGCTCTGTAAACTTGTTGTCAGTCCCAGGGATGAGCCCCCTGAAAGTATCTGAAAGTACATTGCTGCTTTTTTTGGGCATAATTATGTTCCATGGCTCCGACACTTTTTAACTCTGACACCTTCAATACGATGCTTGCAGGCTGTGAAAGTTATCGGATTTATGCTGCGAAACTGACACTCAGGTGTCACACTATCCGAGTTTTCAGATGCCTCTCCTCCTGGGGGTGTCTGTCTCCGTCTCCACAATGATTTCCACAGGAGTTTCTGGGTTTTACTTCTACCCCAGATTTCATGGTTCATTTTTATTTAGAGTTTCTTCTATGCAGAGGTAGGAAATCATCTAAAATCTATCGCAACGCTGAAGCCATAATCATAAAGCCTGTTGAACGCTGCCTGACTCTGGACTGAGAAATGTATCGCAGGCTGAAGAGTTTATGACCTGCACCCTTCCCCTATTAACCTGCAGTTTTAAGCATTATTTATTTCTCGCTCTTTGGTGGAAATCGTAAAAATAAAGGGGGGAGAGGTATTTTCAGCGAATTACACAATGAATCTGCTCTTCATTCACAGGGAACGCTGCGGCACTTTCAATCATCCAGCATTCAAACACCGATAATCCACCGAGCGCCGTCCTCCGCTCTCAAAATGAAACGCAGCCGCCGTTCTATGCCAGCAGACATGGCTTCCCCGCCTGACCCCACGAACAGGCAGATAGGGAGACGAGGGATGGGAAATAGAGGTTTTATCTGAGAATTAGTAAAGGTGTGAGGCAAGTTTACACGGGCTCGAGCTGGATTTAGCTCTAACCCAGGGTTATCTTGAATGAGCAGGAGATGAAGCCGCACGGCTAAAATAATGTTCGGCAAATCGCTGCCCCGGCGCTTTCCGGTGGCAGCGTGACATTATGTTTCGAGGGATGTGGCTGAAAAGGATGAAAGAAACAAACAGCTGAACTCCACTCAGGGCACAGTTAAATATAAAAGCTCTGCTGTCCCCGAGTCCTCTCCCACCAGGGCCTCCCCGAGCAAGGTGGCGGTCTTTCCCTTCGGGGACGAAGGAGCGGCGATGAGAGGCCGTGAGTGACAAGGGCTGTTGGGTAACCTGGCAGCTGGCTCAAACCCACTGCCATGTGGGCTGGCGCCGGGGAGCGCTGTCTGTGAAGCGCTGAGACAATAAGAGAGATAAACGACGGAACCTGCCGACCAGAAGTGTTGTGCGCCGTGGGATGTGTTGTTTTATTTTCATCATTTCAAGTCGTTTAGGAGGCCGTGTGGGCTTGCGGTTTGTATGAAAATCTGGAGGGGAAGCCAGCTTCTCTGGTTGTGCTCTGCCAAAATGAACAAATAAATAAATTAACGAACCTCCGTCTCTCTCCTTGCCTTGCAGATCGACGGTTTTGTTCACTCCAGGGGAGGAAAAGTTAGTCTCCCCCATCACTTTTCTATTCCAGCATTGTGAGGCAGCAGACAGTCGGTATTTGCTGTTTCTTTGCTGTTGTTTATTTGCTGGTTTCCAGATGAAATCACTCCGATATCTCTCTCCTATGGCACACACTCACTTCGTATGGCTGGAGATGCAGAAGTAAATCAGAGAGCTCAGCATTGCCCTTGCGTTACCCTTTGTGCCACCTGAGATTTTTTTTTTTGGGGCATTTTTGTGCCTCACATAACAGCATTCGGGGAATATTTTCCTACCGATTTGCTAGCTGCTCTTAGTGATATCTGTGTTGCGGATGGGTGAGAGCTGAGAGAAGGGATGGAGGGCTAGAGACAGGTGGGAGGAGGTAGGTATGTTTACCAACTCCGTCCACAGCAGAAAAACTACTCAATATCTAAATAATACTAAATAAAATATGACAGTTATAAATAAAGGAAGCTCCAGCGCTGGCAACTGTTCTCAGCGTTAACGATTCCAAACACGCGACTGAAGATTCGTGTGTTATTAATTTGAGGGAAGGCCAAGTGGAGGGTCATTGGGGCAATTGATTCTCATGTTGGGCAAATACTACTATACTTCTTTTTTTTTTAAACAATTGCATTTTGCTTAATAAATGGCCCGCAGGGTATCATTAAGTCTGCCTTGTAATTGCATCTCTGTAGCAGCCACTGATTGTGTAACATTTGCACTGTCACCAGAGCAAGGCACTCTCCTCTCAGCGTTTTTTAAAAGAAAGCCACGAAAGGGCCCGTCCTCTCATAGCGCGGCGTCTCGGCAAGGCCCGCTCTTTAACATGCAAGGGCTGGCAGCGAAGATACAATCAAATAAATCAACCTGGCTAATTAAGTGAATCTAATTATCACTCCACAGGCTCACAAATGAAAGGGACACTTCTGAAGATGAATGTTTGTGCAGGGTTCGCACTCGGGGTGGGGCGGTCGGCATTGTCGTGAAGATTTATTCTGACGTCTTTTTGCACTGCACAGTCCCGCACCCAACAAGTGGAGAGCCTCATCAATTAGTCATCAAAATAGCAGGTCTGGGTCACGCTTATAAGATTGACGATTGAAAAGCACAAGGCATTGATGAGCTATAGTATAAGAATAAAATAATAAACATGTTTCATACATTATTTGGAGGCAAACATGGAAAGTTTCAATTTAATCTTAAAAGCACAGACCTTCGGTAATACAGTTACCGGAGTAGCGCACAACTTCAGAAAAGTAATAAAAGAGAAATATGTTTTTAACGCATTACAAAGCAGCTAAAACTAAAATTGCTTTCTCTCTCACTCGCTGTGGTAATAGGTGCGCAGGGAATTGCTCTTTCCCGTTTAAACCTACTCGGGAGTTTCAAGCTTCCAGTCTTTCAGGCCAAGACAATTTTTTTTTTTTCTACTAAATTATGTAAAACTTAATACTCAGATGTATTTCGTGCAAATGAAGGGGGTAATATCGTGCCTAGTGTTGTGCCAGGGCTTCTCCATTGGCACGAGCAGCAGGGCGACGGTGTGTGGTTACCCAGCCAGCACGGGGGCTTTTACACCCCCGATACTTGAGATACAGGGCAGATGGTACAGTTTTCTGAACGTATTCTGTATATAGGTACTGTTGCAGTCCAAAATATACACTGCCTTCATGGGAAACAATTTTGTTGATTAATTTAGTTGACTTCTTATTGTTCATGCAACTATATGATGGTGAATGCGGTTTAGGGTAAAGATTCCTGTTGATTTAAGTGAGTTGGGACAGGGTGTGTGTAAAGTCCATTGAGGCCAAATCAAGGTTCAACAAACCACATTACATTTTAAAAATAAGTCACTGCCTAACACCGTATCCAATGAGGGTGTAGATAGCTTCGAATGCAAACAAATACGCCAAACCCACAGTTCCTGTTCCAGGGTTGCTGTTTTTACCGTGGTAAACAAGGTCAGAACACACTGCTTTCCTCTTTGTACAGCACTGCACACGGCACAGCTGTTGAGAACAAGACAGAAACATGTTTGACAGTTAATTGAGGCTGTAGTGCACTCTACCCAGTGCGTCACTCCCACAACCTTGGGCTGCTTTGAACCGAGGCAAGCAATAACCGCAGAGCAGAGGTGGGGATGCTGTCTCTCTCCGACGCCCTCGGCTTTCCTGGAAGGATGCGTCTCGGTCACAAACCTTAACGACGTGCCACACACACACACGTGGGGAGTGGTGGTTGATTTGTGTGCAGTGGCAGCTCTTCACAGGAGCACAGCGGGCCTCTACTTGGCTCTACCTCGATGAAGTGGTCTGAGGATTATGGAGCAAGAAAAAGGAAACTGGAAACGTGTGTCACAGGCTAGTAACACTGGCGAATGAACCCCATCCATGGCATGCCGCTAAGCCGCTTAGCACTCAGAAGATAATTATATGATTGACGCATGCATGCATCTCTGGAATGGTCTTCATCATGACTTTGCTAATAATACTGTAGGATGTAAAGTACCAGCAGGATTGTGCCCGAATGCCATTTGCCTTAAGACGCATGGTTGGCAGTGAGGAGTCTGGGGTCTCAACCGTATTCTGCGGTTTATGGTATTTAAAGGTAATTTAATAGCCTATACGACTGGCAGGGTGGTTTTTGTGTTCAAATTAATAATGTATCACTGATTCACCTGATTCTGAGCTGGGGGGGGCGGTTAGATAGGTTCAGATAGGGAGTCTTGCTTTGTAGACCTTCTTCAGCAGCCATCGCCGATCCCTGGGCCCACGACGCTTCCAGCAGTTGTCTCATTAATAAATGATTGAGTTTTCTTTGAATATTCACATGCATCTCCAATGACCCCCACCAGTTATTAATTAGCCAAACGTCTCATTCCAGAGCTCAGCTAAAAATACTCTCTCGGTTGCGCAGGTCAATCTTTAACCCCTTCCTGCCTTCCTAACAGGGTTTTTTTCATATTTTTTCTTGTGGTGATTTTCAGCTTAAAAGCAGAATGAAGTGTATTTTCCTGCTTGAAAAACGTATTTTTAAAGAGTGGGTTCAGGACAAAGGTGTTTAACAGCAGGCAGTTAGTACGCCGTGGTGCTCGGTCAGCATCGTTCTCGCCCTCATCTGTCTCAAGCTCGGCCACAAGCGCGTTGGTTCATCACAGCCTTGACAACAATGAATCACTCTCCTGTGGTCCAGACGGGCTGAGAAGAGGACAGTCCCAGTTAGGTGACACTCACTCCCTTCGCCACATAGTGGGGGTCCCTGGGATGCACTCACTCTCTTCGGCATGCAGTGGGGACCCCTGGGACGCGCTCACTCTCTTCGCCACACAGTGGGCTTCCCTCAGCCACACTCACTACCTTCGCCACATAGCGGGGTTCCCTGGGCCACGCTCACTCAATTCGCCGTGCAGTGGGGGTCCCTCGGCCACACTCACTCCCTTTACCAGGCTGCGGGGGTCCCTGGGCTGTGCCCTGGATGGCAAGAGCTGTCCTAGACCCAGGGCCACTCAACTGGTCACTAAGTTATGGATAAGCCAATAACCCTTGAAGGATCATCATAATGATCATTTATTATTATAAAATTATAAAATTATAAACCAAAAGACTTAAGGTCCTGGCACCAGTCCAATTTCTCAATATTTTATACCGACTCCTCTACTGCTGTCATGTGCGTGACTGCATTAATGCCTGGGTCGTTGCTCTCCTCATGGCAGCTTCACAAAGCAACGCTCAACATCACCAGATGCTTCTGCATGACTGCGGTTTCTTCAGCTATCATAGGATTGAATGATGGGCTGCTGTTGCCCTGTCTGTACAGAGTGACTTTGATGGAATCCATCTTTCAACACTTCAGCAGAAGGTGCAAGAACGAGTACGGCACACAAGGAGTTCAACAGGGCGGTAAAAGAGCTCGATTCAGGAGACGGTCAGTAGCTCTTCTGCTGCTCGATACGCTCCCCACAACCTGAGGATCACGTCAAGTCTGTGAGGGATGCTCTTGACAACACCTCCTCAAGAGAGAGCAGATCTGGAGACAGGTGAGGAAGGCTCCAAAGGGCAAGACAAAGATGCCACGTGAAAAATGCCCAAGAGGGATCCAGTAACTTAATTCTCCAGCCGTTCAGCTTCGTATTCAGCATTTGTTATGACTGCTGACCTCCCGGACACTTTCAGTTGGCTGATTTTCATGTTTGCATTTCACTCCCAGTTTGTAAACCCCTGTGATTCGTCTGCACAGCGCCCCGGTGCCCCTGAGCAAATTGCCCTCTTTCCACTCTCTTTTTTTTCTAACCTTGTTTTCATCAGAAGCGAGAGCCTCCACGCTAATGAACCCTCCGTACGTGCCACACATTTAAACACGCACAGCTGGAGCGGTGTGACTTTGTGGCGAGGCCCACAAAAGGGAGAGAAGCCAAGCGTTTCTTCTTCTGAATAATTTCGGAAAGTTTTTTTTTTTCGGTTTTGTTTTGTCTGTTTATTTAGTGGCTTGACAAAAGTGCCGGTGCGTTTGAAGAGCCAGCGCCTGGCGAGAGGCAGAGTGAACCCCGCCTGTTTGTTTGGTGTCATGGCTCTGCACTGTCTAATTTTCTTTGTTGTTATAAATATGGCTTGAAACACAGGAAATGGGAAACTGCATCTTTAAGGGCAATCTCCTGTCCTCTGCTAGCGCTGGCACAGCTGTTTCTCAGTGTCTTCGGTCCTTTGAAATGTAAAGGAGGAGAGAGAGAGGGAATCTGGTTACAAGTGCCCTCCAAGCAAAGGATCTTCATTGTCCTACAGATATCCACGCAGTTTCACTGGGTGCTTGTTCTATATTGTATTTTGTTTTAGTTAAAGGTAATTGATTGATATTTTCTTTCTTTCTTTTGTTGGCATTAATTATCTGTTTTCTAGATGTTTCTAAATCAAAACACATCCTTTCTGTTTCTATTTGTTTCTATTTGTTTTTTAATCCCTTTGGCATGTCATTGTCCAGACCTCTGTGTTGGATGCTTCTGGTCTAGCTGGCATATTAATTTTTCAGTTCTTTTTTTGTAAAACTTTCACTTGCAGGTCGACCAAAGCTCTGTTTGTCAGTCCGTGTGACAGTGACGAGTCGGAGGGGAAGGCGTCCGTCATGCTGCTGTCAGTGCGGAGAAATCTCTTGACCCCTCTTAAAACGCAGAGCAAGGAGGTGGCCCTGACTGCGGCCCCCAGCTCAAATCAATAACTAGGCAGCAAAACAAAATCAAGGAGGTCGTGCCTACATATGGCTGTGGACGCGTGCTTAGTATTCCTGGAAGGCAGGAGACAAGGACGCTGGCTGCAGTGGCTGTCAAGCGCCATGAGTGCCTCATATCTCTGGCAGACGACTCTACAAGTGACCCTCACAACCCTGTCTTCCGTTCTGGGGCCGGGGCAGCGCCAGATATGTCCTCTTACAGCCGAAGCAAAGAGACTAGCCTTACCTGGGTCCTAGTTTCTGCTGGCGAGGTGTCTTTAATTGCCATGACTGAAGCATTGAACACTCACGTTGGCTCATAACGAATCTTTAGAAACATTAAAACAAAGTTGCAATTTTTGATATATTCATATTTTGGTAATCTGTCGTCAGTACCTTTTTAATTCGACATCAGCATTTCCATCCATTTCCGCTATTTACTTCCACGTGAACAAAACGCATTAGGAGCCGAGCTGCCGGCGGTGCTGCCTAATGCTTCGACATGCATTCGCTCAGCTTGTCACCACATCCCAGGTAGGCTGCAGATAATAACCCCCTTTTATTAGCAGAACATGTAAGCACTTTTAATTCACAATCCATGTCACCCCTGACACCTCCAGCTGGAGCGCAGGAAGCAGCCGCTCCGCAACAAGCCTGCGTCCGCCGATCGTCTGAGCCGGCACAAGGATTTGCTTTCCTCTCCCACATTCAATATGTAATCTTAAACGGCCGCGTCAGCGTTTGTCAGGGCCTTCATTGTTCGTGGGATTCGCGCGGAGTGCATGTTTACTCATTCGCGGTAATTAGGAAATAATGATTCTCGCATGCCTGCATGACAACACTGTAGATAAATTATGAAAAAAACAAACAAACAGGGAACGAGAGAGAGATCTGCCGCTGTATACCCAGGTGTGGGCAGTGGGGAAACTGTTAAATTATGTAAAAAGGTTTGTCCCTGAGTGAAAATACATTTTCCACAGTCCCACAGAGCTTTTCCCACACGATGCAGCTGCAGGATTCGATCACAGGCAGCCGAGGCAGCGACTGGCCTTGAGGTGAAATAATTTGCTGCCGGCTTCAGAAGTGTAGTGCGTGAACAGAGAGCATGGAAAATGGCAAAAGGAAGAGCAGCTCCCTGTGCCGAAGTGTGTGTGTGATTGTACGGAGGAATAAAGCAACAAGGATCACTGTACAAACAGCCCCCCCCTTCTATTATTATTATTATCATCATCATTATTATTATTAATACACAGTTTCATGAACTCTATCGAAGTTTTTAATCAGTATCCAGTTTCTTCTGAGATTATGAATCCGTACGTGGCTCGGCTCTATAAAACGTCTCTTTCGTCAGGGTATTATATTGCAGTGAAGCACTATAAGAGCAAGAGGGCATATCTGAACATTTTGCCAGTCTGGAATATGTGAACGTGGGTGACATTGTGATGGGAGAGAGTGTAAAGCATATTGATAATAAGAGCCAACCCAGACAGTGAGAAGGTAGCGAGAAAACAAAAATGCTTCTCAGAGTGAAAGGAAACAGGAATCCGTTTCACAGGGAATCGAACGTATTCAGAATCTGATAAACACACGCAGAAAGACTTGCGCAGGACTGGACTCTTACTGCACGTCTCTAATTGCATTGTAATTCTATAGCTCCGTACCGGACTCATTGGATAAGACTTCGATGCCCCAGGCCTCTTCTCAGCGTATATCAAAATCCGGTTGTGCGAATCAATAATAAGTGGATAGGCTGCACCACGGCATGGCCAGTTTATCAATAATTGGAATGAAGGAACCTATGGGAGATTAAACACGCAGATTCAACCCACGTCTTTGTGCATCGCATAGAAATGTGTTTCGGTGAATTTAAGGGCAGCCGCAAAGGTTACCTCGTTGCACCGAGAAGCCGATTGGTGGGTAAGTTTCTGCCGCAAGCGAAGGGATCCTAAAATGCCTTTGGCCATTGTGGGGAGAACAACAGTCCACCAACACACTGGCATCAGGGAGACATTCCAGAATCCCTTCTGCACTTCCCCCTTCTGCCGTCTTTTGTCCTTTTTTTCCGGGAAGTCTATTTTTAAGTTTCTATGGCAACAAGGTGCTGGGCATTCTGTGCTGAGCGAGATGGTTTGGGTCTCTGCCCACCGGGTAACAAGCCATTCCACATCAGAGCCCGGCCTGGCACAGCCGCTCGCTTACCTGGGCTCTCGGAGATGCCGTGACGCAAACCACCCTGCGCTGGGAAGCGTCGACCCGCGAGCCAAAACTGCTCTTTCTTCTCCGTCCAGCAACTGATTACGTGCCACCCTGTGTCACATATCGACTGAATATCGAGCCTGAAAACAGCCTTTCAAAGAGCCCCACTGCCTTCCTTTCCACCGGCCGGTACTGGCAAGAAACTGGCAAAAGTGCCGGGGGTCTCTTCCAAACACTCAATGCCATTCTTGGCCGGCTGCACAAAGCAAAGACTGAAAGACGTTTATCAACCTGACAGTAGCAAATTAGACAGCATTTACTCCCAGTGAAACAGTACAGAAATCATTACCCAGTCGCTCATTCTTTTACACGGTTAATATTGGGGAATCCTGGGGATGTTAGGGAACGGTCAATCATCCGAAAGAATAAAATTAAAGTCTGTCTGATTTCACATGATTTTGAGTTTGTGTTTTCTGTACGGCTACAATGCTGGCAGTGGACTTAAACACTACAGTGAGCAGTTCTGACTTCTGAACCCTGTCTCTGTTTCAAAAATAACAAACTCCCCAGGGATTTAACGTGTGCAGCTTTATTGATCAGGAAGTTTGAAACACGGACTGGGTTTGAACAGATTAATACCGGGTAAAATAACACTCACATTCAACTACTGTCAAAAGGCATATTCTTAGGAAACAGGTGAACCAATAATCATAGTTTGAATTAGTGTATTATGATTATTATTACTTTTTTATTATTTTATTATCACTTTTCATAGAATGATAATGGGAAGACAGCAAGGACTGCAGAGTAGGTTGACTCGCTGAACTATTTTAGTACTGAAACAGATTCCAGCAGAAAGTTGGTGTACAACTGCCATTACATGTTACTACATTGATATCCTTCTACTTCAGTAGTTTTTATGAAGTACTTCATCCCCGCACACCTACCCACCAGCAGTGATGCAAACACGAGAAGATAATGAAAGAGAGAGGGAGAGAGAGGGGGAGAGAGAGAGAAAGACATTCACAGAGAGGCGCTGGTGAAGGGCTGGCTGTTCTATCTATAGCAGTGATTCTGACAGAATTCAGCTCCATTAGAGGAACACAGTGGGTCACTCTCATACGGATCTGCTTTAATTGAAAAACAAGTTGGTTTATATTTTTATACTGTACTGATTATGTATTATGATGATTACTAAATGCTATATATAAATACAATTATTACAATAAAAGTGTACACTATATGTGTTATTACACCTAAATTACACATCCTGTTCCATAATATCTAGCTATTACATGACAATACACATTTTGCATGGAACATTTCAGGTTAAAAGGTTCGTCTCTAATATGCTGCCAGTGACATTTTGTTGTTGTTGCTTTTAAATCACTTTATGTACTGTACTGTGCAGAGCTGAACAAACAGCGCAGTCTGCAACGCACATGCTGACCCCCTGTTTTAACCGACCTTAAACCGAAAAACACACAAAGCGATTCCTGCTTCTGCCCGAATACAAACATGACTATATCTCCATCATTACATAATCCTAACCCTTTCTTTACTCTCCACTTTACTAACATCTCAATTAACTTTTCTGAGAGGAGCTCCAGCCCTTTGGGAGTAATTGTCAGCCATAACAAATGCACTTAATATTGTATCATTGGTAAAAAGCATCTGCCACTTATTGCCCAGGTGTCTCTGTCCCCTCCCCTCCAAACTTCGCTCCTCTCCCTCCTCTACGACCCCCTGCCACCCCCAAGACAGGCTCGGTATCAAACGACACATACAAACGCTGGGATATTCGAACAGAAAGGCTTTAAATTGCACTGGGCTCAGCACAGCGGTCATAATTTCGAGGACACTGTCACAGAATGAAAAAACATCTCCGGCAGTCTATTCAGAAATCCTGCAGTTTAGTGATCGCAGGGCAGTGCTGAAACACGAGCCTGCTTCCACATGCAGATAAAGAGAGTAATATCTGTTTATTTATTACTGCCCTTGTTAGGGGAAGCTGCTGTAAACGACTGTCAGTGATATGAGAGCTGAATACAGAAGAAGAGTCTTCAAACTGCATATATTTTTGGCTAGATTTGTTCTAAATGGATGCAGGATATCTGGAATTATTATTATTATTAATAATAATAGGCAGGTGGGTTTCATCTGGAATATCTTACAATGTTGGATAGAGAAATCACAGAGAGATTTAACCCGATGTATAAATGGCGGAGACGGAGACGGAGATGTACTACATTTTAACGGTTCAGTGTGGATCATTTGAAGTACGGGAGATTATTCGCGGAGTGCCACAGGCTAAATAACACACAGAGGGGGCCTTAATTTAGCAGGCACTGCGTCAGGGGAATAGATTGGAAGTCGTCTGTGCCGCATGCTTTATCGCTCACACAAATTAGACGTGTTTTAGCGGAGTAGCAGAATTAATAATGAAAAGAGTTTATTTTCTGTCCTCTATTAAAAATGGCCTAAAATCAATACTGTGTAACCTCTCTCTCCCTCTCTCTCCAGGTCATGCTAGATTATACGTTTTCTCTGTGCAATGCCCCCCCCACACACACACCCTCCCCCAGCCTTCTGCGGCTCCAGTTCCTGTTTCGCTCTTTAGATTTTCTAAAATTATCTTTGGGATAAATAGCACAATTACATCAATGTTGGGAAATTGTGTGAGTGTGTGTGTGGGGGGGGGATGCCACCAATTAGTCAAGACCTTTTAAGGCATTTTGTGTGGTTAATAACCTGGCTGTTTCTTAATTCGCATGTACAGATTAATGGTTTATGTTTTTCATAAGCGTTTGAACGAGGGAAGATAAAACGAAATGGCCACACTGTATCAGAGTCCACTGTGATGTCATCTGACCCAGCGCCCCACGCTCACTGGAAGAAAGCAGATCTTGCAGTTGTCAGTCGCTGTACATGCGGTCTTATGGAAATCAGTCAGATCTTCCTCTTCAAGCAGTTTTGTCTTCGGCACACTCCCCATGCCAGATTTTTTTCGTTTTAAACTCTACAGCTTGTCATTAAAAGCTCCTAGGAGGCCCAGAGATAAAGTCAATATCTTTTTTCTAGGTTGGCTCTCGTACGGGTCTGTTATGGGAACCGTATCAAACGCAAAACCACTTTGACGGCAGATCTGCCACGGTGGCAGAACTGACACAGAAAACGAAGGAGAGAAAGAGAAAAATCATGTGTGCTATTTCGACGTGAGCCATAGGTAGTGGAATAAGAAAGAGCAACGCTAAATATGGGCTTGTGCCGAGTGTTCATTTGAAAGGCCGTATTTGAATTTCATGAAAACTGATAGTGATGTTTATTTTGAGCTAAACCTTAATGGAAAAGACAGGGGTGCTCAGTGGGAGGCTGGGGGAAGTGGCGGAGCATCGCCCAGACGGAGGCTGCCGAGACGCCGCTGAGAACAGAGCGGCATCGTGTTCTGTATCGCCGGCTCGGTTATCAATCATAGCAAATACACATGAATACCTACACAGTGTGCGCCTTAAAACACAAGATGCACAGCAGCAGGCATCACAGAGGGAATGCAGACACAAGTGTATGTTAATGCTGTGTAGATTAAAAGCAAAAGGATTTTAGTTTTTTGTTTTGGAGAGGGGTGTTCTGGAAAGAGAATGATTGCTGCTTTTCAGGGCTGATGGCTTGCTTTTAGGACCTTGCCCGGTTTAAAGATTAGCTGGTGTTAATCATCGGGACAGCTTTATAACTATTTAAGATGAGCAATATGGTGCATGTCTTTATTTAACTGCAAGCACAATTTATTGGCCCAGGCTCTCCAGACACCTTTGGCCGGTTTCTGAGCTCCATCCCATCCTGGAATAGCTAAGCAGGACGAGCGTGGGCGCTAAATCAGCCTCCTTCCTTATCTGTTCATCCAGATCCCTTTTTTCGCTTTTATTTTTAACAAGGGAACATCAGTTAAATACAAACCACACTCACAGCACAGACACTTTCCCACACTACGCCTCTCTACTGAAAAAAAATCTATTATCTCATTTGCTAATGGAGCATTGCAAAGCTTGGCAAATATCCTGCAAGTTTAAAAAAAGATGAAGAGGAAGAAAAAAAAGAAGTATCAGAAAACAAACTTACGAAACAGGCATTACAGAAATGGAACAGGAAACAAACACAGTCAGGTAGAATATAATCTCACTTCCTCTGACAGCATCGGCGAAAAAAACGATGTGCGAAATGTGATCCAGTCCTGCTGCTTTTCCTGACAGTCAGACAGTAAAGTGCTTTGAAAAGATGACACGCCTAGTCTGTACGCATTACAGACATCAACACAGCCATAACGGCAGAAGACCTCTTACACATTGCACTGCGTTTCAGCGTGAGCAGACGGGAGGTAATGATCATCAGTCTGAGACTCCCGATTTGCTTGTTTGCTATTTTGAGCTGACAACCGTTTCATTTAATATTCCACAATAATTCCTTCACATTTTGCAGGGAGGAAAAATTGACACCCATGTAGATATCTGTGCCGATCCCAAGGAGGCGTGTAATTCACAAACTCTATGTGCATTGCACACGTGTACACTGAACTCCAGTCACCGTCCTCTGAGACGAATGTGCTCCTTGGGGACGACGGTTGACATTGCCTCAGAGGGTTTTCCATCAATCCACGGATCTCACACACTGCTGCAGAGTGGGGCTCTGTGACCATCCAGTGCATAATCGAGGGTATAATTCACTCTGGGGAGCTTATTGTTCCTCCAGTCTGTGAGAGTGATGTCTCTTCAGCTGTGCCGATAGAGACAGTGTCGTCAGGGCTGTGAGGAGAAGGACACTCACCTGGGCCACTGATTGTGTGTGCCCATGTCCCGGCCCAGCGAGGTCATTATTACTTCTGACTGCAGACAGTGGTTACTTCTTTGAGCTTTATCTAATTGTCTCTGTACTGTGATCACATTCGTAAAGTCTTGAGTCTCCCAAGTGCAAAAAGCTGCCCGTCTCCCTGCACTATTTCCAGTCCAAGTCCAATCTATTTTTAAGCAGAAGAAAACAAGAACGTAGTCTTTTTTTAATATAATTGCATTGTTTCTCACTGTATTTTTCGCACCGTTTATTTTGAATCAGTCTTAAAACCATTAACCAGGTTATTAACCATAAAATCACTATTAGAGCACATTAAATCATTTAGGAGTGTCACTTTACTTAAACTTTACTATGGTGCTAAATTACGCTGAAAGCAAGCTCCGGCTGCTGCTCTCTGAAGCCCCGTTCCTGCGCTTTTTTGTGCTTTTTCTGGCAACGCTGCCCTGTCTCAGAACCGCGGCACTCCGTGCAGATTGAATACAACAGCCACCTCACAAAGACAGCACAACAAAACCCTCCAATTTCACGTGGATTAAAGATAATAGAGTTGCTTTCTAGACATGCAAATCAAATATTCATAATAGATTGTGAGGAGCACGGCCTTGGATCAGCTCCAAGGACACATAGGTGCTTATTAATGCTATCTGATAAATATAATCTTTAACACTGACCTTCTTGAGGTGCAGGCCTTACACTGGGCGTGAGGGATTCAAACACTTCTAAAAAAGTGATGTCACTGTAAAACGGGACCCTGGCGCACACACTACGGACTTTTATCTATAGCTCTGCAATATCATAGGTTTTTCTTCATGAATAAGTGCTGAGGCTGGATGACAGGCAGGAAGGGCAGCGGTTAGAAACTGTGTGTTTCTCTAATCTCAATCCGTTGCATCTTTAACCAATTAGTGCAAAATCAATTAATTCATATTCCATTTTACCCAACTGTCTAGTAGACAGTGAGCTATAATCTTGTCTGCAGCCTGTTGTCTAACTCACAGGCTTTTAGAAACACGTGTGGCTTGCTTTAACGGAAAGGTAAAAGCCCCTGACAGTCAAAAGAGACATTACCTCCTCCTGGGAATGAAAATATGATGTTTAAACACGTATCAAAGGACAGAACAAGAGCAAGTGGCTTGAAAACCTGCTGCCATCTTTCATGCGTAAATTGGATGGAATTGCCCTATCTGTACATTAAACACAATGAAGATATACATTCAGTATCACAGTTACACTTCATATTTGATGTGCACCACATTATGGAGCTAAATGGCAGTGAAAACTGTATTCATGAGTAAAGTTGTGTTATTGGTTACCAGGTGCAAAACCCAACCCCGTTTCTCTCAACTACAACATTTTATAAAGCAATGAATAAAGAAACAGCCACCTATTTTATGTTTGGCCTTAGAAGTGCTAATGTTCTCAGCATCTCCCAGAGCTCCCCGTAAGATTTATTTTACGGTTTTAAAGAGGACTATCCCCTCCGCTCAGCCCGCCTCATGATGCCTCATCCGTAGTCTGTGCCGCACTGGGCTAATGGCATGCTAATTTATTCGTATCAAAATGCAGGGTACTTATTAAAAAGCAGCATGACGTTTTGAATGCATTTCAGTTTTTAATATGCTCAAAATCGGGAAAACAAAGTATTAACATTTGTGACTAAAGTGCCATTTTAAATGATACCTTGTATAAAAAGAGAAGAAAGTCCATGTAGTTTAACAGCAAAGTGTTCCTAAGAGAACAGACCATGGAAACCCAAGTGTATATTTTACTGCCTGGTGATTAGGGCTGCCAAGATTTAAAACTTGATTAAAAATATATATCAACCATAATTTGCGAAGCCCAGAGCTGTAGAACAATGTTAATAAAATTAAAAGGCGTGTTTGTCATCAACTGTCCAGTACGGAAGGCCCTCAATGTGCACATGTGCACAACGCTGCCGTGATATCACACATATCTCCACACGCAGCGGGTCCGGGGGGGGTGCTCTGCTCTCCCGCATGTGATTTGAAGCCGGCGTGATTCTGGCTGCATGCGATGTTGTCTCCGTGAGCTCCAGTGATCTGCTCTGCATCCCTGCTGCTTCTCCGCAGCTCCCCGGGACGCCTGGAGAAGCGAGATTTCTCACCCCCATAGCTCCTCTTCCCATTAGGAGATTTAGTAAATAAATAAACAGGCAAACTACACCAGGCATCGGCACCCAACACCGACAGCCACAGTGGAAATGGACTGCTCGGAGAATACACGTCTACAATAAACAAAACACACACTTTTTAAAGAAATCAATGATAAAATACAGATCGTGTGTTGCTCCTTTTGTTTTTTAACACCCTGTTGTGTAATACATCACACTAAAACCGAAATGCAGGAATTTGTGCAGTTCAATAAACAAGAATTGAGTAGATATGTGGGTCGCACTTTACAATATAGGTAACATCTACCACAGTTCATAAGCTGTGTATATAACAGTAATAGATCATGAATAACTACCCTGGAGAGCATAGTTATAAACCACTAGTCTTTAATATAATGTCTTATATAATATGTAACAATATCTAATTAAGTAATATCTAAGGAAGATGTGATTGAACATCACAATCTCATTTTTGGTGACTAAAACATCCTATTTTGTTTATAACCTCATTGATAATGCTTGAATTGTTTGTTATTCATCATCTATGTATATTAATTATTAACGCTTATTAATAGTCATAGATCTAATATTATGTAGTGCTACCAATGTATTTGAGTAATGTATATATATACATTTATAACAAAAAACAAAACAAACAACAACAAAAAATAATACTTCCCAAAATATACTTCTTTCTCTTTTGTTGAATGGGAGATTATTATGGGCTGCATGGAATATAGGAATTGTTGTCACTAATAAAACAACGACTAGAAAGACTAGAAAACAAGAGAAAGATGCACCTTTTGTGACATCATTACAACATTCCCCATGTCTGTCTCATGACCAGGATTCATTCAGTTCAGGATCCCCAGCCATATTAGCAAATGAAAGTACACACAGTAGTGGAGATATTTCCTCTACACAATGACCCCCTCAGCAGTCTCTACACGACAGAGATTGGGAAGTGATATTTGTGCAAGCCTGATAATTCTCCTATTCTAAACGTCCAGCACCACAATCCAGTTAAAACTGCAGTTGTCCCTCTGCAGATATTAGGATGCAGGAGAACAAAACAGTTGCCTCCGCACAGAGACCTGTGCACTCGCACCGAATAAACTGCTTTATTTTCTTATTTTTCATTTCACGACCCACCAAGTACTCCACACTCCAGCAGAAACGAAAGAGCAGAGTTGTTTTTAACCTCCAGTGTGTCTGCTCTCCAACTCGCACCCAAGATAAGACTTCATATCTGCACATTTTACATGGGCTTCCTGCACTATCGGTAGTAAAAGCACTACGGAGAGGGCTAAAGATCCACAACTGCAAATACGGTGTGCAGAAGGGACTGGCAGATTGCAAGATTACAGTTAATCAATTTGATGTATTTTCTTTGTGGCAAAATGAGCGTGCTGTATGAATCTAAAAGAGCCAAGACTTTGCCACAAAGAACTCTCATGCACAGTGATAATAGAAGAGCTGCAGATATTTAAGCCTTGAGGCCATTCATTTAGTATAGTATTACTCAGGATTGAATGTATGCAACCATGAGCACGCACACACTCACCTGCTACAGTCCTGCCGCAGCGCACAACCTCCACTAGCTTAGCTGTGTAACATTGACTTGACAATATGATGTCTTCTACAGTATTAGTATTGTGCAAATGAGTCTTCAGTCACTCGGAATTGATCGGTGTCACGGGATCAGTCGATTCCCATAACAGCAGAGCTCCGTTTTCTGATGGATCTGGTACCAGCCTGGGGGGGTGTCAATAAGGAGCAGGCATACTTATGGTTTCCAGGTTTCATTTATTGTCATTTCAGATCCGATTCAAAATATCAATACTGATAAAGAGTTGGTATTCAATATTCAACTTTAAATATCGACGTAGTTGCTTGTGATGGCTTTATTTTTATAGAAATTATAAATATGGATCAAATCTTTCAGTAGATACATATGGATAAATGGAAGAATTAGGTTTCAAAGCACAAATTGAGATGACTATTCCAATTTGTGGTCTGATCCCGCAATTCCTGAGCACAACAAAGACTTGGCTTATTCCACATGTCTCCCCCTGTTTGTGATCAAACACCATTTCCCAACATTTGCACCCAACAACATTCAGACCCCAGGTCTTTCTTTTCAAACGTGACCGATCGCCTGCGTACCGTCTACCCTGCGACATGACAGACAGCACAGTGTCAGTGACGAGACATGCCTCCTCGCCCTCTAAATTATTAATCCAGCCATTCATTTTGTTTTCTTTAAACAAGCTAACCCCCCACTGGGCTTCTGCATGTGATTATTCTCCTTCTTGTTTTCTGTCAATTCTGCTGCTTAGAAGATATGGTTTTCCTAATTTATCTTTTAGAAAAACAACAACAAAGAAACGGCATTCCCTGTTTGTAATTCATCCTGACGCATAAATCAGCTATGTTGTTCTGTGCCGTATTTCACAAACCAAAGGAATGGGATTCGGGTAGCACTGCAGAAATCTTTAAAACGAGCTTCCATTACACACCAATCCAACAGCCATATTTATTGTCCTGCCGTCTCCTAGTGAAGACCACAGTTCTAGTGATCTAGCCGTCCCTCGTTTCAGCACAGAGCTCTGGCGGTCATTGTGATCATATTGACCCTGACTGTGTAGGGTTTGTGGATCCAAAAGCACCATGCTTCTGCGAGACAGCCATGGACTTACAGGTCTGTCCACCTGCAGCCCGCCCAGAGTCACAGTGTCACACAACCCCCCTGTCACCTGACATGACCCTGGTTTACGCAGCAGGGCTGGCTGTGAGCTGGAGTCTGCTGCAGTGATGTAACTCTCCTGAGTCCTGGGGTCTCTCTGCACGGCTGGCTTTGAAGAGAAATTGCAGATCAGGGTGTCCTTGTAGGTGTACCAGTGATCAAGATCATCCGGGGCCTGACGCCACTGTGTGCCACGGCAGATTGGGAGTTTTGCGTAACATAAAAATGCCCTTAACAAATAAAAAAAATTGCTCAAACATATATTTTTAGATTGATTTGATACTATACCGATAGATGGATCATCAGTTGGTGAGGAGACTGATGCCAGGCTCATAGCACCTGTTCTCGCGACCTCACTCTCCCTCGCTTCTCAACGCCGTTCACAGCCCGGCACCCAGGGGCTGATCGGAGAGGGGTTTGGGCTGCGTGGCTCAGGTGCTTGGAGGTGTGCCTGGTCTGCCGAGGGAGTGTGACTCGGTGTACAGACCCTTGAAATGTCTGTCGTCTTCCCTGCCCAGCCTCGTCACCTCTCACTGCGGTGGCTGAGATCTCTGGGGCAAGTATATGTGTGTTTGAGTGCGTGTGAGTGCAAGTGGGGGCGTGTGAGTGCGTGTGTGTGCGGTTGAGTGTGTGTGAGTGCGTGTGAGTGTGTTAGAATGGTTGTGAGTGCGTATGAGGGCGTGTGAATGCGGTTGAGTGCATGTGAGTGCTTGTGAGTGCAGTTGAGTGCGTGTGAGTGTGTGTGAGTGTGTGTGCGTGTGAGGGCATGTGAATGCGGTCGAGTGCGGTTGAGTGCATGTGAGTGCGTTAGAATGGTTGTGAGTGCGTGTGAGTGCGTGTGAGTGCTGGAATGGGAGGTTTCCAAGTTCTTGAACCCTGAAAGATTATAAAGATGAACTCCGGTGATACCACTGCTCCCAGCTTATCACTACTGTTAATTTTACAGAGAGTCTGTACTAAAAGCCAGACAGAAGTAGACACATGTATCATTATATTTCTTTCTTCAGTGTAATGAGATAGTTGAAGCCCACGGGCAGCGGCGCATGTTCTCACTGTGGATCACCGCTTTGACTCTATTGCATTCCTGCAGAGGAGTCAAGCCTAATGGCCGTTTCCAGAGGGAGTCTTTGAAGCTGCATTTAGTCTAAATTGTTTAATTAAAAATGCAAGAACACCGTTAGGTCCACTGATCTATCATTAAGTAATTACCAGACTTCTGATCTTGTCGTCTCTCGGCTTGATGCTAAGTCACGCTATTAGCCGATTCATCTCGAATCCCCAAACACTCGGCCGCAGGTTAGAACGAGAGCAGAGCAGCCGGCCAATCAATCCGCTTCACGTCTTATCGGTCGTCAATAAAAGAAACAGAGTGATGAGGTGTTTGCTTTGTGGATTGGCGTGTTTAAGGTCCAGCTGAAAAAAAATAATGACAAACAAATCTCGGACAGAAGTAGTGGTTAAGGATGGATGTTGTCTTTGATCATGAATATATCAGCTTAATCCAGAAAATGTCCACCTCAGAATCACAATGTTTACTCTGAAAACCTGCCCTAAACTCCCTCGTGTGATACTGAAATTTCCCTGGCAAACTAAACTTCTGTGGCAAGACTAATCCGCAGTATATACTTAACACGTCTGCTTCGGCCGATCTGTGGTGTGCTGCTGTCTTCTTGTACATTTTTTTACTTTTCAAAGGCAACTTGCTCCATTGTCATCTGTGGGGTTACAGGTGAGGGGCACATCCCCTGCACGCCACTGTATTGTCCTACAGAGAAGGTCTTGTCGTCCTTTGAAGTGGAAAGAAAGAGTGGGAAATCGTCCATCTCCTGGCGCAAGTGCCGAAGGAAATCTCACTCTGAATCGTCAGGGGCCGCGTCTCGCAGAGCGGGAGCGACTATGGCAGGCTTCTCCAAGCCCGCCTGTAATCTCCATAGGAAGATCAGAGGGGAGTATTGACAGAGAGGGCAATTTATTCCTCCGCGACAGTTAAAATACAGTCAGGAGCTGCTCATCAATCTCGGCGCTGGCAAATTGTCAAAGTGATTTCTTGATCAATCGCTTTAAAGAGCTGTCTCCCTCCATCAGTCCTTAAGGTAAACACATTGAATAAGTGCCTTATGATGGGTTTGACTTTCCCTTTTTCCTTTTCTTCTCCTTGTCTCCCCCTCAGCCCAATGGTTTCTCAGATATGTAATTGAAGAGCATTCAATTCTGTTTGCCATTTCCACCCCTTTCAGACACAGCCCTCCACAAAGGTTAAATGTGTTGTGTGCTTCATTGCCTAACCAAAAAAGGCTATACGAGTTAATATTACTGAGGGAAACGGGTTGATTATCCTTGCATTACACATTACGATCGTGTTAAATGAGAAAACTGCCTCTTCCAAGCTCTCTCTCCTCTCTCTCTCTCTCTCTGTGGGGTTATTTTTCAATCAAATGTCTGCGACTAAACTGTACAAGAACGACACTTATACAGCCCATTTGTAAACTCTGCTTAATTTACTGTAAAGCCGCAATATGCACATAGCGCAGGGGTTAGCAAATACGTTCCTGCAGGGCTGCCGACCCACAAGGTACTAATAACTTAAAATCACTGACTGCATGGAAACAATGTTTGATTTACCAAACTGGCAAATAATGAGGCCGGTTACATAACCGAGTGAAAGGAGGGAGAGCTCCGTCTTGAAGAACTGGATGTGGCATTGCGCTTCCAAGAGATTAATCACTTCGGGATCCAGATAAGAAGCAATGACACAAACAAACAAACAAACTAATGACAAATAGGAGACTTTTGTAATGAAGCAGTGAAAATCAGTCCATTAAAACTATAACAAAAAACAGAATAGCCCAGAATCTGCGCAATAACTTCCTCTCACCCTGCCTGTATCACGGAACCCTTAATTTCTTTGCTGTCGTCCAACGCTAACAAGCGAATCCTGAAGCTTGTGCTGATCCGTTCACACTTCATACACATAAAAGGGCACAGGAGAAGCCCTCGATTTATTCCAGCAATCTGAACTCAATGCCTCTGAATACGCCGAGCGGTTGGAGGCACTCACATTTCTGGGAAAAAACACTGACCTATAAAACACAACAAAAACAATAAAAATGACAGAGGCTCCTGTACAGACCTTGACATTTACTCTAAACCAGATGTATTAATTCAGCATATATTGGGGGAAAAAAGAACCAGACAATAAGCCTGAAAAATGTACATATTCTCCATTTGAGCAAGTGTTATTATTATATTTTAACATTAATGTGGTGACCTTCCTAGAGGGGATAGAATGCATTGTTCTCAGGAAACAAAGCTCAGATTCACTTTATCTTTTACATAAGAACATAAGACAGTGTCCAGTTGAGAGGAGCCCATTTGCCCCATCATGCTCGTTTGGTGTCCATTAATAACAAAGTGATCAAGGATCCTATCCAGTCTGTTTTTGAATGTTCCCAAATTGTCTCTTCAGCCACATCGCTGGGGAGTTTGTTCAGATTGTGACGCCTCTCTGTGTGAAGAAGTGTCTCCTGTTTTCTGTCATGAGGGTGGGAGACCCCTGCTCTATAACCGAGCTCTGTCCTTGAAGAAGTCAACTTCCACACAGCATGGTGGAGGTCAGTCCGCTGTTCCCTGTTTCTAGGTAGGAAGGGGGGTGTAGTGTCATGTCCCAAAGCCTTTACCGTCTCACACTGTGGATGCGCTGTCTCTCACGGGTCCTCTGCACAGCTCTCCTCCAGATAACGCACTCTGATGGATGCTCAGTGTGTCAGTTCAAGCTCTCAGGAATGATTGATCGCACAGCTGCACAGGACACATTTTTATAAAAAGCAGTCCCCTCGTCTTGTCATGCCAGCCGTCCTACAGCCATTCCAGACATTGTCCTTCCTGCACGGTGACTTCTTGACAGCAAATGAGAAATGCTGTGTAAGCCGTAAAAACTCACAGGACGTTTGGGTTAACATCGTTGTGTTTAAAATACACACATCCCCTTCGACAGCAATCAAATGTCGTACTTCTTTGCTGTCCTTCACTCTGTATAATACAACTAGAACCAGGTCTTGGCTGGAATGACAGAATAGAATTTAAAAGGATTTATGCATTTTCCCATCATGAGACAGTCCTTAGTATCCTGGAAATAACGTCTGTGTAACTGAATGGAAACGAAAGCTGTTTTGATCGACTGCAGCGACATGTCAAGAAAACATCGTCAAAGTACTGGGTGACATTGCAGGAAGTCAGAGTGGGTTAGAGTGGACGTTTAAAGACACTGCGGCAATGAAACCTTGAGTAACTCAGCTCTGCACCCCTGGAGACGGTCATCAGCAACTGAGATAGTCTCCCTCCAGAGGGATTTTTGTACAGAGAGGTTTATGCCAGAAACTGCTGACTCCTGTTGTTTTTTTTTTTTTAGTTTGTTTGTTTTTCATCACAATGCGATCTTGCAGCTGAGGTGAATTTGGGGAGCTGAGTTGAGCTCCTGTGATTGGCCTCTAAACAGCCATGAAAAATGGGTGCCCTGGGGAGACGGGCAGCTGTTCTCTTCAGAAAACACTGCTGAGGGAAGGGCAACACATGCAATGCTGCGGCGAACCAACAGGGTCAAAGGGAAAGGGCACGATTCCACTTACAGGGTAATTGCAAACTAATACACAATGTTCTGAATGAATACAACAACACAGAGGCAGTGACACCTGAATAACAATGAATCCACGCATTGCAGTGATTAAAAGAGAAGCTCAGTTTGGTCTACAGGTGCAGAGAGGGAAGGGGTTGCAATATATAACACAAAAGGTAAACAGATGCTCAAGACCAGTGACTCTGATCCCAAGCCTTTTGACTCCTGCAGGCGACTGGTCTTCAACATGGACAAGAGGTCCTACTTTTCAAATGAACGTCACTCTCTGTCATTTCCTGGTTCCCTGGTTTTCGTATTGTGTCTGAATTTAAAACAGAAAGGGCAAAAGCCAGAGAGAGAGACATTGCTTTTGACAGTCATTGAATGGTGTGGTCTGCGATAAAGCTGACTTCCTCTCAGGAGTGTATCGGGTGACAGTAGATGAACGTTGGCTCTGGGTTGTGTCTGTAACTGCTGATGTTTGTGTGGATCTCAGGGAAAAAACCTTGACCCGGCAGATTACTATCTGAGAGACACAGACATGCAGGCGGAGGACTCCTCTGCAAAACAGTCAGGTCTGAAACGAGGTCTGTGTAAAGAGAGGGGAATGGGACTTATTCAATACAAAGTGGTCAATATTATTCAGAAAAGTGGAGGCAAATATTAACATTTAGTATAAGAGGCCTTATTTAATTTTTATAAGGTGTTATTCAAGACACAGAGATTTGGAGAGGTTTTGGAGAGGTTTTCCTGTGCATCATCAGGGAGAATGTCTGGGAAGTTTAGGGTCAGGCATTCAAGGCTGAAGACATTGCCAAGGCCTTTTCTAATGGATTTATGAATGATTAATCACTCATCTGTTGCAATACTTAATTATTTTGTATGAGACCTCATTTCCCTCTGCCTCTGTGATTTCTGACAGGGCTCGCTCTAAAACAAGGCTGTCGATAGTATGTATTGGAGAGTTTTCACTTAAAAATAATGTTGAATGCATGATTAACTCTACACTATAGTTTGGGGGCTGTGGAAGTCCTTGTAGCTAATTTATAGATGGTTATAACACATTAATAGTAATGTAGTAAATATGAATAATTTCACACTTTAGTTTGGGGCCTGCAGAAGTCCTTGCAGCTCATCTATAACTGTTTATATCCCACTGGTAGTAAACATGAGTAATTACACATGTTCTGCAGCATCTCTGTAAGTGACTATAAAGCACTGAAAACGTCGGCTATAGCATAACAGTAGCAACATTTTAATGATACTTTTGATTTATTTATAACTCTTACAAACTCTCAAAATGTAGTAAATAATGTATTAGGAATGTGTCAAAGCAGTAGTGAAGTTTGCTTTATAACCTGTTTATAAATTATCTATAGGAGGGACATTTTTTTGCTACCTGTTTGACTTTGGGGCCAATCCATGTGTTGCTATAGTCGAATTATAGTGTGTAATTAATGCTTTATAAAGTATATATTACTCATCTATTAACAACACGTTAATTAGCAGCACCTTATTATAAAGTGTTTCCAAAATACAAATAAAAAATACAATAAAATGCTGCACAGCCTCTATTTATGTCCCAAGCAGAGAATATATTTTAGCTGCAGGCCACTTCTTATGCGTTTCTGTAAATTGCACTGATATTTATTCAATGAATGAGAATTGAAAGGCAGCCATGAACGTGTAGTGGACTGTGACGGATGAATAGTGTCTATGGTGAGAGGGGCTCGGGGCTTTGGGCTCAGGGCTCGGTGGTCTCAGGGCTTGGGGTGGCTTTACACAGCTGCCTACATCTGTCAGGCTGGCAAATAGTAACTTTTCATTCCTGTACAAGTCGTTAGTTTTGTCTTTTGAAATCACAACACTTCAGCCTGAGGTGACTGCGCCACTTACGATTAATAATAATAATAATAAAAAATCATAATAAATTGTACGACCACCATAATGATGGCATGTAGATTTGATTTCTTATCAAGTTTAATCCAAAATTAAAAGAAAAGATCCAATTCTATAGTTAAACAAACAAACAAACAAACATACAAGAACACACACAACAGAAAGCAACCTGGGTACAAATGTATTTGTTTATGTGTTTTCACATGAATATTAATAACCAGTATCCGCGAAAACATGGTGTATGTAAAAACACCCACATAAAACCTGAAAACACTTCAGCCTGAGGTGACTGCGCCGCTTACAATTAATAATAATAATAAGAAATCATAATAAATTGTACGACCACCATAATGATGGCATGTAGATTTGATTTCTTATCAAGTTTAATCCAAAATGAAAAGAAAAGATCCAATTCTATAGTTAAACAAACAAACAAACAAATATACAAGAACACACACAACAGAAAGCAACCTGGGTACAAATGAATTTGTTTATGTGTTTTCACATGAATATTAATAACCAGTATCCGCGAAAACATGGTGTATGTAAAAACACCCACATAAAACCTGAAAACAACGAGGCAGGGAAGCAACACCTTGCCAAAAATAAGCAGTATGACTTTTTATACAATACTTCAGTGCAAACATTTTTGCAGACCCCGATCGGCAACAAGGAGCTCTCTGCTGTTGACACACAAATGGCTACAAGCTTTAAGCTTTAGTCTGAAAACAAAAAGTATGCACGTCCAGTATGCGATAAAAAGTAGTGCATATTTTTGACAAGGTAGTTTTCCTGCTTCGCTAGAGAAAGGATGTGATGTGGCTACCGGTGGGTTGTTCTGCTTTTCCCACCCTGTATTTTGTGCATGCGTGTGTGTGTGTGAGGGGGTGTAGTGGAGGAGGATCGGAGGTGTATTTCAGCTCAAGTAGGGTGTCCAGACAGTGATAAATGTTTTCCCAGCCTTTACAACACAAGCTGGCATCATCCGCGCCACTTAAATGAAACTGGGTAGGAAAAAAAACAGACAACCTCTGAATGGTTTGTTTATTTTCAAAGATATGATTGAAAAGTTTATGCCATAGCAATAAATTAAGAATATAAGCCTGAATGCTTTGCCAATCAATTTAGTTTATTTTATGTATGTATTTTATTAAATATATATATTCTCTAGGTTGCCCATTGTTCTATTTCTGAAGCTCTGAAGTTTTTTTTAACCTGCTAACCTAATTTAGAGGAAATTGCATAAACAAGGTCAATATGCTCCTGCAAATCCCGTTAGTATTGGAGATGACATCTGTGCGGACGGTGAATTGACAGAGACGGCTGGGAACTCCCAATCCATGTGGGGGCTGTTCAGGGAAGGGCGGAGAAGGAGGAAAAACAAATAAAGGAATTCGATTACAGAAATATTACTGGAAGGGAAATAATAATTTTGTTATTCATGCACTGCGGCGGATGCCATCGGGTCCTCTAATGTGCCGATCTGTGGTAAAGAGGTTAGGGAGAGATCCCGCAGTGAAGTTGTTTCCCGTGGTGTGTGCGGAGAGATGGAGAGATGGAGAGACGGAGAGCAGGTCACTCTTATTACTGGGCTGTGTGATTCTCTCTGAAGAGGCCTGGAAGAGGCCACCGACGACAAGGCGTGCAAAGAAACATTTCTCTGATTTATTTTCCTTTCTTAAATAATTGAGTCCTGTACTTTTAAATGTGCAAAGCTCATCCTGCCCTTTAACCCAACAGGCGAGTGACCGGTCCTGTGTGCCAGTCCGCGTGTCGTGTGCAGCTGGATGTCCGGACCAGTGACATTGAGGGCAGGGAGGCTGCACATGGAGCTGAATATATATAGTATGTAGTATACCAATCTCATTCTATTAACACTGAAGGAGGTGTTCGCCCCTTTCATTGCTCCAAGAAAGATATCGCTGCTCTGGAGGCAGTTCAGAGGAGAGCAACCAGACTTAATCCAGGTCTGAAGGGAATGTCCTACTGAGAGTCTGAGGAACTGGACCTTTTCACCCTGGAACAGAGGAGACTACGTGAGGACTTGATCCAAGTCTTCAAAATCATGAAGCGCATCGACCACATCAAACCAGAGGAGCTTTTCCAGATCAGCAGGGACTCACGCACCCGGGGACACAAATGGAAATTGGGCTTCAAGGCATTCAAGACGGAAAACAGGAGACACTTCTTCACACAGAGAGGCGTCACAATCTGAACAAACTCCCCAGCGATGTGGCTGAAGAGACAATTTGGGAACATTCAGAAACAGACTGGATAGGATCCTTGATCACTTAGTTATTAATGGACACCAAACGAGCACGATGGGGTGAATGGCCTCCTCTCGACTGGACACTTTATGTTGTTCTTATATTCTTGCACATGAGGAAAACTTGCTATTTCCAGGTATATACAAAAGCATCCATAAGATTTTGAGATGTATGTCCTTAGAAAGACATTTCAAAAACACTATCCACTATAAACACTTCCACATGCTGCGTCAGCTGAGACGCAGCCTTATAAACATGCTTTTGGGAATACGAGAGTAAAATCTAGTATTCCAGCAGGCGAGGTGTTAACGAAAACAGCAGCATCGCGCTCTTCAGCAGAACAGGGTTTCGTTTTCTAACTGATGCCCCCCCCAGAAAAATACAGGATCCAGCAGAGCAGCGAAACCGCGGGTTTGCAGAGAGAGAGATGAGCACATAAAAAAGTCATGTATCTGTAAAGATGCCAAGTAAAGCAGTAGTGATAAATAAATGAAAGGTTGCCACTGGTGGATTTAAGCTTCATGTCTGGCTTCAACTCTGCATTATTTATCAAGATATTTTTGCAATGAGAAGAAACAGAGAATCCTGCGCTGTCTCCTGTTTGCCACTGCCAGTGATATTGAAATTATGTTCTTTTATTGTGTAGAATAGTGTAACGGGACTCACTGTGAACATAAGCTCGTTACGGTGACATAACCCCTCTGTGTGAAATCAGCAGAGTGTATAAACCTCCCGCGGCAGGAAATCTGTATTTTGGTGTGGCAGATTTATCTCTCTACTGGGTGGAGCTGTGAGGTGCAGAGCGCTTGAAAGAGAAGTTTGTCGGCGAGGTTCGAATCCTGAGCTCCAGCCGACACGCTAAATTGATGCGGTGACTCAGATTTCATCAGACTTATGTCAATCAGTTCTTGAGATTGCTGCAGGAAATCGAGGAGGAGTTTAGAGGGGGGGAGTGTATCAGACATGGGTAGAGTGCGTAGAGTGTATAAACCCTCCCACCTGGGAAGACCGGCCTTTTGGTGTAGCGGTTTTATCTCTCTACTGGGTGGAGCTGTGCGGTGCAGAGGGCTCGGTTTGAATCACGAACGTGCGGACTAAACACTGAGCGTTGTGCACATCCTTTTCCTGTGGTTGCCAGTCCAGCTGTCCTCAAAACTTCTCAGAGATAATGCTTTTGACAAGTGCCAGAGAAACCCAACTCAATCATGGACCGTTGACTCACGTACGGTTTCCCACAACGCGGGCAGGAACGGCAGGGGGAGCAGCTTGCAGACACACTGGACTCCAGCCAGTGGACCTGAGTTGTCAAGATGTCTTCCCAGCGAGCTAATTACTGCAGTGGGAGGTCAGCATCGTTACCAAGAGCCACGGCTGCATGTGCTGTTTACGCGCGTGTCGCATGAATGTTCATTAGCAGGACAAGGAGTTGCTGTCCCAATTATGGGTTCATTATTTTCACTTCTTGGAAACTGCGACTACAGTCGTTCTGTTGCTTGTCATTAAGTTGTTAATGCTGTTAAGACAACAGCCCAGCGACCTCACAGTGACCGGGGGCTCTGCGATGCATCGTACAGCCAGGCGCGAAGACTTTGCTTAATAGAGACTACAGCCGAACTGTGGAATATTAAATATACCGTTTACGTGTCAAGGAGCTTATTGCGTTTCTCTCTGGATAAAAGGTACTTCCACTTTCCTTTATTAGCTATGATACAATTCTCACTCTAGTGATACTATATTGGCATCAGCATTTCTCTCAAAGCGACCCAATCTCCCATTACACGAGTTCCAGGTAACGGCAGCAAATATTGCGGGCTCTGTAACACATAATTATCACTTTATTCAATAACTCTGGGAGAAAAAGCAAATATATCGAACAAGAAGGGTTTGTTTTAAACAAGGCAGGTACTGGGAGTGAAACGTATTTACAGCCATCATGAGCTCTTTGTAGGAGACATTTTTCAGGTAATGATTTTCAGAAAACCCTCAGAGAGGTGTAACCGAATCTCACACGCAGGTCTCCTCTTTTTTTAGGAACAAGAAAATGCAATAATAATAATAATTTAGCACAGATATAATGTAAAACTGCTCTGACACAGTTATATTCAAATAGTATCAAATCTGAGGGAAAATATTATGCAGACATCTTGTTCTGGTATCGGATCTTTCTTCTTCTTCTCATTTCCAACGATTCTTTAAACAGCTTCTTCTACAGTTTTCAAACCATCCACATGAATGTTTGCAGTTACGTAGCTACAGTACATGTGATTATTGCTTCTGCTATTGCTTTTCAATGGATCCGCTGCATGAAACTAAATAGCAACCATTCAGCAACTGTACATCAGCCTGCATATACAATTACCCATTTATACAGCTGGGGATTTTACTGGAGCAAAAAAGCCTCATTCCACGATGCAGATTTCACTACAGACTTTCTGAATCCCTTTATATTTCTCCTGCAAGAGCTACTGCAGAATATACGTGGCTCCACACGCAGTCTGTCATCACACCTCCATACGCACAATCAATCACACAAGGACAGCGCTAATTGTCATGAGAGGACACAGTTGCGTTCGTTCGTGTCTTAAATCATTTGTTTACTTCAATTAGTGGACTTGTATCGACAACAGCCAAGTAGGATGGCTGAGTAGTCATATTAGCGGCCCTCTCGGAGACACGTGGGCGGATTCTCTCATCCCATCATGAGCTGTACTTCCTGCAAGCGACTGCT
The DNA here is from genome assembly GCF_036373705.1 of Amia ocellicauda. Lineage (NCBI taxonomy): Eukaryota > Metazoa > Chordata > Actinopteri > Amiiformes > Amiidae > Amia > Amia ocellicauda. The sequence continues at coordinate 21,395,428 of NC_089872.1, forward strand.
CACGGGTTCAGCTGTGTCACTAGGCCTCCGCTCCACACACGATCACCCACAGCACGGCTAAAATCGCATCCTCTGTTGTTGTTGTTGTTTTTGTTTATTACATTTAAAGTTACAATAACCTAACCTACATTTAAGCTGTATCTTCAAAATATAACAATACTGGAAATATGACACAACCTAGTGATCGAACAAGACTCTAGCATTACAAAGCTACAATGCAGCCATTTCAAACCTTCCCCAAAAGTTCAGCAGTACTGCCATGCAGATTCTTATGAGTATTCTTGCAGGAGAAATGCTTTACCCTCTGGTTTGTGGCCAGTGTTGCGTGTGGGGGGCATGGTGAAGATCGGGAGGTCATCCTGATCTGTTGTCAAGTCCGAATCCAGGTCACCGGGCGCATGTGGGGATCGGGTCGAGTGCCGAGGAGAGACTGGACCCTCAGAGGGCTGAAATGGCCATTTTGTAAAGTTTTTACCCTCCTCTCTGTTTATTGATCTGCTGGTGTCATTACTCCCACACAAGGCGGTACCGCAGGCACAGCAGACATTGGACGAGCCGCGTTCGTATGGAGCGTTTCCTCTGAACTCGGAGAGAGCACCCAGTGAAGTGTAATTACTGCGCGGGGAGAGCAGGAAGGAAGCGCTGATACACAAGAGCACTGGAGAAAATGAACCTTTTCTTCTGCACTTAAAAGAAACCCACTGTCCCTGCCGTCAATTGGATCCATAATTGCGCTCGGCCACTGCTGCACGAGTCCATTATCTCCCAGGTCCCATCATTACACGTCATTATATAGATTTCATCCTCGTTTATTAGCTCTGTGAGGGAATGGTTTTTCTGTATAATCGAAAGGTTGATTATGCTTCATTGTACACCTATGTAATGTCTTGCTATGATGCATCTTTATGGTTGTATATTGTTTCTAAACTAAACTTCCCAAATGAGCGTTTTTTATTCCCCCACCCAGGACTCTTCTGTTGTCTAATTACAGCTTCAAGTATAACAAGTACACACAGCTAAGGTAATTGTGCTATTGTGTATTTCCATGCCCTTGTTCAGGATGTTTATTAAAGACAATCGTGCTTGATTAGTCATTAATTTTGCTCTATTCTTTTTTTTTCAAGTAAACTTCAGTGCAGATACCTCTACTAGCACGTCTTTAATATAAGCCTACTTGAAAGACAATGAGACCGACAGGATCTTCCTAGCTTTGGGCGACACTGAGTACTGCATTCAGCACAGGAACCTCAGAACAAGGGTTTAATTTACTGCAGATACTGCACACGCTTTTGACAGACACAGCCGAGTCATTTTCCATGCAGTCCCTGGGGTGGAAATACGCCGTGGTCAGTCTGTGCTTATTATTGCTTGGTTCAACACAGACCGCTGCAGACTCATACGACCTGGCCGACGCTCCAGCCCTCCCCCTCAACACATCCAAAGTGGAATTACTGACTTTTTATTATCTTTTTCCATTCACAGGTGTCCAGCTTTGCAGCAAAGGCAACTTATCAATGTAAAAGCTTGGACTTCAGCGCACCTTCGGCCCAAATCCCAGGGATCAGAGTTGATCCTCTCTTGAAAAATGTCTAAAAGCTTTACTGACACCTTTTTGGACTAGAAATTACTTGCTTTTCATTGTCAGTGACAGTAGCTGAACACACAATCACTCTGTATTGAATCCTGCTGACTTGCAAGTATAAAGTCCATTGCAGAACCACTCTCTAACCCTGCAATGAGGATTTGTGAATATGGTATCCAAGTCTTAAGAATCAAAAATATTATATAACGAGTAAATATACGTGTAATTTTGCAGTATTAAAAAGCACTCAAAGGCAAAGATCAGCATTCACTTTCTCAGTCTCTTCACACTGTCATGGCTGCTCCCGGTTTGCACATGGAGCAAATACAACGCTGTGACGTTAAAACACTTTGTACTTCTGCTCATTAAGGAGAAGGGCGGCATAATTTACCTTCAAGTCAATTCATTACCAGAGAAAGAATGTCTAATTCTCTAAATTAAATAAAGGGTCACATTCATAAACCTTGTTCACATTTAGTTATTTAAATATAAACATTAAAACCTGGTTTTCATTGATGAATGGCGCATATTAATTAAAGTTGTTCAGATCTTTAATTAAAGGAAGAGAAGAACATTTCGTCAAGATTATGAATGAATAATTTGATGCATTTACTCCTGGCGAAGGTACTTATCAAATCCAATATCTCCGCTGCAGGTGCGAAAAGGTGTTGCAAAAGCAATATCGTTTTTCACGCAGTTAGCGACTCACCGGTGAGGCCGGTGTCTGTGTGACAGCCGCAGGTCTCTAACGTCCTGGGGGGGGAACACCGTCCTGAAACTACTTTGTCTTCATTCAGACATCACCCTGTGTCTCAGACAACACACTGAGACCCGTCCCTGCTGGCTGTGTTGCCTGTAATCTTTCATCTGCCCTTTAAAACAAATTGCTTTATTGATCATTCACTATGAAAATTATTATTTTGCAAACCGTTTGCATGAATCATTTACTGGAGTTCATGGAAGACAGGATCTATATTCAGGTATTAATTTATGAATTGCCATCATTTATTTATCACATTATTTACTTACTGGGGGGGAGGGCAAGCACAATATGTGGTCTTTGGGTCAGTTGTAAAATGATCACACAATAAAATGGGCACAAGTCCAGGAATGCTGAGAGCAATTGGGTCTGATGTGTCAGATTCATTTTAAAGTAGCAGCAATGGAAAATCTTTTATTTTAATCAGTTTCCTTTGCATTCTGCCTCAGATAACGTTGGCTATTCAGTTCATGCTTGGTTACGTAGGCTGCAGGTTTTAAACAGTGGTCTGCAAAAACCCCTTTCCTTATATTGGAGACTCGAGTTCCCCCACGACTTCTGCAAATCCACCAGATCTGTGAAACACCCTCTTCTGTCAGGAAAATATTTAAGCAGTGGAGACCGTCTGTGCAGTTCTAACACTTGATAGATGGCCGTGACGGGAGTTGTGCACACTAATGAAAGTCGAGGTCATCTATCAAACATTAGAGCCGCATCCAGAGGGCTCCATTGCTATTAGAAAACAATGTGTGTGTTTATTTTTTAATTTAATCAACTTAAAAAACAATATTTACCTTGAATATTTTATTTTTTGTCCATTCACCTTCCTCTGAGAAAAACAGAGTCCACACACTGCAGCCCAGAGTAAAGCGGCTGCTGAAATCTCCAGAACGGGCTGGGACTTTCAGAATTGCCACGGGTACATCAGTCAGTGCCATTCACTCCAGCCTTGTTCACAATTTATTGCAAAAGCACACACTGTCTCTGGGAATAGTAGCAAATCTGATTTAAGTGAGTATAAATATTAATATTAATATTAATATTAATAATAATAATAATAATAATAATAATAATAATAATAATAATAATGGTCACGCTTTACACTAAGGTTCAGTGATTCCTCATGAATTAATATATGAATACCACAGGATAAACACATGAATATGTCATGCATTTCATCAGAGTTCTTATGTTAATCACATGTATGACAGGGTTAGGGTTAGCATGTTCATGTGGAATGATGGAGAAATGATGGTATCTTATTGTAAAGTTTTACCATAATAATAATAATAATAATAATAATAATAATAATAATAATAATAATAATAATAATAATAATAATAAAAAAACCTACATGTGCATACTATATTGAGCCTTCATTAAATTCTGTAAACAGGACTCCCTCCTGCCATAAACTCAGCCCTGGGGCTTTTTAACACAGCACGTTCAACAGCAAACACACACGTTCTGCACAACTTCATCCGCGCACTGTCACATTACAGCAGGAAGCATGTCTCATTATTTCTCATGTAAGCACAACTTATGACATTTTACAGCTCTGTTTTCTCCCTCTTTTGCTGTTGAACTGGGTGCCAAAGCAACACATCCCTTACAACTGTGATCTCAGGCTGCCTACTAATAAAACGGCATCCGCAAAACACACAGACGCGCTCTTCATCACAGGGAAATGTGTCTCCCCGATATCCTCTCTGTCACCACGACATTCCAATTACAGGGTGGCACAGAGGTACATAATCGTCTAATTAGGATGCCTTTGGTGAGAGCGGCAGTACGGTCTCCACTCCAGCTCAGAGTAAGACAAAGCACGGGCCGTCTGCTGGAGCAGGTTTTTCAGTTTTTTCCCCCACACAGATTGCAGGTTTTGAACACTTTGTTTGCTGCTGTAATGGCCTCCTGATCGTTATGTCATATATAAGGAAGGCTCCAGTTATTATAAGATAGCTATTTCCACACCTCTTACGTGTGGCTTTAAAACCGCACACATCCATATTTATTGTAATCTCTCTTTAACGACCCGCTTTAAAAAATGCAAATGGCATCACTAATGAAGTGTGTGAAGAGACTGGGGAGGCATCGCTGCTTATGTCTGTGTACTCGAGCGAGTTAACCTGAGATTTGAAAAGCCCCTCAGACATTTCTTCTGAGGTACCCATTATCAGCTGCTTTCTGTTGTTTCTGGAGAATGAGTGAATGAAGGAATTAAGGAATTAATTAAGTAACAACTAAATCATAGATCCTGGACTACATTTTTATTTAGAACAGTAACTTCCCATCCTGCCTGCACTGTGACCCCATCTCATGGTCTATAACAGGTTCTAAAACTCATCCTCACCACATAAACCTTTTAGCCTATCCTAAGGTGAGGATGAGTTTAACACAAGCTCTGTGCCGTAGATCTTCCCTGCCAGAAGGAGGCCTCAGAAATTGTAGTAATGTTCAAACTGTACAACGCACTAATTAGAGCTCATCTGGATACTGTGTGCAGTTCTGGGATCCACACTTCAAGAAAGGCAGTTCAGAGGAGAGCAACCAGACTTATTCCAGGTCTGAAGGGAATGTCCTACTGAGAGACTGAGGACCTGAACCTTTTCACCCTGGAACAGAGGAGACTACGTGGGGACTTGATCCAAGTCTTCAAAATCATGAAAGGCATCGACCACATCAAACCAGAGGAGCTTTTCCAGATCAGCAGGGACACACGCACCCGGGACACAAATGGAAATTGGGCTTCAAGGCATTCAAGACCGAAAACAGGAGACACTTCTTCACACAGAGAGGCGTCACAATCTGAACAAACTCCCCAGCGATGTGGCTGAAGAGACAGTTTGGGAACATTCAAAAACAGACTGGATAGGATCCTTGATCACTTAGTTATTAATGGACACCAAACGAGCACGATGGGGCGAATGGGCTCCTCTCCACTGGACACTGTCTTATGTTCTTATGTTCTAAATCACCACATCGTTGATCCGATGTCAAACGACCCCATCTTCCTACAGACACAGCATGGCGAAGATCTGTGCTGCTGCTCATCCTGCGTCTGCATCACATCGTCTTCACCGATGGGGCTCTGAAAGGCTGAGACGGGTAGGATGTGGCAGAGTCGATTACATCAGGGCTGAGGGATTCTGGGAACGGCTTCCAGTTATGTCATGGCATGTCAACCTGATGACATCACACTGGATCAGGCCGCGGCCGACACTCAAGCTGCACGAGTACAGAAAGCACACAATTTGGATAGATAGAAACCTTTCATCTTTACATTTTCATCTGCAAGTCAGCTCTGGAGCTGCTCTTACTTCTTTTTGGCTTTTCCAGAAACTTACAAAAATTCTGCCACCTCGGTAATAATCCTCTCAACTTATAAAATCTCTAAAATGTGTCCAACAGATATGCCTCCCCCGGAGGGTTCTGGCAGGGGAACATTGTTTGTCTGAATCTATTCTGAGAACTGTGAGCTGTGAATAAATAATCAACCCTGATCCCCCGGTGAAAAACAAGTAAATAAATAAATAAGTGACTCCCTAAACATGTCGCCTGTATGCAGGAGGTGAATGTTATTAAAGGGAGATGTGTTGGGAAGTCACCGGAGGTCAGGCTGTTACTGCGAAAGATGACAGGGTTCGCTTGACTCCTGAAAAATACATCTGAAAGATTCACTGTCAGTCAGTCATTCTTTATGCATTCGCCAGGCTGAGGAACACAATTTAAAAACGATGTAACAATTGAGCTCGAATTTGTCATGACGAGGAACAGCAGCCTGCTCATCCAACCCAAAGAACTGAGCCATTGTGTGTGTGTGTGTCACTGTGTGTGTGTGTGTGAGTGAGTGTCGGTGTCTGTGTGAGTATGCGTGTGTATGTGTGTGTCACTGTATGCGTGTATGTGTCAGTGTGTGTGTGTATGAAACCAATTGTGAGAGTCCTGTTCTGACACTTTTAAAATAAGATGCAGGAAAAGAGGTGAGGGGGGAGCGGAGTGTGAGTGTATACGTGTGTATGTGTATGAATGTGGGTCACTGTGTGTGTATGTGTGTATGAATGTGTTTGTGTGTTTGTGTGAGTATATCTGTGTATGTGTGTGAGTGTATGTGTGTGTATGTGTATTTGTGTGTCACGGTGTGTGTGTATGCATGTGTGTGTGTGTGTGTGTGTGTGTGTGTAGGTGCATGTGGGTGTGTATGAATGTGTGTTTGTGCATCACTGTGTATATGTGTGTGTGTGTATGTGTATTTGTGTGTGTGTGTGAATGTGTGTTTTTGTGTCACAGTGTGTGTGTGTGTGTGTGCGTGTGGGTGCGTGTGCGCGTGTGTGTGTGTGATTGTGACGTTTCCTCCCTCTCTCTCTCAGTTTGCTGCAGCTTTATGTCTGATCAGGGAACGGAGTTCTGACATCTTCATGTTACCTTGGTTACCAAACCAATTGTGAGAGTCCTGTTCTGACACTTTTAAAATAAGACGCAGGAGAAGAGGTGAGGGGGGAGCGCAGGACGGGAGTGAGACCCTCTCCATTCCTCACAGCTGCCCGGCCGTCTGCCTGATGAACTCCACACACGAAACAGACAGTAATTAAAGAATCGGGGGTTTGCTAAAAGCGATCAGCGCGGGTCTTCAGACTGTGATGTTGTTGTGTTTTGTTTGTTAAAGAGAAGCTCAATGGAGGAAAGATCTTCCACTCATGTGTTCAATTTAAAGCTCCCCTCAGGGCTCCAATCTTGCACCCCGTAGCGTCTCAGTCGAGCTTCTCACTTTTGCTGAAACAGGACGTGTTTTGTCGAGAACAGGGACGACAGGAGAACAATACGAGGGGAAATGAAAGATAAACATGTGTGAAGACACGCACTGGTCTCCAAAGAGAAGCTGCTGAAATATTAGCCGTGGAGTTCCCAGTTATAATGCATTCAGAAGACCGTGACCAGTGAGACATATGATGCCTTTGAGTCTGATATAAATAATGACCAGCACTGAAGGATAGACGCTGTGACCCTGGACTGGATGATTATTGGAAACGCTGGATTGACTGATGTGAGGCGAGCAACTGAGGCACGGCTCAATCTGTCCAGTGCACTGTGGATGAGTGGAGGTCTATAATCTACTGAACTGCAATCTTGTTTCAATTAATAAACTGTATTTGACATGCTCTGCTAATTTACCAGACATTTAACAGTTATATTTTATTTGTTAAACAAAACAAACCAACAACAACCCACCAGTTCTGAAGGTCTCCTCTGTGATAACACCTCTCCCCTGGTTCAATATTCACTCCAGTGTTTGCTGTCAATTATTAGGATTTTATCACTAGCGGTAGTTCAACATTATTCAGATGCAGGAAGGGTCTCTATGAATCAATTAATTCAACACAAGTACATTCAAGTACATATATATATATATATACATAATACGGTATAAAACATGCATTTTATCAGAAAGAATGTGTCTGAACATATGCTTGGATACTGGAGTGAAAGATAAATCTCAGGTAGCCCATGTTGATTTATTTCAGAAGGCTAGTCTGTCTCTACATTATTCAGATCAATTAGAGACAAATTCCACCTCAGGATTTCAAGTTTGTAGTTTATAGATTACTTTTGATATCTTTTTAAATTAACTCTCCTCTCACAATTCAGTGTAAAGTTACAGGGATTAGAAAAAAAACTTACAAAATAAACACACTTTTTTTGTTTCCCTGGGTTTAGAAAATAAAAACATTGAATTGCCTGACTAGCACCGGAGAGGGTGTTTTAACAGCCAGCTCAGTTGTGCAGTTTTCTGAGAATGAATACTGATATTCTGCATTGATTTATGACCCTGGATGTGCGGCTTTTGCAGATGGTTACACAACGAATCACTGCATTCGTTTCTTTACCGCTGTCTGATTGTGTATCATAATGATTCATATCACACTGATTTCAGACTGTATTGCATCTGATGGGATCTGGGAAGTCATTAATTAGGCGGGTCAAAGAGGTCGCTCTTCATTCGATTGTAATTAAGTTTCTACCTTTCACTACATAATTGGATAAATAAATGTCATCTCTTCTTTCAGTAAACCACGGCTAACAGAATTAAGATGAGCGGCGTTCAAGACAGAGGCAGCCCTGAGATAAACCACGGCTGTAGATATTAATGGCAACTGATCTTTTTTTTCATTTCAAAAGTTAATTTTGTTTGTTTGAAAAACATAATAATATATGCACAAATAGGAGCACAATAAAACACAACACTGAGAAAAAAGACAAGTTTCTAATTAAAATATAATTGTAAAAACAAAAAGGAAGATTTTTTCAGTTTTTTTACGATTAAATGTGAGTTCGCAAACACCTAATAATGCATCGAAGGCAGTTATCTCCACAGTCCTTTGTGCCAGACAGAAACACAGGTTACTGTGCGGCCGCATCCAGGTAGACTGCAGATCTCTGGCAGCCGTCCACACGAAATAACGAAAAAAAGAACACAAATAAAAAATAACGTCTAATCTCACAGCGATGGAGAGTCATATTTTAACGCTGAACGTCAGGTTGAGCAGAGAGCGGTGAGATGCGTGATGAATGAGCGCCGGCATCCATTTCCACACGTCGCTTCACTTCAGAATATGGGCATTTCGTCCTCTCCGCGATCGGCCTGTTCCCTTTCAGATTAATGTGCCACTTAGCCGAGTCCTTAGCCCGATACACGCCACAGCCCACTCGAGGAATCGCTAGAGCTCAAGCACTGCATTATCATTCCACCTCCCTTGATGTGGTGTGAATTTTCTCAGCTGCACACGATCACTAACCTGAGTCCCATCAAAACAATACAAGTTCAACCACATAGTCATCGTCAAGTGCTGCATATCTACACACACTTCAAACCCGAGTCTACATTCATGGTTTTGACTGGAAACTAATGTTTGAAATGAGTTTTTAGAGAGGGGGTCGAGTGTCCGAGTCCGTTAGTGACGATTGACCGGGGCCCTCTGTGCTCAGTGTTTATTTAAAATTCCTCATCCTGGAGTAGAAATGTGAAATAAATACCCCTCCTATCCCACACATGACTCATATTGTCTTGCTTCTCGGTGGTTCGTGTCACGGCGCTGTGGATGACAGAGAGCCAATGGGCGATGCAATCACATTTTCAGGAAACAATCTGTATAAACACAGCCCTGGTGCACAGTCCTTAGGGCGGCAATGTGATTTGCATGTATATTTTAAACTAGATGAAAATCAAAAACTTTCAGAGACACATTCTTCACACAGACCCTGAATTTGCCGAATCCGGAGACACTGACACCAGTCGAGTATTGCAGCGGATCTGTCTGATCTTCTTCAAGACGGGGCGTGAGCAGAGCTGTCAGTTTCATTTGCAAATAAATTACTTCACATTTACATCACATTATAAATGCACCTGCAGATGAGCAAACCTGAGAAGATACATGATGTGGCATTTTCGAAAGGATGCTTAAAAACTGCTAAAAAATGTGTGTCTGGAGAGTGAGGATTGGGATTTTACACACACACACACACACACAAACTGTTACTGTGTCAAATACTCGCACTGTAACACAAACACCCTCACATACACTTACACACGCACATTCCCAGACACAGAAATATATATATGAGCTGGGTAACTGTGCTGTCAGTCACCTGGCTCCAGCCTTGATTTTCTCACCTGGCCTGCTGTTGCTGCGAACCCACAGAGGTCACACACACTCTCCGCTCGGCATAAATCAACTTGTTTGAGGAGCGTTTGGAGAAACACCAGTGCAAAGCCAGAATTAGCATCGTCTTCACTCCTCTTCTCAGAGGCACACACTGCATAATCCCTGCAGGCTCGCCGGGCTGTTCTGTGAACGAGACACAGCATTTTACATCCGTTTCAGGGACTGCGGAACAATCCCAGAGAGGAGCACTCTCATGCTCCATGTGCATTAGAGAGCCTGGATGCATGTAAAATATAACAGGCATTTCCATAAAATCTAAGGAAAACAAAACAAAACACAGTGGCACAAAGGGGCAGCTTGAATTAAAATCAATCGCTTGGTTACAGGGACTGTAGGCAACATCAGTAAGCAAAGCAATATATCCGTCCACCCTCAGGTCTACCTCAGTGTGAAAAAACAGAAACACACATGAACTTAGAAACTACTTGCATTCACAGTGCCTCCTTTCATGATAAATTCAGCAGTTCCTGTAGGTCCCTCTGCTGGGTCTTGGATTTCAAAGCAAAGACTCAACCGTGAGCACCAAGGAGCATTTAAAGGAAGTCAAGATGATTATTAAGCAGTGGAAGGTGTTTGACACCACCAAGACCCTGCCTAGATCAGGCCGTCCCTCCAAACTGGATGACGGAGCAAGACGGAGACGGATCAGAGAGGCTACCGAGAGGCCAATGGCAATTTTGCAGGAGCTACATCATGGCCAAGACTGGTCACTGGGAAAAGGAAGGCTCACATTTCAGCAGGACAACGACCCGAAGCACTCAGCCAAACTACACTAGAGTGGCTAAGGAATAATAAAGAAAATGTCCTTGAGTGGTCCTGTCAGAGCCCCGACCTAAACCCTATATTCTGGGAAGATCAATCCAGTTTAGGGGCCACAGCGATATCTGGCCTTCATTCCAACACCCAGGAACATTACTGAGCTGAACAAATGATTTATTTCATTGCTCAAAATAACTATGATTCAATACATCTGACTGGGCGGCTATAAAAGGTGCAGACCTGTACTTCTCACCCCTGGTAGGCCACCGCCAGACTGTGTCTACACAGCACACTGGCCCAGCTGGTGTCTTACCCCTTAGACTGACGTTCAGTCTTTTGCCCTCTGCCTGGAACCAAACCTCATGGCGGCACAGTGCCATCGATCTGCCTCCCACTGGCTGGGTTTGAAAAGCACGGTCACTTCACCTTCCATGCAACAGCACGACCTCCTGAAACAGAGAGTAACATTAGTTACTAGAATATGTATATGTTTGTATCTGCCTCCATTGACTGTTGACATATATTCTGGAGGAAATACTTAACTTCAGCCCCACCGATGAGAACAATTACGAATTCTATAACCCAAACTTTGGGGGACAAATGGGCACGTTTCTAAAACCTCCCCAAAACAGACACTTGGTCACAAACTGTAGGCTCTGGGAGTTCACTTTTACTGCGGCTAATTCAGGTTGCTGGAGCAGCACCCGAGCTAATGGGCCGTATATAACTCGGCCGCGGCTGCGTTGTGGTGACCTGTCAAAGACAATATCCATTGGCCTTTACCTCAACTCTCCCAAAGCGGCTGTGCCCCGCTCCCTGAGGATACTGTCTTCTCTAGTAATAGGCGTCTAAGTGGTAGCCTTTATTTCTTCAAACAAGCTCCTCCGTGCCTTCCAGGATAAGAAAGGGTTAACTGTATATTTATAGATTCCTACTTGACTTAAATATTTACGCAGTCGCGCTCGGTGCAGTACATTATTCATCGCGAGAGATAAGGAGCGTCCAGGACTTCCAAGGTCTACCGCCTTCCTCTGTCTTTGAAGCTGTAACGGGCATCGCTAGACCAGTTTCTTAATTCAATCATATTTACTGTGCAGGAATGACAATATTACTCGAGCTGAAATTAATCGATTGTGTGTCTGTTGCTACAGGGAAGGAGTCGCTGTCCTGCCCGACACGTCACTGTTTTGTAAATACTATGTAAATAAATAGCCTACTCCAGATCTGTTGCACACAAGCAGCTATTCCTCGTTCCCAGGGTGCCTGTAGTGTTTTAACAGTATTGACACGTGCCAGGTGTTCTGTAGTTTTCATGTTATCTTATCTCTTCGTGGATGTCATGTCTTATTGAATTCCTCTCAGATCTTTGCATTATCTAAACAACACTGTTGGGTAGATTTAACTTGATTGTAACCCAAGTCAGCCTCATTTAACTTGCACAGTTGATCAATTGCCCTTTTAATCAATCATCCCGTCTCCGAAACAGGGCAGCCAGCTCCGACTCCCCGTTCGTCCATCGGCGGATATTTCCGTTTTGTACTTTGAGCCTCGGAGTTAATTGATTGATTGATCCCCTTCTACAACACCTCTGCACTACAACACATCCAGCAAAGGAAATACGTCGACCTTAAACCGAAGACCTCGCTCTCTCGGGAGGAATCAACCGAACTTTTCTGGGTTTGATCAAGTTTCTGGCATGCGGATCACGTGGCCGGAAACATTGCGAGTGCGCTGTCAGACTTGATCGTGATTGACTTCATTCACCTTGTCATGTCTCCCACATGTTGATTTTGCATTCTTTAAATAATGCAAGTAGATTAAGCAAGAAAAGCTTATCAGTCAGAACTGTCTTTCACAATGCCCTTTTCTCACTGGCAGTAAACAACACGAAAATAGAAACACCGAAACAAAGCTCAGAGCCCGAGACACCGAGACACACGAGCTAAACCTCAATTTATTTTACATACACTATTCAAGCAGCTCCACATTTCAATGGACGTGGCTCATTATGTTTAATAACTGTGGCAACGGCACACTTTTAGACTGGTACAAAAATAAATAAAAGTATAACTGAAAAATAAATATATGTGAGGCTGTTTATTTGTTCTCCCTTACCTGTTTTAAAACTATACTGTTATTTGCATTTTGTCTTCAAGGATTAGGTGTCCTATTCTTATTGTTCTGCATATTTTATTCATAATGTAATGTACCTACTATGCGTGTCGTTAGTGCAAAATAACTTCTCCTGAGAGACGGATAATGCTGATAAAAGCAAACCGAAAACAAAGAAAATGTACCATTTAGCTTCGCAAAGATGATCAGTCTCTTCCTTATGGTTTCCGGATGAAACGTCACCCCTGAGCCCTTAAGAGTCATTCGGCTACATGGAAGAAAAATTTGAAATGAGAAAAAGTCTGTGCCGGTGGTGGTCTGCCACACTTGCTGACACTGCACTGCAATCTCCCTGATGGAGAGAGGTCTATAATGAGTACGGATCACGAGCAGCTAATGAAGACGGTCTTGTTAATGAAAAGACTCTGTTTTGCCCCTTTTGCTCCGAACCTACGCTGACAGCAAAGATCTTTATCGTCTTCCTGTCCCATTCACACTGACAGATCCCTATGCTGACCGAGGTCTGAAAGCAAAGATCCATATCGTACTTCAAGACACTGTGTGATATTGTGATGATTTTATCATGTGCCTTTACTGTAGCTCCAAATCATTGTTCATGAAACTGGACATCTTGTGAGAATTTAACAGGAAAAGAGAGTTCCCTACAGGCAAGACGTTAGTGGTACTGGGGTTGTCAATGCCCATTGTGGTGACCTCACTCCACTAGACTTGGAAGAGCATCACAGTTCAGAGGACCCGCCTTTTGGCATAATGGGTTTGTCACTGGGTTTGTGGATCAGACGATCCGTGCTGTGCTTGAGATGGCCGTTCTCTTCCGAACAAGGTCTGACCGTACACGACCAAACTCGCAAATGCCAAAAGGATTCGTCTGGATTAGATAGGGGAACCACAGTCCTTCAGAGATACCACCCCTCCTCTGAGAACCCTGCAAACCTTTGTGCCCTTTTATTTGTGGTCTTGCCTTGGATCTACCAACCAGCCTGCTGCTGATAAATCCCAGCTGGCTGAGGAATCATCATTTCCCTCCCCTGAGTCACAGATCCACAACAGTCACAGCGACACTGACTCCAGAACACAGATGGTCAACATGAAATAAAGTCCCCCAAAGAACTCAGCATATTCACAAATTCATGCACTACAGTGAACAGGCTTGTGCCATGGCAGTAAAATAGCGGAAATGAATAGTGGGGGGTTGCCATTATCCAGCAAAACAGGATGAGACCATTTTTTTCTTCTAAAAAACAAGCAAAGGTCGAAGTTCTTTAACATCTCTTAAGCTGCTTCTGTCCCTCACCCTGGCTGCTGGGAAACCGACATTACCTTTCAAATCTCTTAAAATTTTAAATAACGGCTCCACTCGGCTGTTTTCATTATTTATTTGGCAACCGGGCTGCCGGGGTATTAATGCATACAAATGACCTTTTGAAGCATCTAGAGAAAATAGTTTATTGAAGTGTAAAGCTTGAAAATGCATGTTTTTTAAACATACATAATTGGATGAGAAATAAAACTGGACGGAATGTGTTTTTATTTTCTTCCTTGAGACTACTTCTGTGTTGACAGTAGCATCACTTATTTCTTTCTAGCCCCCAGTGTCAATTTCCTATTCAGAACGAGCTCCGTGCCGACTGGTAATGAAGCTCCCATCAGACGCTTTCGTCAGCCTGCGAGACAAGGCGAGATCAGAGCGCAGATTCGATTCATCGCGGACAGATAAACAAGGGGTATGAAATGCAATCCACACCAGGGTCTGGCTATCGTCTTAATGTGTCAGAATTGATATCACAATTATCATAGTCTTCACCAGTACTGGCTCATTAAGGTCCTCTGCCCACCCTGGCTTCCCCACTCAAGAAAGACATCTTCATCAGGAGTTGACTTATGGTCTTCCCCCAGACTGCTAATTTACAGGGATCTGAAATGGTAGCAGCAGGCTGTGTCTTTTAATTGTAAAGTCAATCTAAGACAGAATGGATTATATGATGTTTCGGTGTCGTGAGAGCATGTTTAAAGATGGCCACACAAACAAGAAAGTATAATCGAAGCTAAATAATATAATTACTGTAAACAGATGGCTTGGGGAATCCGTCTGGTCTTCCTATGATTGTTTCTGACCATTTTGGCTATTAAAATTGAACTTGACGGATACACACATCGTTCAGCTGCAACCGAACCCCATAGCACGCCAATTATGAATCATTAAAAGATACTTCTGAAACATCGAGCGGATGGGAATATTCTGATCTTGATTCACACATAATAAACCAAAGATATTGTGACAAACAAATAACACTCTTTTTCCCAAGACTTCACAGCTAACGTCCGTTGGAATAACACTTAACACGATTAACTGCTTATTTCCTGAACGTCTAGCAAGATGTTTGCCGACAAGCTTAAAGATTTGATTTTTCAGTGGGGACTGCCTTATCTCGTGATTACTGACAGCGAGTCACATTTCATCTCTCTTTTAATCAGTCAACCAATCAATTAATTAATTATTTGAATAGCGCCCACTTACATAAGAGTCTCAAGATGCGTTACATGAATAAACCTCTCTTATTTTAGGCTGTATCTCTTTGGTCTCTAATATGACGTGAGTAGAGGAAGGCAAGAAGACCAGAAGTAACATCAATGAGCCAATCTCCCAAATATTCAGTCCACCATTAACTCAAGACCCACAGTGGGAATGCAGATTTAGATTTAGCATCCCAGCTGAATATTTAAATCACCCTCCTGTCATACAAGGTTGATGGTACCAGTTGGCCGGTACATACAATTATTTTCATAGTCTTTCGTGAAAAAATATTAATAATACAGTCCATCCAAAAAAGTATAAACTGCCTCCAGGACTCATTGATGGAGAGGATGATTAATAGCCACCTTGTCATCAGTTCTGTACTGTTGTCCAGGGATATGCTGGCTACAGTAAGTCACCTTCAGATATCGTCCTTGTAGGGAATCCCATGCGGAGGACCAAACACCGGGCGGTGCTGATGGACTATAAATGTATGAATTGTATAGCATGCTGAGTGATCCGCCCCCTGCCTGGAAGAATAGCATCTCTGGAAGCCAGGGAACAAACCTGTTTGCCCTTATCTAGTCTGACAACCATGAAGCCTCAAAAAATGTGTAACAAAATGTGTAAATTCTGTAAATATCATTAAAGAGAAAATGAAGAATCTATTCTGTCTAAAGTAGGCCTTATAAGTGCATCTGCTGCAGCGGATATAAGAGAAGGAATAAACGGACTAGAGTCGGAGTCTGTCTAGAGCCGGTGCACACATCCCAGAACGAGGGGTGATGGTGTCAGCAATATCCCCATTGATCACATGTAGCCCCCAGGGTCTTATTCGGAGATGGGATCCAAGGAACGGGGGTATGGGTGGGAGTTGTAGCACATGGACTGGTGGGAGAGTGGAGGCCAGGGCTCAGTGTTATTTAATGTGCAACTAAGCCTTGAATAAAGTGGGGGGCTCTCGTTAGTGGAAATGAAAGGAATATGAATGCTATTGAACCTCAATTCAACAGTGTGGCCTTGGCTTTATATGGCATGCCATTTTGATGTGGCGAATGCTGTTTATTCTTATGCTTTACATGCCTCTGAGTGACATCTCTTTCAGGTGAACAGGAATGTGCCGCAGCTCAGATATATGCTAGAAATCAATGACACACCTGAACGTGCATACATTAATATACATAAGAACATGTCTACAGACAGGAAGTTGTTCAGCTTCAATGCAGCTCAGGAGTAACAAGGGTGATCACAGCTTGCCTCCCCGTTTCCTACATTACTTTATACATGCTTGACAAACACTGTGGCAGAACAGCTCACAAATTTGGCTTTTTATAATAAACAGTGAATGCTAAAGCAGAGAATAATTGCAGACATTGTGTATAACAATCACACATGTATACACACACACACACACACACACACAAGGCCTGGGATTTCAGAGTTGTTGTTTTTTTATACTGGTAATTTATGTTTTTTATATGGAAGGAAAACCTTATATCATTATGTATTCCTGAATTTCATTTTTAAGCGTGCCTTTGTGTGTATCACATGAAATGCTGGTTGCACTCGCCAGCATTCATTATAATCAAGGTCAAAGACAGAGGAAGGAACACAGCTCCACGGACGCAATCTCGTGGTCATTGCTGCTATGGAGAACGAAAGCCGAAAATATAGTGCTTGTCGATTCACGGGTTTATTACAATCTTGATGGCGATGCGAGAGAGAAGAGTGAAGAGGAACCTGCACCGCCGCGTTGCAGAGGAACTGGAGCTGCGCTTGTTTCATTGCCTGTAGTCCTTGCCCTTCTCCTACACTGCGACAGCACAATCATCGGATATCTGTCACTCGCAATCATGCCTCTCCACAAAACTACAGGATTCATTTCCAAGCCCATCTGACAGGCAGCCTGAGCTGTCACCGAGCAGCCGCCTACAGCTCCCCTCTCCCTACCTGCCTGCCTGCCGCCCCGGCGCAGGGCCGCACCACAGCCGTTCGGTGAGCGGGCCTTAATCACAGAGCCCGTCCCGACCGTGCCGCTTTCATGCACAACCTCGGCACTGCTGGTGGGGGAAACGAGGGGAGGCTGGCTTCGTCGGTGCGTTTGGTTTCAGAATCCGGCATCTCTGTTTTGGTTTCTTAATTATCAGATGCTCCTTTCATCCCCGGCCCCCTCAGGCTGAATGAAATGACAGTGGCAGTGAATTTACGCTATGTCTGAAAAACACAAAATGACAAGAAATAAATACAAATGTAACAAGTGTAATTCTTTCAGATGTTGTGTTTTTGCAAAATCCTGTTTTTAACGACAGTGTGTGAAGGAGATGTATGTGTTTTGAAAGCTACCACTCCATTGGTACCTGAAGGAGGACCTGTTTGAGACCCCCCTACCTGCATTTAGGATTAAACACAGTATAGACGGCATCTGTTAAGGCTGCCAGCACTTTAATAAACACTTTCAGCTCTGGATCATTGGTGATTTTTCTACTACTATACCTGACGCTGGTTATTTTAATAATTAACCATTTTGATTATTTTAATTTCACAGATTTTATTTACATCTATCTATTTATTAATCTTTACTGTACAATACCTTGAGATGTCTGTCAGAAGAAAAGTGCTTTTAACATTGATAGATAGATCAATTGATATGAGACCATCTTAAAATGATGCACATCTCCGGTACGGGAGATGAAACGCTTGTTTGATATGAGGAGACAGAAACACAGAGACAAGACTGTCTGTCCCAGGAAGAGTCGACTCAGTCCCAGTTATTTCCCTCAGGATGCTGACTAATTGCGTTTCAACTGCCCTCCCTCTGTTCTTTAGCAGCTTTGGCCAGCTATTAGCTTTTCCTGAGTCTATTTCCATTCTGCTTCTTTGAACTGTTTGGTTTTGTCTCAGTTTCCTCCAGGTTTGATTTGAAGTGATGGATTGGATACGAACATGAAGGTTTAAAACCCATTCCCAAGCAGCTTTGGACCAGTATCTGCACGTTAACATCGTGTGGCATTGCAAATCTGCTGCTCTGTGCTCACCGAGTTCAGTGGACTTTCAGATTCTCGAGAGTGGTTATTATTATTTTTTTTCCCCGTCTGCTGCATTTTATTTTGCAGAGCAGCTCTCGCATTTCTGCTCATGTGAAAATAATATTCTTCTACCTCCATCACGTCTCTTTAGAAGGGATAACAAATGACATCTGTATTTTTACTGGGAGACAACTTCAAATAAATTTCTAAAGCAATTTTAAAGATGCCCTACGGTAGGTGTTTCATGATTTCCTGACTTGATTGATTGACAACAGCGGCTCCCAGTTGACTGGACTTTCCAGGAAAAAATATATATTAGCTGAGCTTCAGGTAATGCTACAACCCCCTACACAGAAAAGCACTGCAGATTTTTTCTTCTTCTCTTTTTTATGATTATTATTTTGTTAAGGAAATGGTCATCCTGTGTTAGCAATAGGAATGTCCTTGGCCAATCACAGTCCAGAGAACATGTAGAGGCCAACATCACACAGCAGCAGGGAGGGAGGGACGGGATCTCATCACTGTGGCTATAATTTCCTGTCCTCACACTGACCCCGGGCAGCCCTGGCCACCGGTCTGCAGGCGATGTGCATTTATGTTAATCACCTCCTGGGAAGGATTTGTCACTTGTTAAATTTAGCATAAAATTGATCACATTTAGCTGTTAAGTCACACAGCTCACTGAGGTAAAGTGGATTCCTAGAAAACCCTGTGACCATCCAGGAACACCGCTGCCATAAACCGAACATACCAGCTTGTGGGTTTAAAAGCACTACCATTACATTCTCTTCTTCTTCAGTATTGAGTCATTTTGTAACTCAGATGTGTATTTACTGTAGTGACGGCTGAGCTGCTTTCTGAAGGAATAAGAACATAAGAAAGTGTCCAATCGAGAGGAGCCCATTTGCCCCATCGTGCTCGTTTGGTGTCCATCAAGGATCAAGGATCCTATCCAGTCTGTTTTTGAATGTTCCCAAATTGTCTCTTCAGCCCTTCTTCTCTGACTGTCTGTGTGGCTTCCTAACCACCGTCCCTGGGAAGAAGCGAAGCGGAGCCAGACAGCTGCGAGACACTCCCAACGCAGCAGCACACAAGCACAGAATAATAAAGACAGAATATGTAAATATGTAAACCTTTCAGAGGCAAGACATCAGGTGAATTAAGACTACATATTGAACATAATACTCGGTATTACAAAAGGGCCATTGTGACAATGGATTAGCACAAGCTTCGTTGCTTTTATCTGCCCTGAGGGGCAAATCGTGATCTTTCAAACCATTCTAATAGGTTTGAAACAGCAATAATCTCTATTAAAAAGGATGGAAATCATATTACATTAGACAAGTGAACTAATGTATGGTAAACTAAATAAACATTGTAGTGCTTTCCGAGATGAATTGTGTTATTTAAAAGTGCCGTGTGTGAACGATCACAAGTGCATCATGGCGGCAGCGATGCCAGACAGAGGGAAGTGCGTCTGTCAGGTGAGCAGCTGGGTTTGTCTGATTATAATATAGTAAACGAGCCCCGGAGTGCGGGCCGTGGAGGGGAGGGCTTCCTGCTGCACTTGTAAAATAAATGCTATACAACAGAGAATTTTCTCTTTAAGACACATTTGTAAGTATTGTGAAGCACAGTATCGGCCGTGAATTAAACCTTTGTTTTACGGAACTTATTCTAGCACTTTTTCTGAACTCGGTCGATATCAATACACTTAAAGGCAGCGTTGTCCTCTCTGTGGGGATGTGAAACACAGCCCAGGCATGTGTCGTTGCATAAGTACACCAGGGAGAAGAGCAGGGCAGAGGGCAGCTTCGCCAACTGTAAGGAAAGTGCTGACGTACTTTCTCAGATAAGAGCGCGATCAATAAGTAATGAAGTGAGTGGAAATAGTAGATACTTAAAGCACATCTCTTTCCATCACATGAATGTGAATAAAGATCGTACATCCAGTGACCAGTGATCACAAACTATACCATAATACCAGAATACAGATCGTGAAAATAGACAGAAAACAGGAGACACTTCTTCACACAGACTGGATAGGATCCTCGGATCACTTAGTTATTAATGCACACCAAACGAGCACGATGGGGCAAATGGCCTCCTCTCGATTGGACACTGTCTTATGTTCTTAAAATAATTCAGATGGAGTTGAATACAAACAGGAAATTAAATCGTGTTGAGAATTCAGTGTAAAATGATCTGGTTATCTGAGTCGCTGTGTGTTGTACTCGTTAACACAAGCAGAGTGAGTTAACGAGTTAACTGTCTGAGTGACACACGCAGGGGCTTATAAGCATCTTTGTAAGACGATGCCTTCATGAGTTTGCATTGTTAAAAAGCAATATCCCATCCCCCTTTGGGTAGCACTATCAACTAAAATGTTTTTTTTTTTAGAAAATAGGGTAGGGATTCAACAACACTAATTTAGCTTTATTTTTCTGTGAAACGGTCTATTAAAATGCACACAAAATATAGTGTGCCAACCCTAGCATGGGCACAATGATGATGAATCGCCAGGCCTGTGATTAAATTACCCAGCCTCCCCGCAACACAGCTGTGCTTTAAAAACATTTTGTGCTTCTCAGAACTCCTCGGCTGAATCAGAAGCGGAGAACTGATGTTTTTATTTCTTTCGGCATGCCTTATTAATTGCAAAGGACCAAAGTCAAGTGTGCTGGCAGATATTAAATTGATCGCTGGAGGACTGTACAGTAAGCAATACTCTATTGGAAGTATATATTTATTTAATTGAAGAGCTATTTAAGAAGCTGCTGAACTGGCGCACTAGACCAGGGACAGCCCCCCGCCCCCAGCCACTCTCAGTATCCCATGATGTGAAATACGACTTCGCCACAAGTAATACAATGCACAGAACATTCAATTAGTCTCTTCTGATGCCAGGGTGCTGTCTTTACACAGCAGTGTTTACCGAGGCTGTGTCTTTATCTGTCCTTCCGCTGTGAATTATAGACCCGGTCCAGCGGTGCCGGAACGTGTCATAAAGCAAAGTGAGTTATCTCTCACTCACTCTGTTTGGAGACAGTTTGTGGAATGACTGTATTGATAACAAATGCACATTTAATTAAAAATATAAAATTATTTCATTATGATTAATAGAGGTGTCAGGACAGAATAAGTTTTTGTTGAGTAGGCATTAAAGCAGCTACGGAAGTCATTTTATCTGCTCTGCTTGAATCCGAGCCATGGCGTTTATTTTTAACTGCTATTAACATATTTCTTGATGTTGAGTTGTAGAACAAACGAGATAAGGACCCATGTGCTGAGATGTTATCGGGTGACTTCTCAACTGAAGGCCTATTTACTGAGAAAAGAAGAAGAGGAATTATGAACAATGAGGCCCATAAAGTCCCACACTAGGGATAGAGATCAGAGGCTCATCATTGGGGAGGCAACACGAATCCTTAGATTAGTCCCCTCCCCAGTCCTTCTAGATTTTGTTCCAACCTAGATCTCTGTTCCTTAATAGAACTAACCCAGTCAGAGCTTATTAATAACTGTAAAACATTGGAGATGACAAGTTAAATATGAAAGTATATAAGGCCCCCGTATTCTTTAACCTTTTATAAGTTCAACCCTTTTAAAATTATTATTTAATTGAGAGTGCAGTTGAATCAAAAACCAGCAAGACGGTGGGTCCCCAGGAACCCCAGTCAGGTCAGTTTCGAGGCCAACCCTAAAGCACTGATTTGTAAAGGTGGGGTATGGCATGTGGTAAAGGTGAAGCTGTTGATTAATTAAGTCATGTTCAATCAATCAAGGGGGGATCTGTTCCTTGAGGGCTGAAGGATCTGTACCCCGTGATCAATGACTGCCTTTAACAAAACTGAATGGCTGATTGATCAGGATGTAGAAACTCTGTAAAGTTGACCGATGACACCTGCTGGATCGAGGCCATCCGGGGCCAGTGCTGGACAGCTGACCTGCATGTCCAGGTGCTCTAGAGGAGCTCTCTAGAAGGGTGGCTGAACTCTGAAGAAGCACATAGAGCCAGTGGCTTTTCTTTCCAAACTCAACTGACTCTGGGATCCTGCTGCCAAGACAGGTTAAACCTTGTGTGTCCTTGGTCTGATTCATGCCTGGATGGTTTGTAATCTATTTGGCTAATTGGTAAACAAGCAATTAGCAAACACCGTTGGACCAATTTAATTTTTTGTAAAAGTTTTCTCATGTACCAATAGAACTTTTGCCAGTTTCACTTTTCTCTCTGCTCTTTTTGTGACCTTAATTAGGCTGCGGCGCTCGACACGAGCTGTTGCCGGCTTTATTACCAGCCTTAATTGTTGCTGACATTTTGAGAAAAAGGTGTGGAGTTCACAGATGCTGTATTGCTTGGTGCAAACTCACTGATTAAAGCTGATGTAACTGACACACAGAGCCTGAACTGAGACTGTCGTCAGTCTGGGTGTCGGGGGATTTCCTTATCACTGAGTTAGTCCATTTAAGAAACATAAGAACATAAGAACATAAGAGAGTGTCCAGTCGAGAGGAGGCCATTCAACCCATCGTGCTCGTTTGGTGTTCATTAATATCTTTTGAAGACTTGAATCAAGTCCCCACGTAGTCTCCTCTGTTCCAGGGTGAAAAGGTTCAGGTCCTCAGTCTCTCAGTAGGACTTTCCCTTCAGACCTGGCATAAGTCTGGTTGCTCCTCTCTGAACTGCCTCTAGAGCAGCGATATCTTTCCTGAAGTGATTAAGTAGTGGTCGTGGATCAGGGGGCACCATGTTGGTCTTTCACAAAAAGACTGATAAAAATGTAAATGAAGACGGATCATGAGTCTACCTATGCTGGGCAGTCTTGATAGTGCACTGTTGTTGAGTTTTCAGGTGTCTGTGGCAAGTAAACAAGGATCACACTCGAACACAGTTGAACATGCTCCATCGTCTTTAAGGCCCTGATGGCAGCGTTCTCCTCTCCACGTTGAGTCCCTTGCACTCTCTCTTAAAGGTAATTACTCACTCGGAGCCACGGTATCAGTTACTGCATACAAACCACAGCTGTGCTTCTTAATGCAGCCATAATGGGAAAGGTTTGTTAAAGTTGATGTCAAACTCTTGTTTGAAAGACTTTTATCTCTTAGAACGCATTTATTGTCATTTATCAGGGTTGAACAGGGCTCTCATTTTAATTGTTTTTTCAATGTAATAAAAGACAGACTCAAACGATGAACATCAGCACTTACGTCTGCTGTGAAATAAATAAGGTGTGTTCGCAGCTAAGTGTGCCATTTCTCAGAGCCATTTCTGCCGAGCACATGGGCGGATGTGGGTTCTGTTTTAATTCCTATAAATAGAGCTCTGAATGTGCAAACAAACATCACATCATAATCTATAGATCATAATTAAATCAGCAACAGCCTGGGCTATTTTCGAACTTAAACATTACATAGCTGTCATGCCTCCCAAAATCTGTAAATACGCCGTCAGTGTTTGGATTACAAAACCTGCTCCCCAGAAAAATGGGAAGTTCACATATGGGTTAATAAGTTCACACACGCACACACATGCACACCCACTCACATGACGCAAAGACTTTACACAATCAGTGGACGGTAAACTGGACGGCAGATAACCGCTAACACGTGCCTGGTTTGGTCTTTCTCCTTCGCTGGGATAGAAGAACTCGATCACTGTGCTGCTCCAGTCGTCTCAGTGAGTTATTGGAGCGCTGACTGCTTTATTCATATTTAATGCCACTATCCACTCCGCGCCCGTGTGCTTTGGCAGGAGAATATAGAAGACATGGAGGCGGGCAGGACTCTGTCGGAAAGGGGTTAAGAGGATAAATAGTAAAGTAGCCAGAACACGATGCTTAAGGAGGCATCTATGATCTATAGATTATCTATGCAAGATAAAGGGATCTTGCAGCTAAAATTAAATGATCTGAAACATAATGCTGACAAAATGCGCGCAATTGAACTGCGGAGCTCCTTGGTGAGGTATTGGCAGATGTGTGCTTTCCGCCTTCTGCAAGTGCTTGCATAACAGAGTTGTCACCGAGGAGAGAGGCAGATTAAATCCCCAGAGGAGGATGTACCTGGATTCAGCAATGAACAGATACAAACTATTTTCAAAGGAAGCAAAATCCACGGGATACTTATCTTAAAGTTATTTCTGAACCAATTAAGAGTTGTGAACTAAAAATGCATCATTCTATTGGGAGAAACTGAAAGGGGAAAAGAAAGAATGATATTATGGTTTTCTTTCAAGGTGAAGTTCTTTCATTTTGCTTCGGATTTGTCCCACGGTTTGATTCACGGCAGTTATTTTTAGAGGATAGTTCTCAAATTAGTTAACATTGCCTGTGAAAAATGTCATGGCAATTCTGTAGCTCGTATTGTTTTAGTCTTTGCATGTCTCTTCCAATTTGAAAGCACCTTCAGAAAAACAACTTTGTGTGACAAGAAGAGTTGGGGAAGGCAAGAAAGTCCTTGTTTTCAATTATCCGGAACAACGGCCCATATAATTATTGCTATCATCGGGAGAGACAAGCAAAGTTTGAACCAAGGGAAAGGAAACAGTGAATCAACATGTACATAAATACATCCTAGATGTTTATGAAATTGGCTGGCCTATTCAAACACTGTTGAGCAATTCAGGGTCCCAGGGGGGATTATGGCAAAAAGTGCTATCAGAAGTAATTTTACCCCAGTTAAAATCTGAGCTTTTCCTGCAGCTGTGTACCCTGTCCTGCCATGCGTGCATGCCATCGTGGACACACGTGGTGGTCACAGGACGAGCGTGACTGTCAGCAAGAAAGTGTTCCCCACGGCCCCATTTTTGTGCGTACCAGATTTCCCTTCGCCAAGTTGTAAAGCTTCCACAATGCAGCTGTCTGAACAGTCCAACTCACTTCATCAGCACCGTGAACTGCATTTAGAGAGAGAGAGAGAGAGATACACGCCTGATGATGTGCCGGCTGTTGAACGTGTCCATGAGGTTGCTGTCCAAGTCGTCTCCAGGTTAAAGCACTCGCTCTTGTTAGCCAATACTTTTAACAGAATAACTCACTACTCTGCATGCTCTTGTGTGGGAGGTGTTTTTTAATGTCTTCCTGTTATTTGTTCTAATAAGCAAACATTTTAAAAGCAACATAAATATATGAATCATTCCCTTTTGAGCTGAATTTTTTCGAACATTTTATCATAATGTTTCATTCAATCCCATCTGCAGGGATTCTCTTCAAAGACGGACACTCACTTCTCATTGCTGGCATGCATTGTCCTACCTCGGTCTAGGAATTTGAAGTGGCATCCCATCCACCCCCAACTCCCAAGGACGGGGGCTGACAGGGGCAAAGTTTCTCTGAACTTCTTTGCTTTTGTGACCGGGAAGGGAGGCAGCCATTAGTCCTGGGACCCCCAGAGATTTATTTTCTCCTATAACAGTCATCTTGTAGGAGTTTTTGTTTTTCTCTCCTCCGTCCCTAATGGTTCAGTTTATATTCTGTATAAATTCAGTCTGTGACACTGGACACTTTCTGATGTTCTTATGTGAAGGACGCTACACCAAATAAAGATGGATTGACATAGCAATCATCTGAATTGTAAAGAGTAAAGAGTTTATTAACCTCCTCGTCCATTCATTAAAATGTCCTGCCCCATGTTGAGCAGCTTTCCACAGTGGAAGTGGTGATGTCAAGGATCACTGGTTCATACCTGTACATGTGCTGGAAGCCCTGGCGGTGGGCTTGGCGTTGATGAATCACTGCCTCATGGACCTGGCTTTACTCCACAGCACACACCTCTGTGATGGTGCCAAATATGAAAAAGTTTCTGACCGTGCGGCAGTGCTTTGCCCAAGTGATTTAAAACAGGTCTGCCATCATTATTTTGGAAAGGCTGGTGTATTAATTACAGGGTCTCCCTTGTTATTTTATACACATACACATCTATTTCATGATGTGGCTGTTGTGCAAATACAGTGAGGGAAAAAAAGTATTTGATCCCCTGCTGATTTTGTACGTTTGCCCACTGACAAAGAAATGATCAGTCTATAATTTTAATGGTAGGTGTATTTTAACAGTGAGAGACAGAATAACAACAAAGAAATCCAGAAAAACGCATTTCAAAAAAGTTATAAATTGATTTGCATGTCAATGAGGGAAATAAGTATTTGATCCCCTATCAATCAGCAAGATTTCTGGCTGCCAGGTGTCTTTTATACAGGTTTTCTCTTAAAGGGAGTGCTCCTAATCTCAGCTCGTTACCTGTATAAAAGACACCTGTCCACAGAAGCAATCAATCAATCAGATTCCAAACTCTCCACCATGGCCAAGATCAAAGAGCTGTCCAAGGATGTCAGGGACAAGATTGTAGACCTACACAAGGCTGGAATGGGCTACAAGACCATCGCCAAGCAGCTTGGTGAGAAGGTGACAACAGTTGGTGCGATTATTCGCAAATGGAAGAAACACAAAATAACTCAGTCTCCCTCGGTCTGGGGCTCCATGCAAGATCTCACCTCGTGGAGTTTCAATGATCATGAGAACGGTGAGGAATCAGCCCAGAACTACACGGGAGGATCTTGTTAATGATCTCAAGGCAGCTGGGACCATAGTCACCAAGAAAACAATTGGTAACACACTACGCCGTGAAGGACTGAAATCCTGCAGCGCCTGCAAGGTCCCCATGCTCAAGAAAGCACATGTACAGGCCCATCTGAAGTTTACCAATGAACATCTGAATGATTCAGAGGAGAACTGGGTGAAAATGTTGTGGTCAGATGAGACCAAAATCGAGCTCTTTGGCATCAACTCAACTCGCCGTGTTTGGAGGAGGAGGAATGACCCCAAGAACACCATCCCCACCGTCAAACATGGAGGTGGAAACATTATGCTTTGGGGGTGTTTTTCTGTTAAGGGGACAGGACAGCTGCACCGCATCAAAGGGACGATGGACGGGGCCATGTACCGTCAAATCTTGGGTGAGAACCTCCTTCCCTCAGCCAGGGCATTGAAAATGGGTCGTGAATGGGTATTCCAGCATGACAATGACACAAAACACACAGCCAAGGCAACAAAGGAGTGGCTCAAGAAGAAGCACATTAAGGTCCTGGAGTGGCCTAACCAGTCTCCAGACCTTAATCCCATAGAAAATCTGTGGAGGGAGCTGAATGTTCGAGTTGCCAAACGTCAGCCTCGAAACCTTAATGACTTGGAGAGGATCTGCAAAGAGGAGGGGGACAAAATCCCTCCTGAGATGTGTGCAAACCTGGTGGCCAACTACAAGAAACGTCTGACCTCTGTGATTGCCAACAAGGGTTTTGCCACCAAGTACTAAGTCGAAGGGGTCAAATACTTATTTCACTCATTAACATGCAAATCAATTTATAACTTTTTTTCAAATGCGTTTTTCTGGATTTTGTTGTTGTTATTCTGTCTCTCACTGTTAAAATACACCTACCATTAAAATTATAGACTGATCATTTCTTTGTCAGTGGGCAAACGTACAAAATCAGCAGGGGATCAAATACTTTTTTCCCTCACTGTATTGTTGAAATAATACAGTGCTAAAATGTCATGATTCAAAGATGAACACATTTCAGAGGGAAAGCCAGTGTTGTGAATCTGTGCTCACTGTGACCTGCAGTATCGATGGAACTTTCTTAATTTCCTCTTGAAAGGTTTTGGGTGATTTGTTTCTCTCTCTCTCTCCACTCAATAGCATTTTATAAAACAGTTGCCAGAAGACCTTCAAACACAGAATCCTGTGTGAGAGCAATTAGCAAAGCTGAAGGGAACCAACGGCAGTAAACAACTATTTAGTGTATTTATTTTTGTTCCATATTGTTAGATTGGTTCTTATTTAGGTCATCTGCGATTCCAACGATGTGAGCTACAATTCCCTACTGATCAAAACAATTTGAGTATATTAAGAGCGATAAATAAAGGTGTTTGACTCATAAACTGTGGGGACTTGACTAATGTTGACTGAGACGTGTATTTTATTAAGGCGTGTAAATGACTCTTTAATGAAAAGGTTTTCTATCACAGCCAAAACTGGTTTTAAATAGGAGGGAAAGAGTTTCCATCAAAACAGGAGTGTTATAAAGGAGGGAAGCTGCTGGCGTACACAAAGTTCGCTTCACATCGCCTGGGCACAGGGCGTGTGCCTGCGGATGCCCTCGACTACAACACTTAATGTCAGACACCGATCCTCTTGAAATCCAAGTCTGAAGTGCATTTCCCCCCATTTTGAAACCCCAATTGCACCTATCCGATTAATATAAAATACTTCTTTAGCCTCTGGCAGACTTGCCTTATGGGTCATTTGACTATGACACCCGGGGAATGTCTGATGTGTTGAGATTAGCAATATGCATACATACATGTATACATGTGTATAATCAGATTATATATATAATCAGTTGCTGGGCTGCTGAAGTCTTTGAACTCCAGGATGAAGCTGGGAAGACCTGGAAGTAATGATGTCACTGAAATAATGTAGTAACGCAATGACACTTCATGGAAAGCAGGGCTCATCAAATAAAATGCATATAATGATGAAGAAAGCAGTCCTGTTCTTTGATGGTATTAGTTTGTCAATATTTATTTGGGGGGGGTGTAGGGTTTGCGCTTGCTTGGTGATTTCGTTTGTCGTGTCTCTCGTTTCTACTGGAGGCGCCGGTCATCTGCCAAGATGACAGAGCTTCTTGCCGACTCTGTGATGATGGCAGTCCTGTGGCTCGGTCTGGCAGCCCCCCGGCCAGGCTCGGCTCGCTGTTTCAAGAGGGAGAGCCAGCATGTGTGGATAGAGAGACGCTAACAGAGGGAACGGCAATCAGTCTGCCTGCTGGTAAAGCAGTGCACCGCAGCGAAGTGGCTCGTAAATAATGGCTCCGGCAGGGCGCTCTCCCGGGTCTGGGAATTAAGGAGGCTGCCTGGCTCGGGACTTGTTTTCCCTGAAGGACAACTCCCTGAGGTTTACTACTCAAATGGCATCCGCAGCAGCGAAGCAGCTGAAGTTTTCCTGTGATTATTATTCTTTAAAGAGAGGTTTTAATGAAGAGGGTAGAAAGGTTAACTGCGCTTTAATTGTATCCAAATAAAAAACGAAAAATAGAATCTTCTTCCCGCAAGTCCTGTAATTACGCGTTTGTTTTTTCACAGTTCAAACAGGACTAAAAGCAATGTAAGCCCACTTAATTTGATGGGAACTTCGCGTAAACCCACAAAGAATCTGCGTATACCCTTCTGTGCTTCCTATAATGTATTCTGTCATCCATTTGCCATTCCCCAGTCGATAGACCCCCCACCCCCCAACTTCAAACCAGAGGAGCTTTTCCAGATCAGCAGGGACACACGCACCCGGGGACACAAATGGAAATTGGGCTTCAAGACATTCAAGACAGAAAACAGGAGACACTTCTTCACACAGAGAGGCGTCACAATCTGAACAAACTCCTCAGCGATGTGGCTGAAGAGACAATTTGGGCCCTGTTCTTCCCAGTCGCTGAGAAGCTGCGGTAGTTCCTGGCTTTTTGTGAACAGAGTTGTGGTGAAGTCAGACCCGTGTTGGCAGCATGACTGCAGCGCCTCCTGACGTTATTGCTCTTCTTCTACAATCGCGATACGGTCTCTCGTTAGTGATTAAAAGCGTTCCTCACATGCTGGTTTCTAGCAGCCAGAGTACGCTGACACATTTTAAGTCTCATTTAACCCATATGTTTGCTAACTGCTTCCATGCACATGATTAACAAAAAAAAAGCAAATGAAGAGAAAGGCTAAATGCTATCTAATGAAGTCCTCCCTGTCCCCTCTTTACGGATATCAAACAGTACTTTGACCTTGTAAATGTTACATTTCACCCTCAGACAAACCAATTAACGAATAAAAAACATATTACAGCTCAAGCTTTCCCTGACATACTCAGTTTGAGGACACACAGTGAGATCTTCTCTTGTGGGCAGATGTTCACGGTCCCAGGCGAGGGGACAGAGCCGGTCCATGTCTGTACAAAACAGGCCGAGTTGTGCCTCTAGCAGCATTTCCGTTTCACTGAATCTGTTGCACGGGCCAGGTAAGAGAAAAATAAAGATTTTAATAAAGAACTGGATAAGATTTACCCCCCAAAAAAACAATTTGAAACCCTGCGTACGGCAGAACCGTCTCTGTCGGCGAGCGGCGCGGTCCAGATGAGAGCCGAACACCCTGCTGTGAATTACAATAGCTCTTCCAGTGCGGCGGCGCCACTCCTGGATGAGCCGCTGCCTCCTGAAAGTCATAAACATGATTTATACGATCTGTGATTCACAGACACATCGCCTGGTCAAAATGAGCAAATATCTGTCAGTAATATTCTGGGGAGAGATGTGTGGATGACAAGCCTGTGACAGGGCTGCCCGGGCGACGCTGACTGCACAATGGCTGGAGGCTTTCCTAGCGAACTAAGATCAGGCTGCACAATTATTATTATTATTATTATTAATATTATTATTACACAAAGGTTTTCACCTGGGCTGAAAGATAGCTCGGGTGTCTGTTATTGCCTTAATGATACACTTGATGTGTTTTTGTCATCTCCTCGCTCTCAGCTCAGCTTGTTCCCCATTATCATCTCCCCGTTGTGCCAAGTCGCTGTGCCGCCAACAAGTCTGACAAATCTCTATCTTGCCGACCAGAGGTGGCAGATTATATTTTCTCCACAAAGACTTGTGACTCTGCCTCTCTCTTCGGGGGGGGGGGATACCTCCTAATGAAGATATGATCAGACTGCGCCCTCTTTATTAGTCATGCAGTTAAAATCGGCGTTTCCCTCTGTGTGGCAGAGGTGGCAGGTGCTGCAAACGACTGGTTGTCTGGGGGGTGGCACAACTGTAACGTCTACTTTTTCTTGTTTTAACTTTGTGGGTTTATTAAGGTGGTCATACAAAGGTGCACAGATGTACTGACAGGAGTGCAACTCTTAAATTAGACCGTATCGAAGTATGGTTCATATATGCTTTAATCTAGCAATATCTGGTCAAGTGTATTTGGCTTAGATTTCAGCCATCCGCTAATCTCTCCCAGATGCAAAAAGAGAGGTTTCCCTCTGCTCTAGTCATATTAGATATATGAACCAAAGAGTCTCATTTTATTAAACTTCACGTTCAAATAAGATTTAGGGATTTGCCAAACAGGCTTTTCTCACTCTCTATAAGGCACTTAAGAATAAACAACAGTGTGCATGTGTTAATTAATAATTAATCTGCAGAGCCTCCTTTTAATTTCCTCTCATGAAAGATGTGGATCTTTAATTTTCTCGCTCAAAAGTTGCTTTTGCCTTAAATGGTTTGTTCTCGGCAGAAATGCATGCAGCGCTAATTCTGAGTCTGTGTGAAGCCGTGAAGAGCCTCTCTGTCTCAAACACCAGAGCTGGTATCTCCCGTTGCTCGACTGATTCCTCGGCTATCACCAGAGGAGGAGAGGATTAATCAAAACTTACGCTACTTAAATTAATTTTTAACTTTTTTTTTGTATTCAATACTAGACCTGCAATACTGAATATTTAAGAGGTTCCCAAACCAGGCGTTGCGTAGAATGAAGACATCAACATGAATACATAAATAATCATTAAAAAAAAAATACAAATAGAGGCAATACAAATTCTGGTTAATTATTTGGCAGAGAAACTGGAGATGAGTTTTGGATGTGCCCAACATTAGACATGGAAAGAAAATGATTTGAAACAGGAGGCAAAAGAAATAGCCAGAAAGACTTTTTATTTTACTATTAGTATTATGTATTCGTTTATTTATTTATTTGTTTGTTTGTTTACTCATATCCCCCCGACCAGCCCTCCTCCGTGCATGCACGGCAAAGAAAGACATCACAACCCCAGATGTGCAGCCCACATGCAGACCCATGGAGGATATCTCCAAAGAAATTACAAATGAATGAAGCTGCTTTTTCATGCCTGCAGCGAGACATGTTCCACTTACAGCGAGAGCCTGTTTGAACACGGAGAAGAGCCGGAGCGCGGCGTTGCCGAGCCGCCGTCAGAGCCTTGTAATGAGGAGATAAAAACATGATTGATGGCAGAAAAAAAACTCTAAATTTTTCAAAACTGCA
The DNA here is from genome assembly GCF_036373705.1 of Amia ocellicauda. Taxonomy (NCBI): domain Eukaryota; kingdom Metazoa; phylum Chordata; class Actinopteri; order Amiiformes; family Amiidae; genus Amia; species Amia ocellicauda. The sequence continues at coordinate 21,427,999 of NC_089872.1, forward strand.
CATATTGCACTCAGACTGGCTACTAGAATAATTTGGGCTGTTTGGCAACATCATTAACTCTAATCCTGACAACTGTGGCCTCCGAGGCTCCGGGGGGGATGTTTTAAACTATAAAGTACTTAATGATGCAGAGTTATTCCCTGCTCCAACAACATTTAATCTTCTTGAAAATAGATAGCTACTCAGTCTTGCCACTGCCTTGCTTTGTGTGTGTGCCGCTACACGTGTAACGGTGACATATTACAACCGCTTGCATTCTCCTGATTGTGTTCTGCCAATTACAGACAGTTCAGCTCCTAGGTTGAAGCTGTGCCTGAGAGCCAGGGAACGCGAACAAAGGTAACAGCCCTCGGGGAGTGCGAGCCAGGGGCGTGAGGAGAGAGTAGGAGCGATCCTGAACAATCTCCCTCACAATCCCGCACACCGCTAGGGCCAGTGCAGGGATTTAAACATCTGTAACATCTGGAAGGAAACCTCTTCACAACCCTACTGTCCACTAGGGCGAAGAGCAGCTGGGCTTGAAAGTCTTTACTGGGTCTCCACAGCATCAGACAATGAGACTCAATTCCAGCTGTCGTACTGGACTGCAGGTAGAACCCATTTTAGTCAATATATAGCCAATTTAAGGTTTTTGTCCTCACCTCCGTCTCCTACATCCCTCTCCCACCCATATCCAGACCTTACACTCCATCTCTCTGCTGTACAACCTATCAACTATAGCACGTACAGAGCTAGGTCCTAAGTTCTGCAATGTATTCCTTCACCCTATTTCTTGCAGGTGCTGAAATAATTAATAACATGACACAGTATTCTACTTTTTCTACTCTCTGTAATACTTAACTTGTGCACTACGGGTTGTTTTCGAGTTTCTTGGACCTTTATAAGGGAGTGTGTAACAATCTCAAACAAGACACTGTCTGTTTCTGTGTTTTCCCTGCTAGGTATTGAACGGCAACGATCAGTGACAGTTTTATGGTCTTTAATCAAAGCGTCCACAACCTTTGCACATCTAATTCCCATGTCATCCAGTCCTGTAGGAGCTGCATTGGCCTAATCATCTTCCCTGTCACTTTTCTGTGGTATTAGGAAGCCAAGACACGGTCCGTCCTCTATGAACATGCTCAGCAAAAAATAAAAAGGAAAAATCTTGCCATAGGAAGGATCAGTTGTGAAACTCGGACTGCAGAGAGTTCCCAGGGACGACACTAGGAGGCACTGTGTGTTAGTCCCCAATCCTTGATGATGTCATCCACTTCAGTTTGCAGCTTTTGTTCATGCTGTCAATGCTGTCAGGAGACTCCCCCTATATATATATACACATGTGCGTGTGTTTCTTGTAACAGCTGAATAAAATAGAGACCTGCTCGAGGCCCACATACTGCATTTTGCATGAAACAAGCCTCCCTTAATTCGACTTTGATCTTTCCTTTCAGGCGATCTGTTGTGACTCACTGCACAATATTTTATCTCGGAGATCAGCTGCCTGAGACACAGCCAGTCGTAACGGGTTAGTAAAACAGATCCTGGGAAAATAACTGTAAACAGAGTCCAGGGCCAGTTCAGATATTAATGATCAATGCGTCGTTTGCCTGGCTATTTATTTTCAAATACTGAACTTCAATTTGTTAGAATAATCCTGTGAGCTGGAAATGTGACAGAGAGCATTCTTGACAATCGTATGACAGCAGCTTTAAGACATCCATATTATGAATGGATTTCAATCACAGATTTCAATCAGAGCTTCTTCTTCAGAAATGTCATTAATTTGTAAGTTACAGTTGCATTAATATTATTGCTGCTGATACTAAACAGAATCATTCAGATTGTTATTGATGTGTCAATTAAACAAAAACACATTGAACTTGTTTGTTCTGTAACCTGAGAAAAACCGTGAAAAACGCGATATGATTAAAATATAATAAGCTTGTGTGAAAACCTGATATTGCTCAGGGTTGTTCCCATATGTAATTGCAGCAGCATCCTGAAATCTGTTATTACAGAATATAAAAATAGCTTCATAACACAGGCCAATATGTGAACCAAAATAGGTTACAGTACAGCCTCGTAATGAAGTTTTGTTAAATGCTCCAGAGATGTATTTTTATATCTAACTATCAGATGCCGTTCTGCCAAAGAGGCAGGGGGGATTCTGTTTAATAAACCCAATATGACAGAGTCTAATAATGGCTTATATTCTCTAAGCATGAACAAGCAATGAAACCTTAATAAGCTGGGAGATATGCTAGAGATTTGTAGTCGAATCTGCAGCTGCAGCCGTCGTAGACTTCAGTGGAAGGTTTGTGTGACTTCTGTTGGTAGCCTTTCTCTGCCCTCGTATCTTAGCCAAGCTGCCTTGGTGAGGTGAGATTTTGGACACAGCTGAGTGTCGAGCTCAGGAGAGGAGTTGAAACTGGCCAGCCTGTGTGAGAAGCTATTTTTCTACTTCTGCAGTTGTAAGCAGGCTGGTCAATGGAAGCTAATGAAACACCTGCATTCTCCACCCATTTGTGTACTAATGCAGGGTGTGAGGTCAGATCTTGTTCAGTTCCCCAACGAGGGTCAAACCCACTGTGCCAAAAGGCCAATCCCCTGATGTGGGGGGTTTTGAGTATCCTACCAACTGTTCAGGAGTGATTAAACCATAACGGTTATCTGAAGAAGGAAGCACTGCCCAGGGGGAGGGGTTTCAGCGCACTTCCGTAGGAACCCGATCGAAAACGTCACTCTATCAAAGCTGCCATTGGCACAATAACAGACAATGATCACCTGCTAGTTTCCCTGTTGTTAAACCCTTGAGTGTCTCTTGACAGATTTGCTTCATTCTTTCACGAAAAGTGGGTGGAAATGTTGTTCTGTAACACAATACTTTAGAAATTGCACTGTTAGCGGTGTAGGTTATGGTTCCCCCGGATCACTGGGAGGCAGACAACCTCCTGCACACATTTAATATTTCACTGCAACCCGAGATCATTTAAAATGTATAATTATTATATTGAGATCTGTGTTATAAGGAATGCAACATTTAACACTTAAAATATTGATGTTCATTTGAATTTCCCATAAATGCCATTACAAAATATAATCTATTTACAGTAACTCGCAGAGAAGCCTGCAGTTTGTAGATATGCAGACACAGACCCAGTTTCAATGCTCGCTTTAATGTATTCCTCATTCGAAAAAGACATCTTCTGGAATGGGTCCTGAAGACTAAATATTACCCGTTACTGCAGGAGGCTTGATTAAACTTGACTATGAATAATTGGTGTAGAAAGTTAAATAGAGGATGTCAGAGGAAACACACTGGGATTTTAATAGGGCAAGGAATTCAATCTCTAGAATTAAATATACATAATATAAGCAGTTCTGTCTGGAAGAGCGGTTTTATTCTTCTGTAAATACAGTATAAAAGCAGCAGGCATGATGCCATTATATATGTGCTTAAGCGTGTGCCGGGGAACGGCACTGTTTGGGTGTCATCGGTGTGTATGTCAGAGTAAACTGGTGACTCGTTTACTGTGGCACAGGGATGGCCTGACAGGTACCGGTAACACTTTAAATTACAGCGTAATTAATAAATCATTGGTGAATAGTTTTACTTAACCATTAATAATTCAGTTTATAAGTGATCAATAAACCTTTATGAGATATGATTGAGATAAAATTTTAACAAAAGTATTTTGGGATGCAGTGCAACTGAGTGTGTGTCTGTGTGTGTCTATTAGTGTTGCTCTGCTGAATGGACTCACTGTACCAGCACGTATTGTTGTGTGAAACACAAATTATTATAAAATGATGAATCTTATCTTATAAAGGTTTATTGATCATTTATAAATTGTCTTATTAATGCATCCTAACTATTTATGGTTACACTTTACATTGTGTCCCTAATTACTATGTATTTACACTGTAATTACTTGTTCCACTGTCAATACAGGGTAAATATGCATAATTACAGTGGTAGTTACCAAGTAAATACACAGTTATTAGAGACACTAAATGTAAAGTTTTACCCTACCACCGTAAAAAGATTGTAATCATGCACAATTACAGTGTAAATACAATATAAGTAGACATAATTACAGTTGTAGTTACCATGTAATTACCATTTAAATACAGTGTAAATAGGCATAATTACCATGGTAGTTACCGAGTAAATGCACAGTAATTAGGGAAACTAAATGTAAAGTGTTACCCTAGCACAGGAAAAAACATTGTAATCAAGCACAAATACAGTGTAAATAGGCACAATTACACTGGTAGTTACCAAGTAATTACAGTGCAAATACACAGTAATTAGGGACACATTGTTTCCCTATTTACTAATCACTTATTAATGACGCCATAATATAAAGTGTTACCTGCATACCTATGGTTGTTTTGTCGTACTTGTTGTTGTACTTCGGATCGAGTTGCTCTCAAGCGTGTTCAGTCTTTGGCCGCTCGAACGTGTTCCCCAAGCCTCACATGTGCCACAGCGTTCATGATCCCGTGATTTGAACAGGCCCACTGACTTCATAAGCCCCCTGAGTGTACAGTCAGTGCCCTTATTTAAACTCCATGCCTCCCATGTGTACATGTGCAACAGTACACTGCTCTACTGCCGTAAAAACACCCCCGTATCAGGTCTAGTGAACAAAAATAGAATAAATAGAAAAGATACATCATTCAAATCACACATGTGCGCCTGACCTGTGTAAACTACCCCACCATACTCGGCACAGCGTCTCCTTCTGTGGGAACCGCGTCTCCCTCGGCTGCCTCTCCAAATGAGAATGCACTCTTTGCCTTACTGTACACGTCTAATAAAAGGAATTGATTGATTCGCCTCGGCGAGGGATATGTCTTCTCCGCATTCATTCATTCTTTATTTTTATTAATAATTTTCTCCCTCCTATTGGATGTTACGTGCCTCTGGAGTCGGATGGATTTTGAGCACAAAAGAGCAAATGAAAATATATAACTTCAATCGGTTCACCAGCCACCATAACTATATCTCCCAAATGTATCTATTTTTTGCATGATTCAAATGCTCAGACTTGAGGAAGGATACATTAGCCAGGAAGAGGTGAAGACTTTGACCCACATGCCAATCACAAATTATCATTTTAATACTTGATGACGGCTTTCTGTTTGACAGAGGATTTTGTGTTCTACCTAAAGCAAACCCACCACCACCAATATATTTAATATTGGACTAGTGGGTGGTATTGGACTTGTATTTTTAATATGGGACTGGTGGGTGTTATTGGACTGTTAATTTGGTCTGGGCAACAGTTTGGCAGCATTTTGCAATTTTCTCCTCTTAGACGTTATATAAAGTTACATTTATACACTCTCTCAAATGACTCAAATGAGTTTTTAATGTAACTCGTTTAATTTACCCTCTCTATTATGTTATATACAATTTCTATGGGATTAATTAATTTATTTTCCCCCCGAAAAGGTGCATTTGATTCTCGAAACTGGAAGATATAATAACTTGCTAATTATTGAGTCCTTTTTAAGCACTTGAAATATAAGTCCAACGTCTGCGGCTACCGGCAGATTCAACGCAACTGAGCTGCTGTATATGAGGCAGAAGCAAAGCCTGCCCACATCAATTAAGTCTTGGTATCTATCTCAAAGGTCTCAATGCAATAAAGTGGTACAGGAAGGCAGCTGTAGAGGAGAGATACTTACTGCTCCGCTGGGATAACAGCTGAGGCACAAGCAATTTTTCTACAGGGGAGTCTGTGGGGAATCAAAGCCTCGGTTTGAGAATCTGCACAATCCAGTTCTCAGTGACTGCCTGGTCCAAATCATGGGCTGCTAATCTCTCTGCTGTAATTGTGCTTTTTATGTATCACAGACACAGCCTGCCTCAGAGACCTCTCTCTGTTTTAGATGCTGCACGTTAGATCAGTGTGCAGCGCTGCTCTGAGAGGGGAGCTGCACGGCACCGGTGTGGAAGATGAACACGGCGTTCGAGGATAATATTTAGATGATTGAAAAGCTCACTGTTGTCATATATAACACAACAAATATCTCACGATTTAAGTGTGCTGTACAGATGACGTTTTATCCCCCAGTCTATTGAAAGCGCTGTGAGAAAGGCGACCGATTGTTTGATGAAAAAAGGTGTTTGCAAATCCTGTTTACAAATAGAGGATTAAAAAGGTGAAAGGGAGAACATTAATTTGAGGTAAATGTTATCTCGGCTACTTTGTAGCTGCCGCTAAACCCAATCTTTTACTAAACGATAAGCATCAATCTCTGTGTGCTCTCGTGAGATTCAAAAGCTAAAATCTCTTCAGTTGATAAGGATTAATAGGAAGCTGTGCATAATGAATTAAAGATAAAAGAAGAAAAAAAAGTAATATCTCTTGTCAGCTAAGCCCTTTAGCGGCTGCGGAGTTCCTTGACCTTATTTGTTAATGTGTTTTTCCTTGCTGTACGGATTCTGCACATTAAATCTGCGAAGAAGACAAGCAACACTGACAGCCTGGCTAAACACAAGCATTGTGATATATTGTTTTACTGATTGAAAACATTATTTCTTCAGCCTTTCTTTGGAAAAGGGGATGACTACTCTGTTTGTGTTATTAGTGTGCATACAATGGCACATTGATTACAGAATGCAAATTAACACTTGAAATTAGTATTCATTAGACTAATGGCATAAGTTATCTGCTTATTAACCCAAACTTATTAGTACGCATGAAGTCTGAACAGTCAAAATATGTAGGCAAAGGCGTAGGAATATATTTATAAATCTATACAAATAATCTTGGTTTGATACAGATCTCAATGGCTGGGAAGGATTAAAGCTGCTGGAATATCTTAACGAGCGAAGCCCAGGTTTCCTTGCGACTGTCGTGGTTTGAAAGAGATTTGGGTTCTTCAGATTGAGAAATCACTCGCTGACATACTTTATTACACTAGTTGATTCTAAATTTAGCTCCATGCTGATGAATTTTTAATACAGTCTGTTAGCACAGATGGAGTGACAGGGTTTAGTGCACCACGAATTGGCTCTGAAGAAGCGACACAGGTAAGAGGAATGAACCGCACAATGAACTGCGGCATCGCGGGGAATTTCAATGGAACAAGTGACACATATGGGCAACATGATCCAATTCAATCTGAAACCAGATTTGCATTATTTCAAATTCTCTTACCGTGTCCTCATTACAGTATATATGAAATTCAATGTGGAGAAGTGCAAGGTATTACACGCAAAAATGTCCACTATAATTACACTATGAGAGGAACAGAACTAGATGAAGTAATGCATGAGAAAGACCTAGGAGTCTATGTGGACTCCTCACTTTCTCCATCCAAACAATGTGGGGAAGCAATAAAAAAGGCAAACACAATGCTGGGGTATATTGTCAAAAGTGTAGAATTGAGAACAAGGGCAGTGATGTTCAGACTGTACAATGCGCTAGTTAGAGCTCATCTGGATACTGTGGACAGTTCTGGGCTCCACACTTCAAGAAAGATATCGCTGCTCTAGAGGCAGTTCAGAGGAGAGCAACCAGACTTATTCCAGGTCTGAAGGGAAAGTCCTACTGAGAGACTGAGGAACTGAACCTTTTCACCCTGGATCAGAGGAGACTACATGGGGACTTGATCCAAGTCTTCAAAATCATGAAAGGCATCGACCACATCAAACCAGAGGAGCTTTTCCAGATCAGCAGGGACACACGCACCCGGGGACACAAATGGAAACTGGGCTTCAAGGCATTCAAGACAGAAAACAGGAGACACTTCTTCACACAGAGAGGCGTCACAATCTGAACAAACTCCCCAGCGATGTGGCTGAAGAGACAATTTGGGAACATTCAAAAACAGACTGGATAGGATCCTTGATCACTTAGTTATTAATGGACACCAAACGAGCACGATGTGGTGAATGGCCTCCTCTCGATTGGACACTTTCTGATGTTCTTATATATATATATATATATATATATATATATATATATATATATATAAATAATACCCCGTTTCCACTGGCCACATTCAGCTGCACCTCAGCGTGGCTGTGCCGTATCTGTGCACCTAAACTATACTCGGCAGCGTTTCCACTCAATTGTCGGGAGGTACACCTGCCCTAGGAAGAGACTGAGACACGAAAGGTCAAACCGGATCTGGGACACTCGGCATTTAGGGATTTAGTGTTTTAAACTGGAGGCTTGAAATACTGCTAACATTACAGTGCAATACACTTTGGGCTGAAATGTTTTTACGATATGTAACACAGTCTTATAGTATAAGTTATACAAGATATTCAAAAGTAAAAACCGGGACACATTGAAACAATATAGAAAACAAATATACAAATATTACAAATATAATTAAAATATCCGATTCTTCATGTGATTGATCACATAAGAATTAGCCTCTGTTTTAAACATGTTAATAGTTTTAAGATAGTGTAAACAGGGGGAAGCTAAAAACCGTGAAATTTAAATAATTTTGAGATAATTTACAAGACATCGGGACATTTAATTTAAATCCAGGATGAATATTTCATGTTTGCGGGTATTTAAAACAAGAAAAGCAATGTATTTTGTTATGGCACATTGTATTGCAGTCTGATGCAGGCCTTTCTCCAGCAGGATTTTCACGATCTTTTCAAACACTCTTAAATGTCTTTCTGTGCCAAGCAATTAATCCTGTGTGGCACTTTTCCACCGTACATTAATAACTGCTCCAGATTAATCGTTTTCCCAAGGTAAACACACATATTCCTTCTTGTGAAAAGTTTCTAGCGCATCTCTCGCATCAGAGCGGCCGCCATTACTGGAGTTACAATGTCAGAATGCAGACGTGCTGCGTCAGGACGTCACAGTACGTGCCTCGGACCAGTTTGGGACTCAGCCGATACGATATACGGAACTGCGCTCCTGAAACTAGTCCGGGCACAGGCAGAGGTGCAGCTGAGCCCTAGTGGAAACACCCCGGCACGGCACGGCCACGCTGAGGTGCAGCTAAATGTGACTAGTGGAAATGGGGTATTAGGCACCACCCCAAACTGCTCTGCACATCTCCTGACCCTGGGAGAGGGAATTACCAGTAAGTAACATGACTGGCTCCTTAAAAACAGCCTGCGCCCGACTTCCTGGGTGGGTGAGGCCAGGTGCAGAGCTGAGGAGTGTGTCGTATGAGACAAGAATAAGAAATGTTTATGGTCACTGGGCGGTGTTTTGGATTGGTCTATGGTTACGGATTGCGGTTTGGACTGTGTGCGTGCTTATCATTAAATACATTTCACTGAACTTACAGACTCTCTAACTGTACTCAGGAGCATTAGGGATTCTGAGAGTGTTTTCCCAGAGAATACTTTATGAGCAGCTTGTCGGAGGAGCTTAATCAAGCCTTGCTCCATCTTCATCTTCATCTACTCAGCTCTGTCATGTCTGCCAAAAGCACTTTGTGTTCGAGTCAGCGCCCATCCCTCCTATGAGATCCCTCAATCCCAATCTGCTGAAGAACAAAGGGAGCTCGTCTCCTCGGCACCGCAGGAGCAGATACCTGGTGAATCACCTGAGCAGAACAGCCTAGAGGGTTTTAGTTGTGAAACACACGCACAGCAGGGGCAGGGCCAGGAGACACCGCAGGACGGCCAGCTCCAGTAGTGTACAGTACATTTGAATGTCTTAATTTCAATCAGTGAGTCTCAAAGTTTCAATATGAAGTAAGAGAGCAATGACCTGCTTTGTCACAGGATGTACTCATGATTGGTGGAAGTGCTGAAATAGTGCCTATCTAATGAAAGCTTTTCCATATGTATATATTCAAAGCTGACCCTCCATGCTCTACTTTAATGTGATGCAATAAGTCATGAGACATCTCTAGAGGCACAGAAAAAGCTTTTATAAATCATTCAATCAATGAGAACGATGTATACTAACCATTTTGCGGTAACATGCACAATTAACTGCAATAAAATGAAAGCATTTGATATATACAGTGCTTACAGTTGCCTTATAGCCTGCAATTAAAATTAATGTATCTACACATCCTCGATTGTGATTTTTTCAGATGCATCTCGTCTTTTCCTTATTTGTGCACCATATTTTTCAAGATATGCTGGTAGTACATATTTGTATTATTTGTAATAATTTAACAGGTAATAACACAATTAATAACACGCACAATTAATAGATTGTTTATAGTTGTTTATAATGGATACCCAACAGTGTTACCAACAAACACAATCAAAACCACAAGAAACAACCAAACACAAATGAAAATGATATTTCAGAATTGCTTCCTGAAATATTTACTGCCTAATTTGAAACATTTAAAATGAACTACAGCTGTGATGCCACCTTGGCTTAATTGCTGTCATCAGAGCTCAGAGAAATGTGAGTGAGAGCAAAGCTGACGATGCTAAGCCTATTGATCAGCGACAATCACCCTGACTGTCAGACAGGCGGCTTGTTTTCCCTCTCTCTGCAGCAGAATAGGCAAATTTGACATCCCACTGTAAGCAGATTTGATACTCCCAATTTAATACAATTAGCAACCCTGGTTAATTAGGAAGACAAGATGCGCCGGCTTATCTGAGTGGCGCAGTTTTGTTTTCCATCTGATGCCGTGAGAGGATTTTTCGTTTCAGGGGAGTGGACGGGAAGACCAGCCCACGCGTCGATCGCTCTTCTCTGCTCACTCCTTGGTTATCGACGTGCTTCTCACCCTCTCACCCCAGAATCTAGTGCCTCGATTTGGCGGTATGATCTCTTCCCGCTGGTCACGTGACACAACGCCACCTCTGGGCTTGGGCAGGTTGTTCTCCAGAGCCCAAACCCCAAAAAGCAACTGCGTGGCTGCTTCCCTCCCAGCTGTCACACCATCGTCTCTTGACAAATCCCGTCTCTAAAGAAAACCCATTTCTCTTTGAGACCGGTTTCACCTCTCACTGACTGAAGAGCTTCGGAAGGTTAATTTGAAGATTGTGGCTTTTATCTCCGACGGTGATGTAAATTCTCGGGATGAGTTTTAAAATTGTCGGAGACAAATCTGCTGCCGGCTTCTTCCGAACACATCCTCCAGAGGCCGAATTATCCTGCAGATATATATGTTGTAATTTCTTTTAAGTCTTTGATTTCAAAAGGAGCTAGAGGTTATTTTTTATATCCCAACATACAGCACTGAATACAAATGTAAATAAATTTACACACACACATATCTATAAATACTCCCTTCTCCTGTAGGCTCTGTGAAAGTTGAGCATTCTCTCATACCCCTTAAACTAAGTGCGTTGAAAGGATCTATTTCATTTTATTGCATACCTGCCAGAATTGAATTAGTTCCAAACCATAAAGCTTGGTACACAGTTGCAAAGGAAATTAAAAAGTTCCTCGCAACTCCAGAGTGATAATAGAAGGGTTCCTGGCAGTTCATTTTATTGGTCATCTTCAGAGATCCACGGCTACGGTAATAAAACCCCGACCTTGGCAATAACACACTCTGAGTGATAAGAAATGCAAACCGGAATGCAGTGCCCTTAGAACAGGTTAAAAAGGAGATTAAAAAATAAATACAATAAATTCTGTTTATAGGTACGCAGCAGAGAAGCGAAGGGATAAATGGAGTCGATACTGTTGCCCCACGCAGGACGGGAATACCGAGTGCTGAGTGTAATTGTGTGAAAGCCCCCCGGGGTCTCTGCACCGCTGCGTTGCGATGCACAGAGGGAGGCCAAAGCAGGTGCAGCCCCCCGGAGGTGGCATGTGGGGTCAGTCCTGATTAATCCACAGGACAGAGATGCACAATCGAGCTGGAGAGATGGCGTCACAGTCTGGGCAGCGTCCATAAGTCAGAACACTCCTGTGCATGTTTTTGAGTTTAAATTTCAATAAACGGTTGCTATAAAAACAGCCAAACAAGCAACCAAACAGACATCCACTATTCTGATTTAAACACCTGTCAGAAAGATACTGGCGAGATCATAACGATATTAATTTGGAAAGTCGTGTCTCTTGCACGTGTATTTATATTATACATTTTCAACTATACTGTACTAATACATCTACAGATGGAGAACTCTGTGATTGAGTGTGTTGAATCAAGCTGCACCTAAAATGCATGTATTTTTCCAGAAGCATAAAAAGACTTTGTGACACCTCAGAACTGGGTCAACCAGTAAACTAAGACTCAGGACAGTTGCTCTCTGAAGGTGGGAATCCGTGACCTTTTGCGAGGAATCCTCCTCTGGGAGACCTGGAGAAAACGGCCGGCATGACTTCAAAGCACTCGAGAGTGCATGCCAGCTGTGCCGGCACACGGTCCGGCGTGTCTCCGGTGGCACGTCAACCTGCGACATGTGCGGTCATCAACTGCAGGGAGTCAGCACATCCTTGTAAGAACAGATTAAACACCCCAAATTCACCCACCAGGCAGAGTGCAGTCAGTGCTTCCCACGCACACAGCGTTAATGCTAAATTACCCAGTGAATTAACAGCTGTACAGCAGCGACGGCAGCACCTTCAGCACACAGCACTTCACGTCCGCGGCGCCTTCCTCCGTTTCCTGTAACATGTGCCAATTGCCAGGGACTGAAGAGGAGAGACATGTTCAGCTGCCTCTTGTCCCCTGACAGGGCAGACCCATGTGGGATCTTTCGAGATGCAAACAAGCGTTTTCTCATTCGACCTTACTTTGTTGTCATGAGCAAACCTTTCCAGTTGTGTTAAATAATGACCACATATTACTGAGGCAAGAAACCTCCAAATGAACCCCAGATCATGAACCTTTGTTGCAGTCGATGACCTGTGTTTATAATGAACACAGCGGAGATTAAAAAGGAAATTGATTTGGTTTGTTTCACAGGGAATCGAGCACGATAATGAATCCACGCTTGTGTGAAGAGAGAAATCAGATATCGGAAAGGTACATACATTACTGTAAGTCATTTAATCTGCCCCTAATTCAGCCAGAGAAGTTTGAACATTTTTGTACAGTCTCTCTCTCTCCCTCTCTCTCTCTGTCTGTCTCTGTGAGCCCATGATTTGTTTTGGATCTATTTAGAAGAACACGCTTTTAAAAACGCTTGATTCAGAAAAACGTCTTAAAGAGTAAAGTCTTAACGGGGATTTTAAGGCAGGCAGATTAGATCACCATGTTCGTTTAATACCTGCACCTGTTCTCTCAAGTACATAGGATAGAAAGATGACAGATCCGTGGTTGGGCGTGTGCTCGGCGGTCCTGCGTGACAGTTGCGCGACCCTCATCACGCGTAAACGGCTCCTCTGTGAATCTGCGTGGCACGACTCTTCCTCCGAGTTATTTGTCTGACACTGACATCATCAGCGCGGCTTCCCCTCCGCCGCTCAGACACCCATCACGTCCCCCATCACATCAGATCAGCGGCCCTGACTTGAGGACCCCATGTGATCACATAATTTAAAAGACATCTCCGAGCTGATTGTCCTGTAGGGGGGTTCGGTGTCACATTGGCGCACGCTTTCAAACAACCTTCTACTCCGCGGACAGCTGCCATGCAGACACACAGTGTTGTAACAGGGCTTCAGGATTTTACAGATACCTCGTTGAGGATGAGAAGCTCATTTTGCAGAGATTGTCCTCTTCAAATACAAAACATGCATATAGCAGACTTGTACAATCATCTGGCTTGTCAGGATCAATTTAGCACTAGCTGTTTGAGATGCTGAGCTGATTCCTGTTGCCCTGTCCCCAGGAGGTTTCCTCACACTCGGGAGTCGTACCTTTCCTCAGAATATCCACAGCGCCAAAGCAATAAATAGATTAAACAGCCCTTCGGACATTTGCCTAGGAGAATCGCCAGGCTTCTGAATCGTTGCTGTGCTCTCAGGTCACATGTTACTTGATTGGGAAAGAGAGAGAAAATAAATAATGCTATCAGTGCCGTGGGACATCCCTGCATTGTGGGTGATACACAATGCATTGCAGAGGCAGCTAAGTGACAGGGTGGATGTGAATGTGATTCTCAGGATAAATATTTATTTGACACACTAAGGTGCAGAGAGAATGAATTTTTGGAAAGTCATCCCCGGAAGAGAAACAAACAAAACCAAACAGCCGCGCGTGACAACTCGGAGTGGCACCTGGACACCTACGCCATTTGATGTCTGCTCAAGTGAACGCAAACTTCTCAGCTCTGTCTCGACTGGGTTGTCCACCGTCCGGGTTCAACAGCATTCGTCTGTAGTGACGGGAGAGTCCTGGGTCAATTAGACCGTTGATTAATTCCTCGAGTGCTTTTACAAATGTATGGTAGGGGTTAGAGGTTCACAGGGGTCCATTCCTGTACCCTTTGGCTTGGTATGATGTATCATTATCTCCAAAGGGAGCTCCAGCTGAGAAAGTCACAGTTGTTAAATGAAACAGGTCAGCGCATTCATTATGAGTGCGCGTGCATGTTCTAATAGACCGTGACAAATTAGGCTGACTTAAACAGCTTTCTTGCTTTCCTGTGTGTTTTTGTGACTTTTATAATTACAGAGTAAGCTTTGTCCTTTTTCTAAGAATAACCTCCACCCCTGTCTCCGGCAGCAGGCTGTGCACATGAGGAACAGCTTCATTAAACCCAATTTTCAGATATTAGATCACATTCCTTTTATAGAAGGTGCCATGGATTTGTACAAACATGACTGGATTAACAAGCGTGCCCCCCAAAAAAGGAGACAAAGGCCGTGTTATATGTGAACATACATTCAGAGTCGGAGATTCCGGTTCAGATGGGAGTCTGCAATTATTATTTTTTTTAACCGAGAAGACATTTCGACATGCATCGCTGCCGTTCTTTATAATCAAAGGCCATTCATCTTAAAACGCTCCCTTCGAATGAGAAAGATGATAAACGATGGGAAGTCAGTGATGCACGTTCGTTCTGAGTTAACTTTCCACTTAACAGGTAGTCTTTCACTCGAAATTACTCTATTTTCTGCCTCAGAGAAGTAAATAGGAAAGTGCTGAAGTGTGATTAGGGCTGTTATTGTGATACGGCTGTATTTACTTCATCTCCGTTTTCGATCCAGACGGCCCATACCTTTCATACCACAGCTGCATTTTGATTCAGACAGAGATATATTTTCTTGTTTGTTTGTTTGCAGAGTCGGACTTCCAACCTGTCTCCTTCTGTTTTGGAGATTTCCCTGCCATGGAGGAAGCTGAGGTTTCACCGTCGCTGTGCACAGCTAACACCATAACACCCCCGAGCTTGGGAGAGCTCTGACGTTTGGCTCTGGAAAGCACTTGGGTTTAATGCTTCTCACTGGAAACAAAGTGGGTGTCTCTCTTCCTTCAGTCCAGCCTCTCCACACCAAATCCCCATCGTGGCAGTGGGGAGACGCTCCCGGTCAGATATCAAACAGAGCGCCTGACTGCAGCAGACGCTTCAGCTTTGACTTCAGGACCAGGCTCCTCCCTGTGGTGGAGATGTGTTTAACGTGCCAGGAGGTTTCTGGCCCCAGAAATAAGCAGCCCCTGCAGTGCACAGGGACAGAAGTCAGTACGGCGCAGACCCGGACCCAGCCGTGCGTTTGATCAGCTGGCCAGCGCTCTTTGATCCCCTGCTTTTGATGACTTTCACCTCCTGTCCGCGCAGCCCCATTTATCACAGCCGTCCAGATTTGCTAAAATATGATTCCAATAAGCCGGCACATTTATGATTCTAATAAACTCGACCGTGGTCTCTCCCTCCTAACCTGGTTTATGGTTCTAATAAATGCAGTCATATCCTTTGCCTCTCTCCATTGATCAAAGCTTTGCTGACTCAAAGTAGATGATGTCCAGCCGAAAAACACCCTCAGGCTGATTGTTTCTTAATGAAGTGCCCTTGGGTGGGATTTTCAAACCAGTGCTAATGCTCAGCGGCATTTCATTAGTGGTGTCTGTCCCTGATGATTGCCATCAGAGTTCAGACAGGTTTCACGTGCTGTCCACATGTTTGGAGGTGAGAGAAGCAGGCCACTATCTTCTGGAAAGTTCTGTGATGATCAGCCAAGTTTAACGTTTCCCGGGACTGAAGCTGTTTGCCGTAGGATTCAGTGAGATACAGCACTAGTCAATCAACAAACCAATCAAGGCCCGGATCTTACATTCAGAAAAAGCCCCTCCTGGGGAGTCTTACCTGTTGTTCACTAATTCCACCCCACTGAAGGCTGCAATTCTGTCTCATTTTGCAACTTAAAAAATAATAAATATATGACATAAATGCCAATGTAATCTCCTTTATTGCCCTCCAATTACTGGCAGCAGGCGCCATCTTTATAGTGCTTTTAACCCAGCAGGGTGGAGAGAGTGAGACTTGTACAGAGCTTCACACTTATGTTTCACAGACATCAAACTGAACTTGTGAGAGCTACACTGTCGTAACAAAAGGCACACACACATCAGCCTGTCATCTGGTTTAAACCGGCAAGATGACTGCTGGTTATTATCTGCGGATTGAGGAATTTGCCCGAAAAGACAGTGAAGTGTTTTGGTCTGGGGCATGAAGGTCCTCAATTACCTGGATGGCTGGCTGCCGTGTGCTCAGTAGCAGAAGCAAGTGGCAGGTCATACGAGGTTAGTCCCCTCTCATCTCCACGGCTGGGGCCTCGGGGTCAACCTGGAGAAGAGCCATCTGGAGCTGAGTCAACAGAAGCAGCTCCTGGGGTTGCTCCAGGACTCCAGGAAGATGTCAGCTTCCCTCATGACTGCTAGAATTCCTGCAATTCAGTCTTGTCTCTCCCAGTTCAGGCGGGGATACAACTTTGGGTACGGCCCGTGAGAGGACCTGGCTGTCAGCTAGGGTGGTTTCCACCAAAAGTGAGAACCTCTTCTGTAGTCCTATCCATCTGGGTTTCACCTGCATACAATGAACTAAGTCTGTGATGGGGCAAGCTTATGGGGCCACATCATGCCAGTCAGCAGCTTTGCTTGAAAGCTTCAACTGCTTCCAGGTGAAAGGTGATCCTTGGGATCTGTTTCTTCATTTCAGATAACCAAGGTTGCCTCTACAGCACAACATTGTCTTTTGTTTTCAAACCCTCTAAAATTATTACATAGATGTTTATCTTAGTTCCCCCCTGTGTTTCATTATGGTAACAATTTAAAAATACTTGTTTGTGCAATTCATTAAAATGTATGTGTTCCAACAATGACCCTTTGTTGATCTAAAATAAACATGTTTTAAAAGCAGTATTTAATATTAATCCAGCAGAATATGTCATACTTTAATTTGGAGGTTTCCATGACTACAACACTAAGTGATTCACAGTTGTTCTTACATCAGCGCTGCTTCCAACTTTTTAACTCCTCTGAGCTTCGAGAGGAAGCATCCCAGCAAAACTGGGACACTCACCTCACCGGCAGAGCGTTGACAAGCAGAAGAGCAAATCTCCAGCACTAATCATGCAGATGTCTGAGTACGCATGCTGCTGGTGTCGTCATTGAAACTTCAACATTTAATTAATGAATGTCCAACAAAGGTACAGATTGAACTATAGAAAATAGAACTAGAGAGAGAGAGAGAGAGAGAGAGACTGACTTTTGTAATACAAGTGGACTTTAGAATAAACATGATTATTTTATGAAAGAGCCACATCCTCCACATAAATAATATTCATTTGCATGACTTTAAGCCGCTAAAATATTAAGGACATCTTTGAAGAGTTGGCAGATGGCCGTCGAAAGCTTCTTAACTCGACTCTCTGCAGAGAGTTCTGCTCGAGCTGTCAGGGAAACTTCCTCCACATGAATCTGCACGTCCGTCTTCATGAAATTAACTTATTAAATAGACAAATACATAAATAAACAACTGAATAAATACAGACCCCAGCGTGAACAGACTTTAAAAAACAAAAGTCAGCAACACATCGCACGTCAGTCCATCACCTGAAGTTAGACAGGGGCAGCAAAATGTGTTCAGTCCTCAGCCAGGCGCTACAGACAGCTGCAAGTTACGGTTACTGCTGTCCTCACACCGATATTTCCTCTGACTCCACGCGGTGGTAGACGGTACACGGCTCAGTGAACAAAGGCTCTTTCTCAATGTCAACGTGGTGTTCAGGTCACTCTGGGATGGCCTCTGTGATTGACTGCACTTTCTATCAAGGATAAAACACCTAACGAACTTAAAACATTTTACGAAAAATCATGATAACGTTCAGAAGCGCAATTTGTAAAGCATAACACTATATGCATCCAGAATGTCAACGTTCTCTCATTTACAGCGTCTGAGAGTTTTGCAAATTGTGCCATCTGCTTTCAAACTTTCAAAAGAATGAAGGAAGAGGAACAATAAAAGCACAGAGGATCGGGGGAATCGCAGCTAAGAAGAAAGGAGCGCACTCAGATCGGTGCCGCAGACTACACCCCTCCAAGCCCCGGCAGTGTGACACCGCCGAGGAAAGACGAGAGGAGGGGTGGGGTGAGAGAGGACTCGTGGGAAATCCCAGGCTTGCTTTTCTGGCACGGATTCGCCTCTACGGAGTTCAAATGTAAAGGCAAGCAAAAGCGTACAATTAGATAAAAGAGGGGTGTTGTTTGTTTTTGTTTTGTTTTTGGTCTTTTGTTTTTTCTTATTGAGGGGGTTGAAATTGATCAGTTTCTTTGAATAAAAAGCTAAGAAACAAAGCAATATCACAACACATTCTGTTTGTTTCACACACCATGCACTGCCCAAATCTTTAATCATATTACACTAAAGAAAAATCTGAAAAGAACCAAGTAAAATAAATTACACCACATGTATAAGTAACATATTTTCTTGTTATTCCCCACAGATGGAAAGATTCAGTGCAATTTTTTTTTCTGGTACTCCTGCGTCTGTCAGCTGGATGCACTTAAACCTCCTGCAAAACAGACCCCAGCCCAGAGGGATCACCAAAATGTGCCGTTTGCTGATGAAAGCCTGGCTAATATTTCATGCCTCTCTGAGATATCACGGCACCTTTATAATGACTTATATGTTCAGGTGGCGGGATGGCACAACCATTGCTTATGCTCCTCTCTGACGCTCCTGACATGTGTGGAGTCTGGCCGAGATCGATGAGGCATGGCCGGACAGCGACTTCAGCAGACATGGCTGAGACGGGAAGCTTTAATTGGGGCTGTGCGTTAGGCACTTGGTTGGGTCAAACCGTGCTTCATTACCAGGGACAGGTCTGGGAACAAGGGGTTAATGTGGAAGAAGTAAAGTGCGCCGAACAAAGTGTAGCATTCATCCTGTCAGAGAGGCGATGTCAGCACAATTACTGGTGTGGACCTCCACCACGAAGCCATCAGTAAGTAGACACTCACTCTACAGCAATAACGAGCACCTTGGTGCATTAACCCGGGATTTAACTAAGATTAATCAACCATCAGGAATATTTAAAGTACACTCTTCTGTTTTATAGATTTCATTTTACATGGCTTGCATGGACCTAACGGAGACATGCAATTATCTCCAATGATAGATAAAATGACAGATAACATGCATTATCTTGATATGTTATTATTTATTATTATTATCATAAACTATTATCACGGATGGACTGCGAGTAATCTGTGTCTGTCCTCTCCCCTCTTCCAAAATTTAATTAATTAATCTGATTTTGATTTTACTGCAGTAAAAGTCCCCAACTCTCTGTGCCCTTCAGCCTTAACAGTCTTAAACGTGGACTAAATAGCCATTTCTGATGGACATGTAAATACATGGGTGCAAAATTATTTCTAACGATTAAACAATTTTACAGATCCTTCACAGCAAAACATCGTCACAGCTTTGGGGATTTATCAGTCGGTTGTTGTGACCATGTCTTGCCATTCAGGGACAATTGACTCTAGAAAAACCCAATTATAGGAATTATGCAAAAATGTCCAAAGTTGCACAAAGTTCGCTTCAAATTGCGGCGTATGGCGGTGTATCGACTACAGCACCGGACATAGGGTATTGATGTTGCAAGATATCAAACCTGTTGGTGCAGGTTTATGAGTTGATGCTTGCTGATGTTCATTTCGTTTAGTTTTCAAATAAATATCAGAGTCTGACTGGTATCTCTACCGGTAAAGACAACTTTTCTTGCAGACAAAAATCTTACAATCAGACACTCACACACTTTTGAACCCAATTTTATACACGCCCAGGTATTGAGCGTTACCTCCATCAAGGAAAGTAGACACCATTATAGGTGCAACAACAGACTAGTGTTGGATGCCTTCCTCTCAAAATGATGAATCTGGAAACAAAAGGAAAACCGGCACCTTGCTTACAGCGATGAATGATTAGTGGAAACCGACAGCTTTCCGCATTTATTTCTGTCCCCTCCACCTGTCTTGTAAGCAGGAATTAGCAGTTTGTTTTTCTTAATTACATCAAAGCCTAAAGAAGCTCAGATATGTTTTGTTTTATTCTGACTTTACATACAAGTGGACCTTCAGTGTAAGGGCTGGTGTTCAATACACACGGCTTCATTGATACAAAAACAGTAGGGGAGGTGAAAGTCTAACTAAAACAATAAACATTGAAAAGTAATTGAAAAGAAACACCTGGGAGGATTACTTATATATTTGCATTGTAAGAGACATGCTTCAGCAGTGGATACAGAACAATGTATGTATCAGTCTCATATATATTTTTGTCAGAAGTAGTCAGTATCATAGTTAATTTGTTTTGTTGGAGCAAACCACCTTCACATCCTGTCAGCTCTGATAGGATTTGGTTTTACGATCTGGCTTTGTTAGTTACACATCCTTGCCTGCTTTATTGCAATGCACACTTTTACCATGCAGTATTGTTTTCACTGTTTCCGCACCAAGCCATATCAGAAATGGTTTTGCGACGCCTCCCCTGACCCGATTCCCTTGGCTTTCTTGCTGCACAGACACACGTCTCTGCAGCGGCACGTTTCAGAACCACGCTAATCTGAGAGGTATAATAAGGATTTTTATGTCAAGAGTCAAATGGAAACAAATTTAATGACAAACAAAAAGCCGTGACACACAGAGGGATGACAGTGTGAGAATTTGTGGGGGAAATGGACAGTTTTTCATTTAGCAGACATGCAGATGAAGATGGATGTGTTTTATTATATAACTCCTTCAGGTCTATTAAAAATACATGACGATACACATTCCTGAAACAATGCTTTGGTTGGACTCTAGAGAATGACAACATTAAAGAGATTTCCTGTCCCTTTTTCTATTAAACACTGATGCCGTGAAACTGTTGTGACACTCTTGTTGTTTTTTCCTCCTGCATTGCCTTGCCGGGTCCTTTGTCATATTTATGTCACTGTCTGCCACTCTGCCATGGGGACACGTGTGGGCTTTTTATGGTTCATGAATATTTAAAATTTTATCACAATGGACAGAAATCTTACACTCTGATCACATGAATTAGTAAAGGCTCATTTGGTGGCTTTGAAGGCACAGATGAGTTCCTTTACTTCATCTGCACTTGGGTGGATGGGTTTCTACAGACACGATCCACGCTGGGTGACCCAGTTCCCGTTCGATGACTGCATGAATGTGGCTTGTCCATCATAGCTTCTGAAGTAATGGAATGGGACATTGCAACAGCATAATCCCTGATATCTCCTGATGGCAGCGTTTATCTTGTCGGCTGGCGGCAGGGTGGACGCAAACCAAAAGAGCTTCGGTGCCCCAGCGCAATCCTTACTCCCCATGCAGGGACCCAGTTCAGGGTTGACTGTTAAGTGTAGGAAGATGGGCTTTTGTTTTACATTTAGTTGCCGCCACTTCCATTCTTAACAGCTCTGTGTATCTGTGTCCGGCTGGGGGAGCAAGTGGAAGTTTGCATTCAGATGCCGTGAAGGGCAGCGCGAAGATGTGTCATTTTCTTTGAGGAAATCTGATTTAAAAATTAAACATTTTCGTCATTGAAGTCTTCACAAAACAATACTTTTTCGGTGCATTTGTTGGTGAATCTTTCTGTGACACATCTGCATATTGAAGTCTGAGAATTCAAACTGTAAAAAATGTAAACAAGGGCTATGTGCTATGTGCCTGTGTGTGTTTGTGTGTGTGTGATAGCAGATATGAAAGCATTATTTTTAGGGTAGGGAAATCTATTTCAAGTCCT
This sequence comes from Amia ocellicauda, assembly GCF_036373705.1. Taxonomy (NCBI): domain Eukaryota; kingdom Metazoa; phylum Chordata; class Actinopteri; order Amiiformes; family Amiidae; genus Amia; species Amia ocellicauda. The sequence goes on from NC_089872.1 coordinate 21,450,044, forward strand.
ACATCACCATAAAGATCATAAAGATATTGATCAGGCTGTTCAATCCAACAATTGCAGAATATTAATAAAATCAAATCTATCGACTTGTCAGTTGTAGTCAATAATTATTGAGATGGATCTGTTTTGTTTATAATCTTCCATATTATTACACAGTCTATTAAAGTAAAATAACAGTCTTGTTGAGAGGATCCCAAATCCGGTGCAATAAAAATGGCTGCTGTATCTCGGTGCTGAGTTTTAGCATTGTTTCGTCAGTGATCTCACAAATCTTGGCGAAGAAGCTTTGCTTACTTCAGCTCGATCAGGAGAGATATAGGCAACATCTGTCACCAAGGTGTCTCCTCTCTCTGGCCATCGCTGGCAACATCCTGGCTCACAAATATTCCTCAGCACCTTCAAGCGGCTCGAGGTGTTCTATCCGGCCATTTGGGGTCTAATCTGCAACGATAGCTATGCAGACTGTGAAACTGCTGCTCCGCCTGCCTTCCAGACACATGTGGCAGACGTGCTTAGCCGACACTTTGCAACTTTCAACTTCCAAACTGTTTTACCGTTTCAGCACATTGGATATAATAGAGGTTAGGGGGATTAACACCGATCATTTGGACTGACAGGACCCTGAACTACGGTGGGGACCGGGACCTCTGCAGAGGCACCTGAGGAACCTCGAGGGATTTGTTTCTCCATTTGTTTCCATAGCAAAAACAACAGCAGCCTCCAATTATGTATTCAGTGTAGAAATGATACAAGCAGGGACATGTATACACAATTCCCCCCCGTTACTGTACACTGTTTTGTTCAGTGTGACTCTTGTGTTTATTTTGTGTGCAATGAACTCGACATTAAAGTGGAACATCTGATAAGAAATCAGTATCACAGCACAGTTTCTGACATTCAGTTTATCTTCACTATAGTGATGCAGTTTATGTACATATATATATATATATATATAAAGTACATACAGATGGGTGACAAATTAAAGGAAAAACCTGAATAAATGAGTGGAGGAACATAACAAATGCAGACGCCTCCAAACAGGTGTACTGCATGATACAATTAAGCAATTAACATCCTATCATGCTCTGTGGCATGTATACAAATGCTGAGCAGCCCAGCTGACCTCGATTTGGATCAAGATGGCAAGAGGAAAGGATCTAAGTGTCTTTGAAAGAGGGGTCATTATTGGGGCACAAATGGCAGGAGCTTCAGTCACAGACGCTCAACTGGCTCGTGTTCTGGACAAGTGGGCAAGTGCATGTGTGGGACACCAAGAGAACGGGACAGGCCTGACTGCTGGACCCCTACAGTGAGGGGGTCCGGAGGCTCTGTTATGCTGTTGGGGGAATTTGCCTGGCATGGTTTGGGTCCACTTGTCCCCTTAGAGGGAAGAGTCACTGCAAATGCCCCCATCCACAGGGCATGAGGGTCACTGAAGGTGTGATGAGTATGAAAATGATGTGACTCATATGCTATGGCCTTCGCAGTCACCAGATCTCAACCCAATTGAACACCTGTGGGAGATTGTGGACCGACGTGTTAGGCAGCGCTCTCCACCACCATCATCAAAACCCCAAATGAGGGAATATCTTTTGGAAGAATGGTGTTCATCCCTCCAGTAGAGTCCAGAGACTCGCATAATCTGTGTCAAAAGCATTGAAGCTCTGGTGGCCCAATACCTTACTGAGACACTTTATGTTGTTTTTTCCTTTAATTTGTCACCCATCTGTATATATATATATATATCATGGTAACAAAGACACATGTACAGGTGATTCAGAAGACACAATTTAGACACATCAGTTTGATACCTGGAATACTGTGCACAGCTCTGGGCTCCACACTTCAAGAAAGATATCGCTGCTCTAGAGGCAGTTCAGAGGAGAGCAACCAGACTTATTCCAGGTCTGAAGGGAAAGTCCTACTGAGAGACTGAGGAACTGAACCTTTTCACCCTGGAACAGAGGAGACTACGTGGGGAGAGAAAACAGGAGACACTTCTTCACACAGAGAGGCGTCACAATCTGAACAAACTGCCCAGCGATGTGGCTGAAGAGACAATTTGGGAACATTCAAAAACAGACTGGATAGGATCCTTAATCACTTAGTTATTAATGGACACCAAACGAGCAGGATGGGGCGAATGGCCTCCTCTTGATTGGACACTGTCTTATGCTCTTCTTATGTTCTTATGAGTAAACTATGCACTATGTGGGTCTATGTCATTTTTTCCTACACTCTTAACAGAATGAGTTCCAATATATTTTCCATCCTATCAGTGCTTCCATAATGACCAATTACTCTCTCCAAACTCAGGGCATTATTAATGTACGTCTGCTCTTCATGCATATTCATGTATCAGATCTGAGAGGAAAGGCACTTGATTTTGTGTAACGTTCAACAGAAAGTGTGCTGAAGTCTTTTACATCGTTAGAACAGAGTGTATTCTACTCAGCTATAACAGACCGGCCAATCCATCACCGCAGTGCTGTGTAATTGAACAAATTGTCTTCACAGTGAAAATGTTGTTACACAGTTGTGAATAATTGATGGAATCATCATTAAAAATCACATGCAATAGGAAGTGTGTCATTACACTGACTTTTAAAGACTGGTGCTCGCTCCGTGTCAGCTGACTTACTGTTATTCTTTTTGGTGTTTTTCTCTTCTTCTCCTTGTCCTGTGCATGGGAACCAGTTCAGCCTTGCTGCTCAAAGTGGCGATCTCCGGGAAAACATTACCCCCAGACACATCCTTCCCAATCAATCTTTTACCAACTAAGTTGCTAATTAAATCATGGAATGAAGCGCCATTGCAAATCAGCCAAGCAGAACTTCCTACCAATATACAGAGTTGCATACCTGGTCCTACTGCACCACATGTCTCATTTAAGTAGCAGTGGTGGCTCCATTTAGTCAAGTAGATGGCTGATAATAGATCTTATGGGGGCAGATCAGTTGATAAAAACACCAGTGATTTTAACCTAGTAATAGGAACTTGATTTCCCGGAAGATGCCGTTGATTTGATGGCGAGGAAACACATTAATAACGTCGGTGTCTTTATAATGCAGTTACTCACTGCCACAGCACGCGTCTGGGGATCAGGGGAAGCAGGGGTTGATTTAGGATTGCTAATGTGCCCACATTATAATGTACCCTGAAGAAAAAGGGAAGAGAAAGAAATGCACATTTGAACATCAAGAGAAATACATCTGTAATTATGATGAATATAGATCTGAGCTGTACAGGAATCTCTGCCGGCTCTGTGCAGAATGAAAGGTCTGTCGTCTCCTGAAGGTCAGGGTGCTTTTGTTCAGATCATTACCGGGGCGGTGGAAAACAAGCCGAGCGGCAAAGCCACCGCTACCGCAGGAAGGCCAGGCCGAGTCAGTAATTGATTAATTGTCACCGTCCACCGAGGTTTTTTGTTTTATTCCTTATTTTTCCATCTTTAATGTTGGCTGGCTGAAATGCGGGGGTACACAAGCCCTGGACACACCCGGGCATTTGCGCGTTTTTATTTTATTTTCTGTCCGTATTTAAGTCATTCATGTATCGGCAAACTGTGCGTGGTAATGCCTGATGCCAGCCTGATTTTCTCTCAACGTCTTGAGTGTTTACTTAGGTGATTAAGTACCTAGTCACTTGCACTGCGCTAGACGGCTTCATTCTCACTCTCCAGTACAGTTAGGTTAAGATGTGCAAATGCTGCAGTAATTTTCCAGACAAGCAGTCAGTCTCACGCTGATTCATGAGGTGGGTTATCAGTGTGGACGTTAATGAGCAAGCATGCGTTCCCACTAAACACTTCATCTGCAGCCAGTAGAGGCAGGTGTAATGTGAGAGTACAGTAGGAGCCTCAGAATACAGAAGCATGAAACTATTTTTTTAATTCTCCCGCATGGCTGCATCAGATCGTCAAACTGTCCAGGACCTGCACTGAAGTCCAGCAGCCACGAGCAACTGGACCTAAACCACGATCATAATGAGCTTACAAGACTGCGTCCCGGACTGCTTTGCCTACACATCCGACACACTGGTTTTGAAAAGTCCGTCTAGGAAATGTAAACAGGCGTTCTTATGATCTCAGCAAATTTCCAGACAAATGCAATTGTTTCTCGTCGATTGTTTTAAACAACATGTTTTTATTAGACGCTCCACAGTCAGACTTCAGTAGCTTCAAAAACACACTGAATTAAATTAGAGTTGCGAGCGCTTTCAGCCACTGATGTAAAAACAATCTCTTTGATGCCCCATTACATGTGCTTTGACTGGAAATTAAATGCAATACATTTTGATATTTGATTTATAAGGAGTTTAACACGGCACTGCTGTAAAACCCAAGTCAAATTATGCTTTAACAGTTTTAAATGTTAGCACACAATAATGCAATAATAGGCACGGGAACACTTCATTTGCATAATTCTATATGTCAGCCACACACTGCTGACTGTATCCGAGTTATTAATCAAACGAAAAGGGAAAACATGAGGCTTTTCTCGTTAGCAAACATAATAAATGGAAGCTCTGAATGTGAATGAATGTCGGGGCAGTGTTGCGAGTCAGGGTGGAGTCGCTGAAGCTCAGAAAAATGTGTTTTATCACCTGGTGTAAATAGGTCTGTTGTCTGCGTTGTGGATCAGGCACTGGTGGAAACCTGGAGACTGACAAACTGCTACCAGTGCAGCTATACGTGGCTGACCGCTTTAATGAAAAACATAAATCCATGGCCTCACCTCTCTGTATTTCAGTTGAATCAGCCTGGGTGTCACTCACACATCGATGCAGTGTCCCCATCTAAGCCCCCAGAACGCTGATGCCTGGTGGTATGGATTACATAGGAAATGGGAAACAACCTCTCTTCCCTGATTGCATTTGCGCTGCACAGGACATTTTTGAAACAGTTGTGTAGATGTGGGTTTCCGTTTCAACGATTGCAACGCTGTGGAGAATAAACTTTTGAGGTGCATGTGAGGGTGTTAAAACTCAAATTACCGTATTTCTCATAGTAAGAGTCACGCAAGCTTAAAATGAGTCTGAACCAATCAGTGAGGACTGCAGGTTTTCAGAGCAACATTAAATCATGTGATCACCTCATTCTTGGAAAGGATGTTGTTGGAGGTGAGCGATTTCTCACCCCTTGAGCTCTCCAGGGGCGCTCTGTGAAACGGGTTGTGTTCAACGTAGTCATTGTATAGAAGCAGAGCTCAGAGAACTTTGTGTGACGGAAACAACAGCCTGACTGAAATTCCCAGAACTATCGAGGCACGTCTTTGCAGTGGAAAAGCACAATTAACTTACACAATATCGCTTACACAATATCGTACAGCGAACAAGCTGGTGAGAACATGAAACGGGAGGGCTAGGGTGCTCAAATAACTCCAGACAACATCTCGGGGTGAGGTGCTCCTGGGGACGCCCTGCTCAGTTCTTGGATCCACCCATCCCAGGAGGTGAGCGACTGACGGAGCGCCCCACTGTCGCTACCTAGAAATGGAGGGAGAATTAAAGTGTGCCGCCCCTCCCAGACACACGGCCGCAGTGTCTGTGCTCAATCATGGCATCCTTCTAGTCTGCAGATGTTTTTTATTGATGTATTGTTTGTAACCGAGCTCAAAGCTTCCCGACTGCAGTCTCTTCTTGATGTGCTGCCAAGCAACCAGCCCATTACACCTCAGCGAGACATTGTTTTTGAATAGGGGAAGAACCAATTGGGTCAATTTATAATGCTTCTGAAGGCTTGAGAGGGGGTGGAATTAAGTCCAAACACCTGCACAGAGACATCTGCAATGGGAGCCCAAGTGCGCCAGGTTAAGGTGGATCATTGCTATCATCCCACTCAGTGCAGAGTGAATTATCTGTAGATCTTCGCCTCCTAGATTGCGTAGAGCAGTTGGTGCTTTAGAAAGTGCTTCAGTAATGCATGTGTTAGCTTTAGCCTGTAGCCAGGTAAGAGACACAATGAATTATGAGATCCATTTTATGCAGTGATGATGCCTAAGGATGTCTACAATAATATGTAATTGTCATGGGGTTTCAGTCCTGCCAGCGCAGAGAGTATACCAACAATACCATCTTGACTCGACAACAGGCTCGTATCGCCGGCGAAGATTTATGGCGGTGTTGTGGAAATCTGTGGGGGGCAGCAGAATCTCCTCCAGGTTAATTTGATTAATGTGAGCACTTCCAGACCGCGAACCAGGCTGAGATCCACAGCGTTGTGTTTGTTTCATTCCACAGATCCTGACGGGATATTTCAAGGACTGGGAAAATACGCACATTATCCAAACCGATACTGGAGACTGAAGAGCTGTTTGTCAGCCAGGTTTGTGTACGATGGGAAAGTGGTTAGACACTTGCACGATATTTGTATCAGTAGCACAAACAGAAAAGGATTGTGATCAGATATGTATTTTCCCCTTTAAAATACAAATTACACCTACATGTTCAAATGAATGGATTTGCATCAGAAGCATGAGGTAGCATTTACTTCCTGTGTCAAGAAACAGCTGCGTTTAGTATTAGAAATCTGTAGGATGGTGACCAGAGGGCGAGGTTTAGATTATAAATCTGATGAATGACACTTTAACATTTTGATGACACTCGCAAATAAGGAAATTCAAACGTTTAAATATTGTAAGGTTGAAATGGTGTAGGAATGTTGTTTTGTTCATGGTTTAATGTTTGGACTGTCACCCTTTTTAAGTTAGATCTTGTTGATTTTCAGCAATTGTGTTTGTCACACTATATCGGTGAACAAGTTAGAGACAAAATGGGGAGACCGGATGTGGTAGAGAGGAACAAAGTACACTTTCTGTATTATCGTATTTTTGAATTCTGACAATTGATGCTATTCTGATTTGGGAAAGGAATAAACCTTAATTTGTTGGAACCCTTGCATCGTCCTTGTTGTTAAACACTAACCTTACAATATGGTATCTTAAAAATATGAAAGCAAAGGATCGGACCAGATAATACGTTTGCTTTATATATATAACTCATTACACACCTACAATAACTTTATAAAAGGTAGGTGTGAGCCAGGAGATACTTTCAGATTATTATCACTGACATCTTCTAGTTTAGTGGCATCTGTAATATTTCTTGTAATATTCCCCAGTCTTGAGACTTGAATTCGGCTGCTGGGTGAGTTGAAAGGCTGAAAACGGAGCAGGTGACCGTGAGGTGGCAAGTGTTTCAAAACCTTTTCTGATCAGTGTGTGTTCAGTTTCACTCTGAGCTCTGAGCTCCAGTTCAGAGCCGCAATATCTCAGTAATAGCTGAGGGGTCTCCCCACTACGTACCCTCCAGGTTAAACTGATAATTGTCCTGCCAAGTAAAGCTGAGAAGCCCAAATGATGTTGGACCTCTGAAGTCTTTTCTCAGGTATTACTACTGTATCCATCTGGCCGTAAACGTCCTATAAAATTAATAAGCGCTGCTCGCTTCATTATCACTGCAGGAGCAAGTGTTACAGCTCACAGCGGTGCAATCCTTCACAGGGCTTAAGACATCTGCACATTTTGTGATTTAATGTAGGCTTCGTATTAAACATCAGATGAGAGATTTCCATTCCCAAATTAAACTGACAAGGCTGCAGTTGAAAGGGGAGATAAGGCAGACTTTCTTCCCATGCATTTGGAAACTGAAGAATTCATGACTCTTAAATGGACTGCTGTAACTCTGTGAATGCTTAGTGTCTTACTTTCATTCTCAAATACAATAACACCCAAGAAGAAGAAAGAAGGGACCTACAGTGAGTGTCCGGATCCCAATGGATACGACTATAAAAAGCTTCAGGACAGAGTGTCGATTAAACAACTCCTACACAAAGGGTAGGATGGGTTTGTAATTACACATCTTGTGCTTTTGCTGCTTTACATTGTGACATGTGAACATCTTTGGGGTCCGGATATTAAGTTTGAAGGAGTGTTTACAGAGGAAGAAATCAAGCTGTGCAGAACAGTGATGGGGTACTGGGCCAACTTTGCTCGTAATGGGTAAGTGTCTGGATTTCCATCCACTGATATACCGTTTGTCCTTTTATCAAGATTCTGTGTTCTTATGTGAAGTGTCACAATGCTCATTAAAATGTTCAATCTTTAGGACACCCAATGGGAGAGATCTGGTGCACTGGCCACTGTACAACCAGAATGAAGACTATCTGGGAATTGACGTGCAGCAGAAGAGTGCTAAAGGGCTGAAGACAAACAGAGTCAAGTTCATAAGTGAGACTCTGCCTGAAAAGCTCAAGACCCTGAAGGAGGATGATTTGAAACACAGTGACCTGTAAACCTGTTGTATTTTCATGATCAGGATGTGAACTACATGTTTACTAACCGATACCTTCAAAGAGTATATACATGATCGATCAGAAAATGTAAATTACCTGAAGGTTGCAATTAATTTGAGTTATATATAAAATAAATAATGTATGTCAACTAGAATGGTTTGGGTTCACTTGGCCCCTTAGTGGTCTCTTGACAGTGCCCCCATTCACAGGGCACGAGGGCTCACTGAATGGTTTAATGATTCATGATTGTTGAGTCACAAGATCTCAACCCAATTGAACACCTATGGGAGATTTTGGACCGACGTGTTAAACAGCGCTCTCCACCACCATCATCAAAACACCAAATGAGGGAATAGACTGGATAGGATCCTTGGATCACTTAGTTATTAATGGACACCAAACGAGCTCGATGGGTCGAATGGCCTCCTCTCGATTGTAAACTTTCTTATGTTCTATGTATGTATGAATATCTTTTGGAAGAATGCACCTCCACATATACTCACTAGATGTTGCCATCACCCCTTATTACAAGTCGCTTCTCCCACCTCCTTAATTCAATGAATTAATCAACATTCCTGAACACCATGTGCACGTGTTCAATCACCCTCTGCTCTCATTTGCCCTGCACCTCCCAACTTCGTTCCTTGCTACCCTCTGCGCCACGTGAAGTTTTGTCAGCGACATCTCTGAGCAGTCTCACTCTGCCTTGTTATAGCCTTTAATCTTTGACATTCTGCTTTACCTCCAAACTATGACTTTGGACTTTCCTTGATTCCCTGTTTGCCTGATCGCCCGACCCTTGCCTGTGACCACGACCACGTCTTTGTTTTGCCTTGAATGACTTGTTCTGCAGATATCCAACCCACACCTGTCTGACAACCTCTACCATACACCACAACTGGGTCCCCTGTTCCCGTGTCCTGCGGACCGTGACACCAGTAGAGTTCCAGAGACTCATCGAATCTATGCCAAGGCACATTGAAGCTGATCTGGTGGCTCGTGGTGGCCCAACACCTTACTGAGACACTTTGTTGTTTTTTCCTTTGATTTGTCACCTCTCTGTACCTAAATGGCACTAATGTTTAGAGTTCATTCTTTTGCCCTTCTAATACATTCCAGTGCCATTTTATAAGAAATTAACAAAACTGAACATAAAATATCACATACATACATTGCCAGTGTGCAATCATGTGACGCAGTTCACATAAACCAAGCATATCAATGATTGTAAAATCTGACCAACTCATTCATTTAACACAAAAAGCTTTTCACCAAGTTACAGGTGCAGGCAACTTGCAAATCCATTGATTATAGTAATAGGTTGTCCATGTCATCCCAAAATCCACTGGACACTTTGAAGAAAACACATTCATACTGTAAAAAATGCAATGGAGTGAATTTGGAAGAAATGGCATTGAAAAATAATCTATACATTTGCCTGAAGAGAAAAGTATTTGAGCAATGCAGACTGCTGTTGCTCACCTATGGCTCTGAAAACTGGTCACTAAACAAAAAATATACAGAAACTGGAAAAAAAACAGCAAAGCATGGAAAGATGTATACTTGGAATAACTTGGATCAGAGAACAAGTATGTGATATCATTGAAACACTGAAGATGTTAAAATGTCAATGGGCTGGACACCTTTCCAGAAGAACAGATCAAAGTTGGACACAATTAGCACAGCACTTGTAATATTAGTCCTCTATCCCTGCTAGATAGCACTTCAGCTTATTATGCTCCTCGCGTTGATTGTTTTCCTCCTTGCTCCCTTTCCCGTAGCCCTCGCCTGTAACCCTACATCTTGACAGCACTTAGCTTTCACCGTCCAGGATGTAGGAAGTCTCTTACTGTACTTGTGTAAATTGTAATTGTAATTTGTAAAATGTATTTTGAATTGCTATGTTTTAGCTAAGTTGAATTTGTAATGATTGATGCCTTGTACTTCTCTTTATTTTTGCACTTTGTTTGCTCTTATGTTGTAAGTCACCCTGGATAAGGGCGTCTGCCAAGAAATAATAATAATAATAATAATAATAATAATCTTTGGTACAGCATCCAACAATAACATATTTAAGATAACTCTTTTTATTTGGGGTTGCTGGAATGGATGCCCAACGTCTTTTCAAGTGTCCTTTATGACTAGAGGCTCTCACAGTGGGATTTAATTCCACACTGCCTCTTAACATTCAAACCACAAAGCCGCCTTGATTAAAAAAATAAATAATTAAACAAACACAAAGTGGGGAATTTTTTTTTTAGCACCATGTATTATTTTAATGAATTTTAGGTTCATTACATATCTTGCAGGCTTAAGTGTTTAGAAGCACAAGCTTAATGATTTGTTCAAAATAGTTGTTTTTTTTCCTCCCCTTCTTCATTAAAGCAATCCAGTCTACTTTAGTTGTTCTTTAAAATGCATTCCCTTCCGCCCACTGAGTAGCAGCGAGAATTCCCCGCGGTGCGCAAGATGGCTGGGGTTTCTAGGTTTATTAATGCCAGTAATGCCATTGCTGGGATTGTGTTAGTGCCGCCAGCTGTCTCACTCTTTAAACTAATATCCCGGTTTACACTTTCAACTTTTCTATGCTTGATAACCTATAGCTGCCTACAGTAAATATGCCACTTAGAAATACTCAGGCAGAGGGCACCTGGTGACAGAAATGCTTACACGTGCTCATTGTGTTGTAAGATTAAAAGCATCATGATTTCTATCCGACACAATTGATGATTTATTTATTTGTCGTCACACGTGCCACACAACCTCGGTAATTAAGCAGCCACTACAGAGCTGGGTTCGGGATCAGTCGGGGAGGCTGTCGTCAAAAACAACACATCCACTCGGTGGGCGGTGGTTCTGAACGTGGAGTTAACGAATCGACGACAATTAAGTTTTGAAGTATAAATCATTTCTGAGACACAAAGCACTCACTGCATCAAAGGCATTTCAATAAACTGCCGGGAAGGGGTCACTCATTTATTTAGTTTCCTTATTTCTTCTCAGTTCAGAGTTAATTATAGTAAAGTGTGATTTTTAACGCATGCATAATTCATGCGTACTGTACAACCACTGTGAAGATGTATATCAGCATAGTTAAGATGATTTAATGGGTGTTATTTAAGGTTACACTAAACTATCACTGAAACTACACAACTACACTGTAAGACATGCTCACCCTCATTAATGATCTCAATCACTAACCGTGTTTCAGTTGTGTGTGCAAATAATTCACTCCTGACAAATCTCTTTCTGAGAATTCAAGCTTTTTCCACCCTTATTAGAAACATAAGACAGTGTCCAATCGAGAGGAGCCCATTCACCCCATCGTGCTCGTTTGGTGTCCATTAATAACTAAGTGATCCAAGGATCCTATCCAGTCTGTTTTTGAATGTTCCCAAATTGTCTCTTCAGCCACATCGCTGGGGAGTTTGTTCAGATGGTGACGCCTCTCTGTGTGAAGAAGTGTCTCCTGTTTTCTGTCTTGAATGCCTTGAAGCCCAATTTCCATTTGTGTCCCGGGTGCGTGTGTCCCTGCTGATCTGGAAAAGCTCCTCTGGGTTGATGTGGTTGATGCCTTTCATCATTGTCTCTCTCCTTTACATCGCACACATTGTGTCAGATGTAAAACCTCGCTGAATGTCTCTGTTGATAGATTATAGACATGTGTCCAACGCTGTGCTCATGTTCACTTTCTGCAACACAACAGAAGCCCGTTGTCTTTGATCCCAAAACTGCGGATGTTGCTACGTAATGACAGCAACACCAACTGTCCACTGGCGGTCATATCTGCTCTTGACTCGTTCCCCTGGATCAGCACTCTGCTATCTATCCCTGAAAGCCCAGGTCTGGCTTCTTCTACACTGTTTTTTCTCCAGATGAGTATTTAAAATCACGTCAATGGATTTCTGCATAGCAAGAAGCTGTAACGACGGTCCGAGTAAACAGTTTTCACAGTCCTGCTGGTTGGTACTCTTTCCTCTTCATCTCAGTTCCCAGATTGTGTTTTAAACTGTTCTGCAAATCCCGTTTCTGTTACGTTTCCATTTAAATTCTAGACACTACGCTGTTCCATATTTCCTTTTTTAAAAGCAGTCTGATCCTGATTTTAACTGGGGCAGCAGTTAATTTAAAATACATAGATAGAGATTATCCTTTTGTTTTTCAAGTACGAATTCAGGAAGCTGTACTAATTTAATGTTGCAAATTAAACTAAAGGCTTTGAAGCTCAAACGTGGGACCCTTAACAGTAAATTACGTTGTGGGAATTACACAGCCTCTATCCACAAGATCTGCATGCTGAATGAAGACAGACCACCAAGGGGAAAAAAACTGAATCAAAGACGTCACAACCTTTTACAAATGTTGTCCGTCACTCGTCAAACGTAAAAACCCACTTAAGATTGCATTCTTTCCTCCCCCCTCACCCTTAATCTCTAATTATGTCGGATGAAAAATTGATGCCGTGGCTGTATAATTCATAACTCAGAACCAGAGACCGAACTTCCCAGGAGAGGCTTTCATTTCACACCAGCTGTTTTCAATATTTCTCTGCAGAAAATTAGACATGCAGAAGTCAGACGTCACCGGTGAGGAACCCTGGGGGGGGCAGGCACTTGATCGAAAACACTCCTATCAGCATCGGCCTGCCTTCGTTTCCCAGTCACTCGGGTTCGTGCAAAACCGTCTGCGGTGCTCTTTATTTTCAGAGGGCTGGCAGGTGGGTTGCTCTCCGCGGTGTTCCTGGCAGAGGTCCAGTTTCTGCGAAGTCACTTGTTCAGGGGAGAGAAGAATGGTACATTGGGGATTAAATTATCCTGCAAGGCATTCTAGCAATTAGATAGATGAATGACCATGGGTTTTAATTAGAACACTGGGTACACATTCCACTTCATTATTCAATGAGACCCGGCTAATTCAGCCCCGCGCGGCAGACGAGGGTTGCGTCGCTCCATCACGTTAACCCAGAGTTGTGACCGTGGGGCTGCGGAGGACGAGTGCGACACTATTGTGTGTCTGTGTGTTTGCTTTCTTTTGCACAATAATCTCCCCTGCTGCTGTGGATGTTGTAGAATTGATGGCCATATGCACACAGTCGTTTATGTACTTATTTGTGGTTTTTGGCTCATGAAACACCCTGTAATATAACTGTAATAACATGTACTTATGTATTTGTTCTCAACATGTATATTTCATGTTAGAATATTTTGCTGTATCCAAAATTGTAAATGTATATCCCTAACAGATCAAAGAGTATCTGTACTTATTTATTAAGTCATATTAGGATAAACATCTGTCAAGAGACCCAGAGACACAGTACACATTCACATTACAAAAATAAGTATATATTCAGAAAAATATAGAAACCTAAATATATATAATGCAATCAGTAGAACTTTAAATAGAGAAAGTAGGAGCATTTTCTATTAAATATATGCATTGGTTTTGATTAAATACAGTCAAACACAAGTTATAAAAACCCCACTCTTAAAAACGTGACGTTTGTTCTTTGTTTGCACTAGACAGGTTCATAACAAAACACAAAACAAATACTGATCCCAGTGAATCTGTTACGTTTTCTGTAGGATGGTTACCCCATGTTTTAATTGTGGTAACTAACCCGTTCACTGCACAAGCACTACTCTATGAGTTTCTACTCATAAGACCCCCAAAACAGGAAGTCAGAATGGTTCACACAGGCTGGCTCATCCCGGAGGTGTTGGTTTATTACCACAGTCAGAACACGGTATCCTGTGTAAAATGGAGGTGGCAAGAACAAATCATCCTTTTCAGGAGTGTATGCAGTACAGGGTCAATTGAAAAAGTATTCAAGGGTTCAGCTACGTACAGCACTGGAAGATTCGTAACTTAATTACAAATATACACGGCCAGTTCAGACTACTTTATGAGAAATCAGAGCTTATTGTCCTGTTTCTTTATGCTGACCCGTCTCTCACTTACGTGTCTCTGAAACACGTGTTGTCCACTTCACCCCCATTGCGGCTGTGGTTGAGCTTTTAAACCATCTCTACCTGCCTGCCAGGAAACGGCACAGGTAGGTGTAGCTTTAAATGGCTTCCCCACTGTTGCAGTAATCCGCCTGGTATTCTGGAACAGGTCCAAGTGCTTCGACGGGCAGAACAAAGTTAGTGCAGCGGTCGGGAAGCCATTTCCTCGCTGTGCCGCCCCGCACTTGCTCTCTAGAGAATGCCAACTGCTTTGAAACAATTAGAGATAGACAGTACTTCTGAAGAAGCAGAGGTAAAAAACAAGCTGAGAAACTGAAAATAGAAGAGAGAACAAAAAAAATAATAATAATTAGTTATTATAAATTGTGAGGATGAAAGGAGTCAGCACAGCTTCCCAACCACTACCTCTTAGAAAAAACAGGAGTTGCAATGACCCTGACTCTTAAAATATACATATATTTTCTTTGTCGCTATGTATTGGGAATGCACATGTGTCACCTGACAAGACATCGCTCTGCTCCTCATTGTAGACATCTGTTTAATTTCAATGTGAACAGGTGAAGGAAACCAAAACCAATATGATGCTAAAGAGATGGAAGCAGAGAGAGATAGACGGGAGATGGGTAGATGGGAGCAAAAGACATAGGAATGGAGGAATAAAGCAGGGCAGGATCTCATTCACAGAGAGGTTGCCCACTGCGTTCTCCCCTCTTCCCCAGCTTTCTCATGGCGTGTGGCCATACATGGGTCTTTTAACTGTCTGCTAACTGTCTTTAATAACAGTGCTTGATGATAAATAATACAATGCCAATGACAGTCCTATCTCACTGAAACATCCTGTGGCTGGGAGACGTATGGATCTGGGGATAGAAGCAGTCCTCTCTCCAGTTCTCCACTATACATCAATGGCAGAGAAAACTGGAACCTGATACAGCAATAAATCAGCACCAGAGTGTCCTTTCAATCTCCGAATCCTTGCTGAAACCATGTGACCAGACACCTCCATGAACATCACAACACCTCACAGTGTAAATGACGGGGGAGGGGCATCACCGAGCCACACCGTCTCTGTGGAAAACTGGGATGTGTCGTTGTCCTGGAAGGACTGCGTATTGTATTACACAGGGGCCGTAAAGCTGTTAGAGCACAGCCATGCTTAAAAGTCAACAAGACAATTACAACTTCTCATAGACAGGCAGAAAGACAGGAACACAAACACATGTGAAGAACATCAATAAAGACCAACGGGCAGTTAGCCAAGACACGGATTTCCAAAGTCACACTTATCCCATAGGTTCTGTATTCAAACTTAATTTGGTCTGGTCTGACACATTTTGCTGCAATTGCTTTGGCATCCATTTGAAAGTCAAATATATCTCCAGTCCCTCGTTTGGAATTACTTTTAAGAACAAATGTGAAAGTGCTTGTGATTGCAAGATCCTCTTGGACGTACTGGTATGATTGAGCCATCTCTTTGCCTGTCAAATCATCGAGCTGCTCTGGTAGGTGGCAGGCAGTCTGTGGTGTTGTTAAGAAATCATGACGCCTCCATTCAACACCAACCTGCTCAGCACTTGTGCTGCTCTCTTGCGTAACCCTCATGTCAAGAGTTTATTCCAAAAGAATTAAGATGAATGAAAGATTATTGTTACATTTTCCAGAGACTTTGAAACACATAACTTTACACAGCTGTTGAGCATTAGGGAGTTCACTTTTGATTGTCACAAATTAGACTAAAAGAGTGATTAGTGTTGCACACGTTCATTGGTAGCATTTCCCCTCAAAGCATCTCTGGCTGCTATGAGGCGGTAAAAAGGAACAGATATAAAAACACAAACTATCTTAGCTGGGATGTCTTTTAGAGAAAGATCCTGCATAAAATGCAGAAATATAAGGTCTTGGTCGTGCTCTCTGACAACACAGGAAATACCGCACAGAAGAGAGTCAATCTGAATTAATAATAAGAATTACACTCATAATGAAAGGTTCACCGAACGTGGCAGTTGTGTTCTCCTGACAGGGGCTCTGCTCCGGCTCGTCTGGTGGTCTGACATTAAGGCGGCACAAAGTTAAAGCCATAAAGCCAGACGGATGCGCTGCTTTCGGCGGCTCGATCATTTTCACGCGATAACAGAGTTCTCCCGGATGCGATAAAGAGACTGACATGTCTTTTATTTCCCGTTATCACAGTGCCGCCCATATTTCATGTGAGCGGCTGATGCGAGAGCCCTTTCCTCACAACGACCTTGACGGAAAAAAAAACACGACGATGGGACCGGTGGCAGTGCAGGCATCTGCGTAGGGAGAGCGGAGGAGAGGGGGCTTGATCGATGCCTCCGACTCTCCCCCCGGTGTTTATCTACATACGGTCAGGGTTTTCAAAGCATCTGTAGACTTACAGTGTGGTGCAAACGTCCCAAAATCGCGGGTATCTGAAATACAGGAGTCAAGCACATCGACAGAATCAGATTCACTGTCACAAAGCAGACTATGGGGTTTCTTAGGTGTTCTTTTTATTGTTATTATCATTATTATTTAATTTCAAGGTAAATGATCAAGTCATGTTAATAACTGGGTTAAAATGCATGCCCACAGTCCAGTGATATGATGCTAATGGAGGGGGAAGAGTCTGAACTGAAAGTTTACTTGTGAGATCTGTAATCGATAAACTCATACAACCATCCATGTTGAAAGTACACAGCCTATGCGCGTCAGGACGTGTAAATTCACTCGACAGGTGCTGAACATCGTCGTTCACTCCCCCAGTGTAAATACAAGGCTTTGGTAATATCACTTTTATACAACCCGATGGATTTGATAATTTGAAACAGATACAAAAGGGGTTATTTTTAGATAAGCCAGCACCCCCACGGGCCAGACAATCATCACGCCTCATGGGCCAGAGCCGGAGCTGGAGATGCCCAGGTCATGCCCGGTTCCGGCTTCGCTTTAAATTATACGGTTTTATTTCATTGTGCTGCGTAGCAACGAAAACAATCGCTGGTACTGAATCGGCTGGACTGTGCCTCCCCCCGGCTCTGTCCTTTGGTTTGGACCAAGACCAAGGCACGGAAGGAACCATTGTCACACAGCGTTTCATTGCTTTCCACCTGCCAAAGAGCAGCTATCCCAGCTTCTAGGGTGCCTGGCTCAGACCACTGACCAGCACAGCGAACAGCGCCACCTTCCATGCAGTGGTCACACTATGTAACTACACATATAAACTAGCCCAAGCACCCATATGTCATAGCACCCAAACACAACACTATACCTGTGATACAGTACCACCACTGTAGATGCCAACTGTATCTAACTATCACAGCCGAACTAGTACTATCTGCTACAATTGTTAAAACGCTACTGTCCTCCAAACCTGTGTGGGGTTTAACTGGCCAATAGGGACCAGGTCGAATGCTTTGTTCTGATGCATTTTACCACCATTCAGCCCTTGTTTTGGGATCTATCTAGGATCTCTGCAGTCTACACACCTGAAGGAACCACCCCAACAATGGCACAGCTCAATTTTTTCATTTTAAACACATAATTAAACCCAAAACCAAGCAGAAAAGCGTCAATAACGGCAGGCTACAATCCTTAGAAAGGCTTCTAGAAGGGCGTCTTAGCGGCTCCGCGCCTCCCAAGCGTCTGAAGTGCAACACAGAGGGCCGCGGCGCCGCCGTCAGATCTGCGGAGATCTAAGCGCCGTCTGACGGGGCATGTTAGAACGTGTTTCAAACCACCGAACAACTGTACTTGTCAGGGACTGTGTGAAATTCAAATTATTTTAAATATCCCAGAAATAAAATAAACCCCTCACATCTCACTTTGGAGACGGTTTCTGGCAGCCAGAAAACTCTGCGTGAAGCTCTGTCTCGTTACACGCGCAATGCATAACTCACAGCTGGAGATAAACATAAAATCTGAACGCTTTGACAGTCAACAATCATGGGGAAGTGATATTTTAATACACAGTTCCCTGTTTTGAATACGTATGTAACCTGTGACCAAATCATTATGGCTTTTTCATTATTATTGAACTGTATTAGGCACTACAAAATGATACAGTGTAGTGCCATGTAATTGTTGCAGTCTGTGTTGAATTATATCTATATACAATGTGTATATGTATACGGTGTGCCATATGGGACACAATTGTCACACTGGACAGTTCAGCCTCATCTTTGACACATATACTACATGCACTGTGACAGATGACCAATCTAGAAGAGATCTGTAGTGAACACAAAAAGGAAATTTATTTAATATTCTGGTTTTCAACCCCAATCACAGTTTTAGGGATTTAAACATCAATGAGAAACTTCCCACACTTCACAGGACAGTACCGGCCATGAGAGGAGCTCCCAAAACACGACCAGTGTGACGACTGCATCCCCGCAATGCAAGATAAATAATTAATATGACCTTGCTCAGGAAGCGATACTGCATCTCCACAGGAAGGCTCTGCGCTGGATGCAGACCAGTCTAAATAAAGTGTCACCGAATCCCACTCAGGTTTGGAGAATTGCCCCGCAGACAGATGATCAAAGAAAGGTTAGTCTCTCTGTGGCTTCAGCTACTTCTGTATTCAGTAAACCTCTTGACTTAAACAAACAACAACAACATAATATTAATATCGGGTCTTTATGAATTATAATAATTAATGTCTCAAGTAAACAACTCAAATGGATTTGCTGTATAACCGCCTCCAGTCAGACTCGCAGCAACACCCAATTATTTCTGAGCGAGAGAGTCTCTTGTGAAAATGATTAAACGGGCCCAGAGTGCTGACAGCCTCGATGTCTATAAGTGAAAGACAAGAAACATTGATCCTTCCATATTAAATATTGATTCCACCAGTATAGCGGGTCCTCCCAGTAAAATATGAATCACATTTAGACAGTCTTAACTGCGCTAACGATGATGCAAGGCGAAGCTCCCCCGACCCGGACCGTCACTGCGAGATCCGAGACAGTCTGGAGGGTTTCTGAAGCACACAGGCTGTCTACTGAGCTTAATCAGCCTTAATTTAATTACAGGATGTTGGGTATGTTCGTGAAATGGCTACAAAACCATGGCTGTCGTGTTCAAAGCCGGCAGGGAGGGTTTCTGCCACTTAGAAGCCCTGGAATGTCTGAGCCGCGCCGCAGACGGATGCTCGGCTCAGAGGTGTGCGCTGAGGACTGTCAGGCGCTCCTTCCCTCCGTTCCACCTTTCCGCGTCTTTTAAAGCACTTAAAAAGTCAAGACTGCAGAACTTAAGCTAACTGTCACCTCCGCATCACTAATGCAGCCTTTTACGGATACCCAGAGGATTTCTGAGCATTATAGATGCATTATAGAGCTCCTCTGAGGTGGTTACCAATAATAAAGCTAAATGGAAGTAAGAGCTCTGTGACAGGAAGATGTGTCATCAGTGGGAACTATTGAGGATGCTGTTGATTGTGTGTGAGAGTTTAGATATGCTGTCCTCAGTCCATAGGGTCGCCCATCCTATTCCTCTGGGAAATACATCTGTGTGTAAAATTCACCTGTCTTATAAAGCTACAAACACACCCCAAAAAAGCCAACACACACATTAAGGGGTTTGCTCGAGTGTTTTTAAGCTTGGCATGTAGTTCTACAACCCTCCTTTATTGCCATAGACCAGGAGTTCGAAATGATCACCTCAGGAGAAGAGAGGAAACAGAAACCCACCAGCCTGTGGTATTCCTGGCAGGCATTTATTCAGGGCGCTCCCCAGCGGGCAACACCTGTTAGGGAAAAGGTCACGTTGACTAATGCATTGCCAAAGACACATGCTGCTCTAAAAATAAACGGCAATAACAGTTTAATAACAGCTGCAGTAACAGAGAGAAAGTATCACCAAGAAGTGGGGTTGGCGTACCTGGTTTAATTGACATTAAAGCCTCACTGTTGCTCTGTCTGGTGGGAGCCATGTGGGTAAAGCACCATTGGATTGGTAGTCCAGAGTGGGAAGCTGAGTTAGATAGATCTGATTATTCTGTTTGTTGACACTATATATTGTCGTGCACATGAAAACAGTGTATTTAATTCTGTTTTCCCAACAGAACAGGAAAAACACAACAGGTTGTTCTTCCTCTTTCAGCACAAAGCTGTAGACATCATAGGAGTTGTTGGGCCCTATAAGTCCCTGTGTCTCCAGCCTGTGTCCACAGTGCTGTAGGGCTGGGGTTGTCTCTGCTCTCACCCAGACCCTGAGCGCTTCAGTGAGATCAAGAACAGCCTAGTTCTGGATGCACTGTACGCAGCCCCCAGAGACGTGTGTGTGAGCTGACGTGTCCTCCTTGAATCGACGATATAAGCAGCAGGTAAATTGAGCTCAGAGACAAACAAGAGAGATTTCAAATATCTGGTCTCTGTTGTGGCTGAGGAGACACAGAGGACATGAACACAACATCTTCACACGTATTCGTCACAGCTCTAACCCTCCCGTTTAAGTACTGAAACAACGTGTTACGATAACCACAAGATGCACTTATGTCCTACTCGGAGAGACTGAGGGAACTGAGCCTTTTCACCCTGGAACAGAGGAGACTACGTGGGGACTTGATCCAAGTCTTCAAAATCATGAAAGGCATCGACCACATCAAACCAGAGGAGCTTTTCCAGATCAGCAGGGACACACATATAAAACTTAAAACGGATAAGCCAAATCCACCTGAACTGAGAGATAAAGTGGACGGGTGATTTCTCGACTGAATCGTTCTCGGGCTGATTGAATTGGACCCCCTATTACGTTGGAGGAGAGATCAATATGTTTGCTAACAGGACCTCACTGTGTTTTCCACTCAGTCTGTTCACTTTCTAGTCTAGTCAAGTCTCCTCTGCTGCTCCTCCGGTGTGTGGTGTTGTCTCACACAGATCACACACATTTAAAACAGCACAAGATAAAATAACAAAGCAGGATTTGTAATAAGAAACATTTTATTAACAAAACAGTAAATTCCACTTGGGTAGCATTTCCAACAATGGATAAAAACGGCCTTGCAACAAAAATAGAAAAACAGAAACAAAAAAGAATAACATTTTGGTAATCAGTGAACATATTTTGTATGTAATTATTACACAAAGCACCGAATGGGTCAGGGGGTTAGACCTGTGAAGGCCATGCTGGGAGTTTAAATGTCTTCAGTGGTTTGAAATCACAGAATGGGACAGGTCCCAAAATCTGCCGATGCCACCCGCCGGCACCAGGAGACAGGAAGGAGGAATGGTGCCAGGGCCGCACATTGAAGAGCATGTTGGCTGGCAAAGCAATGAGCCGAATAAAGGTACAATGAGTACCATACAGCACCGCAACTGTAATACTGACTCAGCCGCCTCCACCGAACCCAACTGCGTTTCCCCGAGTGCGTGAGTGGTTTCCACGTGGTTCCACGCGGGTCGCTCAGAGAGTGCGGTCGGTGCCGGTCCAACAGAGGAGCGAGAACCGGGCTGAGGAATGGAATGTTTGTAGCAGTTTTAATCTCAACTCGTGAACAATTTTATTAATATATATTTATTTATATCTCTTTCTGTTTTGGTTCCATGAAAGTCTGGAGAGACATCACTGTATGTTTGCTGTTCTGCAGCTCCACACGAGTCTCACATGCTACCAGAGCACTACACGCAAGAGCCGTGACCACAGACACATCAGACACTGTGCCCTGCCTGCGCTGGCCACCAATTTCTTACATTTCTGCTTTTTGTAAAATTAAATAGTAATCGTTTTGACTTTACATATCTTATTGTTATTATTATTAAGTACTGTTTAATTACAGGGAGGCATTTTTTAATGGATGGACCCTAGAAACCTGGCAATCTTCTTCCTCCTATTCATCAGCTGGACTGTTTATATGTTTTTAGTCTCAGGAATTAAATAAATACATTTCACAATCATTGTCAGCCTCGTGTCACCCATGGCTAACAGAGGGTCACTTCATAGAGTGACACAGCATTGTCTAGGTTTCAGACAGAACCTGTTGTGATCCAAACAGACAAACACATCTAGGGCTCAGACTGGCTTCGCATGTCTCTGTGGTTCTGCAGGAGTCGAGTAAATAGACTCCGCTTACAGGTGCTATAAACTATTCAGATGTTGATGCCATGTTATCTGTCAGCTCGAGCATTGGAAGGTCATTGTCCAAATGTTCATGGCACCATGTCCAGATACCTGGCGTTTCTGTCCTTGTGATGCTGTCCTCACTGTCTGGTGTTGTTTGTTTCCTAACTAGTTCCTAGTTTGCTTCTTTGACATCTCACAGGAGACGCTGCTCTTTTAAAAGACTATCGTCTGTCCTTGCTGGCTTGGTTTGGGTTCTTTAGGACATCGCAGCCTCATGTTGTGACTGAGTATCACGGTGTCGAGACCTCAGGTATTTCAGTTATTGTATAATTATTATTAGTAGTAATAGCTGTAGTAGTAGTAATGTACTGATTCTTTGTAATTAAGTTATGAGGAAAATTCAATTACTTGATTGTTTTACTGCCATCTTGTTTGAACGTATGACAGCGTGAAGGAAACCTTAGTTTTTACTCTCACTCTTTAATGGAGCGAAATATCTCCTGGAAATCCTAATGTCTGGTCAAACTGTGTTTTGATAAACCCTTGATATCTGATGTCCATTTCCCTTGAGTTTCATGTCAATGCGCTGATAAAGCCTGACACTTGGGGAAAAAAATAATAACGGCTGTGAGATATTCCCAATTCTCTATCAAACAGCTCTTCAAGTTAATTTCAGGTGCAGATTATTCAGCAATGAAGACTGCGGCTCATTCTGGAAATGAGGCAGGTTTTTTGGTTTAAGGAACATTTAGCTGCATAAGAAAGCTCATCCGCCATCACAGGTCCATTTGAAACCACTGACGCGCACGCGCACGCACACGAACACGCGCACACACACACACACACGCAGGCAACCACAGGCACACACTGCCGAGAACAGGCCGTCTGTCTCCCGAAACCCAGCAGCTGCACACGGATCTGGTGGCTCCGTCCACTCCGGCTTATTTGAAATTCCTCCTTCCTGTCTGTACAGTGTGAACATCTCTATTTCTCCCAGGGGGCATTGCAGCGATTCAGCCGGGCTCCGATCCAAGCCTAATGCATTCCCTTTGTGTTCTCCGAGACAGAACATTACAACAGGGCTTATTGCTGAGAAAAATCACCCCAAAATAACTTGAAACAGATAAAAGGATAGATTGCCAAGTCCATATGTCCACTTTTCTCTGTGACATAACATTTTATTTTGAAGATAAATCTGCTGGCGAAAAGCTCAAACAAATCAAAAAGATGAACACAAAATAAAAGGGAAAAATCACAAAAATCAATAGATGACAAACGTCAAAATAAAGCTTTTCCTTCGACACGTACGGCTTTCAACCATTTTGCTTCAGAGGACATAGAGACGACTAAAAATATATAAATTAATAAAAAACATTTCAATGCAGAGTGAAATAAAGGGAAATAAAAATATCTCCTAATGAAGAAAAATCTCTCTTCTCCGCAGAACTGTAGTGTTGAAGTTACACATCCCTCGAATAACTTCAATATCAACTTAAGTTCACTTAGGTAAATATTTCATTGATTCATTTATATGTTTCAAAACTAATATTTTTTATATATATATATATATATATATATATATATATATATATATATATATAATACATTTAAATTTGAGGTCAAATATGTAGTTACAATAAATCATATCTAGGTAGAAATAAAGCATTATGATTTATAATTATATACTTCTATATGTATATAACCCATGTGGGCATTTTAATTTCATTTCATTTCATTTGCCATTCATTCTGGGCTCAGTAAAGCAAAACAGTTCTAGGACTTTTTAGTGGTCCGTATCTGGAGGCGTCCGTTTGCGGTTCTGCAGAATGAATTGGGACCCGTGTTCTTCTCATTAATCAACCCTTTATAATATTGCCAAACACAACTGCTACACAGGATTCGGGGGGATAAAATCACCGGCATCCCATCACCATCTCACCCGCCCTTCCCTTCAAACAGCATTGGTGGACAGTCGGAGCGGACCGGGCCGCTCCGGGGGAAGAAGGTAACATAAGAATCGATGGCCTTAAAAAAAAGCAACAACAAAAAACAAAGCAAACAAACAAACAAACCAACCAAAAAGAAAATAAAATGTCATTGCAGATGTCATCATAAAATCTTCTATATCTAGCAACACTTAATAACATTTAATTCTCTTTTTTATTCTTTTCTTTGTTTTTTTTACTAAAAATGGCTGAAGAGCAGATATAGTTTGCATCGTCTATACAACAGGCTATAAAACACCACTCATCACGGTCCAGAAAGCACATATAGATGTGTTTGTACTGTATATAAACATATGTAATAAGATACTTTGCGTGCATGGATTTTCCCAAATGATCGCATCTAGACATCCTCGAAATTCTGCGAAAACATCTGCCTTAGATTTCACATTGGGTAGAAATTAAGGCCTCCATTTTCCTTCCTGACAACACGAAAGTATTTTCTTTTTTAAAGTGAGTCTGTTAAAATAACTAGTTCCTTTTCCTCTTCTCTGCACGTTTGCAGGGGTTGCTCGAGGGGCCGCACAACAGTCTGCTCTGGCCGCCGTCGCCTCTAAGAAAAGTGCGAATACTTTGGCTGATTCCTCCGTCGTAGGTAGCTTTTTCTCTCCGCGTCTGCGACTTCCGTGTCTAGTTATATCACTCGTCTCCCATTATGGATGTTTGGTGGCGTTTTATTTATTAAATCTTTCGTTTTTTTGTTTAAGAAAATGTCCCAGCAACACAAACACAGGCAACGTTAAAGTAAAACACTGACTGTTTATGACATTTGCACCGTCCACCTAAATCCAGCTCCCGTTTTTCTCCGAAACAAAAGCGTGAAATGTCAATGTCTGGTCCGGCCGGTCGGTTGATCGGTTGGTTTGTCGTTGAGTTTTTGTTCTGCTTCTCGTTCCGCTCAGTCTGTTTCTCGCTGCCCGCATTCCACACGTTTTTTTTTTTTTTTTTTTACATTTTATTTCTTTAATTTGTCCAATGTGCTTGAGTAAAAAGTAAATTAAGTTTATTATACCATGTCTCAGATAAAATGAAGACTAAATTATTATACAAGTGTTCTTCAAGGAAAAGGTAGGATCAGACGTAGTATTCCTTGTCCTTGTTCTTCTTATTCTTGCTGGAGCTCTTGGCGCTGTTCGCCTGTTTCTCCTTCACCACTGTGCCGTTGGACTGCGCCGAGTTGCTGATGTAGTTGCGGCTCTCGTCCACGTGGTAGGAGCCCTCGTCGCGGTTGCGGTACTTGTACATGGCGTACAGCAGGATGAGGATGCAGAGGGCGGCCGCCGCCACGATGCCCACCACCATGCCCGTGGTGCTGCTGGACTCGCGGATCACCTCCGAGGGGCCCGGGTAGCCCTTGGAGCCCGGGCCGGTGGGGTTCGCTGTAAGTACACAACAAAGGAGAAGTTATTACAAAGACGGATGGGCTCAGGGAGGTTTGTGTCTCTGTGTTTGAAGTCCATGCACTCTCGGACACGACTAAAGTCAGCACAGGGAAAAGTATTTTTCTGCATCATTGCGGCAGCGCGCAAATTTTAGAGACGTCAAAAACTTTAGAAGCGCTCTGTGGCTACCCTGCGAATGGCACTATACAAATACAAATTGACTGGTTGATTGATAAATGTACTTCCTGGAATACGGTCAATGAAATTCCAGAGCTCAAATAAAAAAACCTGGTTCTCTATTAGCATCTGTGTGTTTAATTTCATTAGCTCTGTAATTATAACACTTAAAAAATATGTTATTCTTAAGAGGGACATTATTTTCCAGTCGTGGGACTGTCTGAATACAGCACTCCCTGGGTCCATGTGTGATGCTCTCATAACCATTTTGAAGTTTCAGTCATTGTTTAAAAAGTGTCAATGCTCTCTAACTCTGAGAGACTTGCTCTCCACTCGATTTCCCGCCACTAATGTTCCTCTAATGAGGTGTTTTGGGTTTCTTGTGTGTTGATTAGCCCAGGGCTGCTCTTAATGTTATTTGTAAGAGTCTGTAAACCTGGCCAGCTCCATTCCTCCTCCACTTCACTCTCACAGACCTCATTAGGCGCCGAGTCTCTCGCAGCCCCGAGTTCCCATCCAGAGTTTAAACACATTGGTGGTGGAAGAATAATATCGAGATCAGTGGGATTCGACAAACGCAAAAAGAGAAGAGAAACCGAACAGAGACAGAGATGTTGTGATCCAGATGCTGCCTGTTTCTGGCTGGTGGGACTGAAGCAAGCATCAGAGAGACTGAATCCAGACACACACACACAGTGCTACACAACAACACACTTGTGAATTGTTATGACTCTGTGCAAGAAATAAACGGGAAGGAGCTGGAAATCACTTGATTGGACGCACACATATTGTTATCATTCCATTGCCTGACAGCCTTAACGAGGTGACATCGTAGACGTTCTTCAGTGTTGGAATAAATAATAGCTTTTTAACGGATATCAATATGATGATTTTGTGTGAAATGGATTCAGATCCTTCTTACATAACGATGCAAGAAGCGATGCCATGCCCAAACACTGTCTAACAGCAGGCAGCGATGTTAATGAGAAGCTGTGCTCCTCTCTGTGCGCACTCCCTACACTCGCATTCGAGAGGCGTTCCTCCAGCTGTGCCACACCCCCAACTCCGAAGCCTGCCATTGATCAGAGACCCCCCCGGCGCCCAGTGGTGCAGATGCACACCGACTGACACAGCTGCTCTCCCCCGGCTCCTGCGGCCATATGTTTCCCCGTTTAACTGCCTCTGGTCTTTGTCAAGTTGTCGTGCAGTCTTTGCACTATTTTCGGACGCTGTTGATCTCGCGTTTGACCCCTGACCTGTCGCATGACTCGTAACTCTTTCATCTTACTCGCTCTGAGGATTGTAAAGGATATTGTTCAATTGACGCTTAACAGTACGCCTCCAACCAGGGCGCCCCACACTGCGTAACATACCGAAGGGCAGGGATGAGCGTCTTATCTGAAAAGGCATCATTCATTTTCTTTAACCTCCTCACATATAAACACCACACACGCGTGTTTGTCCAGATTCCAGGGCCGTGTATCGTGTGCGCCCAGCCCCCCACCCCCGTCTCACAACTCCACACTGTAGTTGAGAGGTGATTGTGTCTTTCGCTTGTTTTATAACACACTTTTTCATCCTGGTGGGATATAAATTTAACACAGCCAGTTAATGCAGTGGGAAGGTACCAATGTCTTTGTAGCCAAGGATGAATCAGACGGCCATTAGGAACAGATAACAGGAGCAGTGGAGTGTGTCTGCCCCGGATCGCACCGCCCGCAAACGTGAGATACGTCCTTGGTAAAAACAACAACAACACTGGATTCACCATTCCTACACCGAACCCTGTGTGTTGTTCCATTAAATCCGCACGTTCAGACACCTAGACATTCGCATATCATCTCAAAACATACATGTCCTGATTGTAGACTCCTCACCCGAGATGCACACGGCTGCCAAGGAAGCCTAATAAGAGATTGACACCCTGCATCCTGGCGTTACACACAGACCCGAGCACAACAGAGAGGACACGCTGATAACATGCTTGGCTTCACGCTCATAATAACCGCTCAAAGGCATTGTGTAAGATTACCCTTATCACCCGATCGGAGGGAAGCGAGTCTGTCGATTACTGTACAGCAGCCGTCCAGCATTTTTAATATCCACCGAGATTTCCAGTTGTTTTCTTACAATTGCAGGTAGTAGATACTCAATATTAAATCTGCCAAAACGCAACAGTCCGCTCATATCAAGGAGAAATCTTAATTAAAGACCACACACGCTGAATAAAACACCATCGAAGGCTCAGCTCTGTGAATAGTCAGACTGTGTTCAGACATGAGAGCTTGACTGACGGATCACAGAACCCAGGTCTCCGGTGGAAGATGCTCAGGGACTCATCAACTGCTCCATTTGAGTGACTTGTCATCTTCCATTCATCAGTCAACAGCACCGTTGGCATCACCGGTCACACTGTCCTCTCTGTGTGCGTGGATTACGAAGCCCCCCACTGGGGTTTGGCAACTCACAGTGCATAGGTTCGATTGTATTCCAATTATTTATATCATCCTTGATCTACTCAGTCAATCAGTAGCCCACAGGTGGAGCTGGTCTCCTCTGGGAGGTTTGTCCTAGCGGGGAGGTGTCACAGGCCTCATGGGGTCCATCAGCCTACAGTGGCAAAGGACCGGTCTGGCCTGGAGGGTCTCTTGCTCATTTGGAGATGTGTGAATCAGCTCGGGGGGGCCTTAGACTTAGGTAAATGCAACATTTAATTTAACAAACAAATTTAACAAATTTAAAAACTGCTTTTATGACAAAATCACACCATGATCGAGCCTGTCCTACGATTCATCCCTGACTTCCTCCAGCTTCGGTGTGATATTTGACATTTTACAAAGGTTCACCGCAGGGGAAAAAACGTAACTGAGACTCCTGAGCGGAATGGAAATCAGATAGCCGTCTGTAATCACCGCGATGCCAGGAAATTAATTTCCTCGCCGAAAAAAGGGATCTCGGTGTGCTGTCACTATCTACAGGATTAAAAGCTGCTCTTTATTGCGCAAACACAGATATTTCTTTGTCCACCAAATGTAGTCTATTAACCTTCATTAGACGACATTAACTCCGCCGTGTCAGAGCGTGTCATTGTCAGGAATAAGTGATACCACAGCAGTGCAAGTTCGCTGTTTCACCGCTGGCTCAGACACATTCACCCTGCTGTCAGACGCCAGATCGTTACATATTTCTCTCCGCTGGTGACCCGTCCTGCATTCGAAATATAATTCCCAGCACTTAGGATGCGCAGTCTGTCCTGACGTGTGTTGGGGTTGAGGTGGGGTTCAGTAGTGCTATCTCAGCGCAGCCACCCCCGGGCAGCTCCGCACGCCTGTTTATTACTGCGGCACCGGCCCTCGGTGGAAGGTGTAAAACGCAGATGAAGTTGCGCCTGAAACAAGTGTAGTAAATGATGGACATCTATAAATGGGCGACCGCAGGCGATATAAACACCATTATAAATTCTACTCAAGCGTACTGAAGGATAAAATTAGACAAAGTGCAATACCTGATAAATTATCTTCATTTCATGACGACAGGCCACTCCGATGAACGGCTGGAATCTGAAATAGCCCTTTCTATTATAGCACGCCTCAAAACACCCCACAATTCTCTGCCCAAAACAGCCCTGTTCTTTTATTCATGGGGACCCAGGTTACAGTTTTAGTCACGGTTGATTGCCTGGCTTAAGCCCAGTATTTAAAAATAGAGAATAAAATAACTGTTATACAAAAATCTGAAATAATGTTGTTATATTTACATATACATTCACAGCTGGGGTCAATCTAATGCTAAGGGTATCTGTAGGTGAAATGAAAAAGTACAAACTAGGGGTTTTGGGAATAAAGAATAAACCTTGAATAGTAAAAATCCTCTTTGGGCTTTTAAAACAAGAAAACAAAACAGGTCAGGTGGTGCGTTTGGGGCAAGTTGACCTGCCGAGGGTCCGGTGTTTCTGGGGCAAGTTGACCCGCCGAGGGTCTGGTGTTTCTGGGTCAAGTTGACCCGCCGAGGGTCCGGTGTTTCTGGGGCAAGTTGACCTGCTGAGGGTCTGGTGTTTCTGGGGCAAGTTGACCCGCTGAGGGTCCGGTGTTTCTGGGGCAAGTTGACCCGCTGAGTGTCCGGTGTTTCTGGGGCAATTTGACTTAGCGAGGGTCCTGGAATGATTTACTTGAAAGTTCTGAATAGGTCGTCCTGAGATCTACATATAATCGATTATTGTTTTTAACATAAAAAAAACCTCTGCTGAGATCGTAAAGCACTTTTGTTAACTTGGCTAATGATTGTATGTTGGGTGTGTACAGGACTACGGATATTTTTAGTGTTTGGATTACATTAAAGGACAATATGAGTTTCCATTTGAATCATCAATTTTAAAGACATGAAAATAATCCAACCCAAAATTAGTATTGAGTCCGGAGGGCATTTGTTTTCCCTAATCTAGCCATTATTCCCAGTGTTTCTCGAGATGCACCGAGGCCGGGTTAGCGGCGACACGCTTAAGTATCTTTTGTTTTAATCATTTTGAAATGCATGACCAGCTTCTCCGCAGCCCCGGCTCCTCCTCACGCTCACTTACTGTCGGGGAGAAAAGCAGAATTAGAGATTTGGCGGCATGTAGGGATTTAAATAAATGGATGTTTTAAACACAATTCTTCATTCATCTTCTGGCGTGGAGATTCATTTATTCTGCATCTCATGACAAACCCGAAAGAGGAGGTGAGTGAGTGGATGTGCCAAGTGGTACTTAGCCGGAGTCATGGAGCAACCGAGACGACTTCAACGGCAGTGCATAGACGCAGTTCTAGCTTACCTCTTACGAGTGCAGTTTGAAAGACAAATTATTTAAATAAGATGTATAATCTCTTGTATGTGTTATGATGTTCAAATAAACACACTGTGGGCTTCCAAATAAAATCTGGATTCTGTACTGTTTTGTACCAAACGTTTTAGTCGGTTTCACAGTTCCTTACAGCAAGTGAGACTAACATCGTCTTGCAGCACAACACCTGACGTAGCGCCCAGAACAGGAAGTGACCGCGCCTGGAGAGCTCAGTACGCTCCTCAACACAAAAACACGCGGTTATTATGCCACAGCAGTCTGAGTACTGATTTCCCTAAAGCTGCGTTAAACACACACTATTAAAAGGAACAACAAACGTTAAAGGAGCAGATTGATGAAGATGTGCCGGGAGGAACCGATACGGGGTAATTTGTGCCGCCTGAAGAAAATACATCCAGACACTCTGAGTGGAGACCTTAGGAGAGAGAGGGGCTCTGCGGAAGTGTGGACCACCACCATCGGGGTAAATACTGAACTCCACAGCCCTGCTTTTCAGGGTTTATACCTGCAGGGCTTTCTGCAGGTCAGTCTCAGCTATTCCAGGTTAGCGGAGACTTAATATGATCTGTTGTTGTAAGAATTAATTGGTTAACGTCATAAAAATGTATATAAATCAACAGAATTATATTTTATACATGCCGTCCTTTTTCATTCACAGTTTAGGCCTTCAGACAGTTTGTGGAGAGTGTGCGTAATGCAACATTTCTGGCCATATGGGAACTCAGAACCTGCAGTATGGCTCAACAGTTGCTCCGTTGCCGAATGCTCGAGGGACAGTAACGGCCCTTGTTCTGTTTTTGCCTCTTTTCATTTAATTAACAGTTTGTGCTCAGGAAGAACGGCCATCGCGGTGTTCAGAGTTTACACATACACGTCGTGCTGCAAATCCCACCGCAAATAATCAAAGCACCTGCATCGCAACCATGCAGCGCATTTGTATTCTGCCTGTGTTCGGCGGTTTCCGCAAATCCATAAAGGTTTGGCCATTTAGCGCAGAGCAAAATTTACAGCACGGTGCTGAAGGGAATTCTGACGGGGGAAAGAGAGAGAGAATCCTCTGACTCGTTCAATTATACTTCCCTGTTATCCTTTAGGTTAAAGCAAGTTGTGCATTTCCAGCCATTATCACCCACTAGTGAACATGTCATACTGTATAAGATCAGCTCTAGGCTGCCAGATTATTAGCAACTGTGGTGCTTATAGGCAAACATACTGTAGCAACAACATATAGCCTTTGTTTGCCGAAGATATTTTAAATTTTAAAGGGTTTGACATACATTTCCCTTTCGTTGTATGATTGATTGGTTTGTAGAATTTCTCCTTTTGATGGCATGGGTGTGTCCAGAACACAACAGCTAGTTATGAAAAAGCAACATACAGGTATATTACCATTAACAGTTTAGCGCAAAGTGCAACAGGCCTAAAGTATTACAATAATGATTAATCAATTAATATTAGTAATACTATTTTGTACAGTACAGTATTGAGTACAGACACGTATTAATGCAGGGGGTTATAATCACACCATTGTGGTGGCTGCTCAGTTGCCCGTTTGCCCGACTGGAAGTCTCTCTATAGCAGTTGCCCATGTGCCAGTCACAAAGAGGCCCGTGGGTGGTATCTGTGCTGGTGCTTGACTGTACTGACGCAATTCTATTCCCCCCGCCCTGCTCTGCTCTCACAACAAGGCTGCAAGCAGCCGCCGGACCCTCACAGCGGGCTGCGCCGTGGCTTACTGTGTATTCGGGCCCTAATAGCACATTGCACCTCGCCTCGGCCCTCATTATCACACAGGCAATCCATAATGTCAGCCGATATCCACTGTGCCTACATGTGTACAAATTGATGTAGGGTTACATTACCGAATGGCTCACCGAGGCCGTGCAACGTGCAACGTGCAACGCTACCACACGCATTACACTGGGCAGTGTGTCAGGGCTGATGACCGATTGCACAGCTAAACAGCCCCTACACAGCCGTCGCACTCTGCACGCGCACAACAACACATATGGGCTGTAATACAACTGCCATTTCAATACGATCACGGCTTTCTCTGCACAAGGTGGGTCTCTGCGTCTTCTCATCGTTACAGGCGGCCATTAATTACCGGGACTGCGGATCTCACGCCCTTAAGAGGACAACGATGTCTCTGGGTGGCTGTGATTGTTATTCTAGTATCCGTTTGCATGTTTGCCTTCTGTCAATGAACCGATTCTGGACAGGGATGGTTGTGCTGCAGTGGTTTAACCAGGGAAAGGACAGGCGAGTGAGTCGACAAAACGTTTAACGCTTATTGTTTTTTGGACTCATTGAAGGACAGTAATAGGGAGATGCCGGGACACCCCTCCAGTGACTATTCATATCGGATATGCACTAATTACTGCGGTTGTGACACAAATATCTAAATCATTCTCCTGCCTCATCAGAAGAGAGAACACTGATCCGGTGGGAAAGATGGCAGAAGATATTGGGCTGGTGGCCTCTGGTTGTTTTGACTTGGAAACATGTTTTCTTGGTGGCTACTTTGCAATCTTGAGAAATAATGCGGACAACCCTCACAATCAATGCTGCTCCCAAGACTATTATCTGCAGTTTTATATAAGGGTTATTTTATTTCTGTCTCTTGGGGGATGATAATCTGTATTTCATGGATCACAGCTTCTCATACTCGAGCTCACTCCAGAGTAAGTATTTATCTGTGTGTTATTTCTCCGCAGAAAACAATTTTGACTCTCTTTAACCCAGAAGCCACCCTGATGATCATTGGCTTTAAAGACGTGACAGGAGCCATGTGCGCTGACATTTCTCTCCAGAATTAAAAGGTTAAACCATGATGGTATCATTTAATCACGGTTAATTTGTAGGGTCAAATGTAGGTTTCAGTATTGTTTACGAAAGAGAAAGTGGTCGGCTGAAAAAGCAGAGAAGAGAAGAAAACTAGATCACCATTCTCTCTGACGTGACCGTGAAATCCTATTTCCGAGCTGAAACATCTCGTAAGAAAGCGGATTGCAGGAGAGGCTGTCTGGGTAATCTTCGGCAAGTTAGAAAGACAAAACAACCCCCCAAAATAAAATCCTAATTAGCTGGCATTCAGAAAACGCTTCGCTTCCCCAGCTGTAGCCCAAAATAAAAAAAAGCCAGCCTCCTCTCGCACCGGCACAGAAGAGAGAGATTGTCTGGTATCTTAATCGTCATAACCGTGCTTACAATTTTTATGCTCAGAGTTTAAACGGCACTGGATTGTGCGACACGGCAAAACACTGTGTTCATTTCACATGTGAAGCACCTTGTGTGAATGTAGTGACGTTTTCCAACCGTTCAAGTATTTAGAAGCACTGTTTTGCCTACAGTGCAGTGAAGCGCCATGCTGAGTGTCTGGGGGAGTTAAGGGTAGTCTTTCCCGCTCCCCCACTTGAGTCCTGTGAAATTATTATTGTAACCCTTGTTAATGAATCTCATAGCTTTAGTAAATCACTCTGAAAGGGACCGGCCTGTGTCCCCACAAACACATAAACAATGTCACAGTGAACAATGTCTCTCTGCACAATGTCACGCACTCTGCTGACTGTATTCTGTTGGGGAGCAACAAGAAAAAGGACGGTAATTAACGCAGGCCGGGCGAGAAGCCGAGAAGGAGAGGAAGCTGTGCCCACGGATCGTGTCAGTTGACAAATGGCTCGCCGAAGCGCCGCGGGGCCCAGAAAAGACATTTCGACCGTCGCCGCCGAGGCGCTGGCTGCAGCACGCCGCACGAGCGCACAACACCGGCAACGTTACAAATTAAAGAGCGCTTGCAGAAATGGCTACTCTGGAGTGTAAGCTCATTGTCTTGAAAAACTGCTCCCGATCAAAGCCCAGCATTGCAGTGCAGGGAGCTGCCAGGAGAAAAGATGCTGCTCAGAAACCAGCCCGGCGTCCGCGGCTCTGGGCCGGGCTGCACACTGAGCCGACACAGATTCCCAGTTAGAGGAAGCAGGAAACATCAAAAACCAAAATAACATTCACATTAAAGCAGAAAAGCTGCTCCCGTGGGCGAGAACATAAAAGGATCGTCCCTCGCCGATCACTGGCCACAGGTTCGAGACGTGTTTGTTGGAAGGTCTAAATAAAGTGGCGTCACATGTATCAAAGAGCGTCTGGAGAAAAAAAACAGGACACCCAGTCAATACGAGATCAGGTGTGTGCTGCCCAGAGTGCACAACCCCCGCCCCCAGGAGAAAGACAAGTCACAAACCGGGGACACGTGCGTCACCCTCATTTAATTGTGTTTTTATTTTCTGTCTCTGACTGGAGTTCCACGGCTGACAGCGCACGATTAGCACACGCTCATTAACCTGGGCAGCCCCCCCCCCGGCGCGGCCGCCCACCGTGTGAAGCCGCCCGGTGACAGAGTGGCAGCGAAGGGACCACCGAGGCCCAGAGGAGCCCGACACACAGCTGTGAGTGTGGGAAGCTGGGACTCAGATCACCAGCCAAGGAAAGAAAGTGCCTTTCGCAGAGGCGGGGAGGGAGGTTCATCGACTGCATTCCCGGCAACAAGCCTCAGCCCTTCAGAATTGCTACAGCCCACGGACTGGAGAGCCAGATAAATAATAAATAAGTAAAGTGGCCGAACGCAGCTGGCAGAGTCTGATGCTGATGAGAAGTGGATGAAGTCCTATTCTCTCCAGCTGATCGTGAGCCAGCGCCAGAAGCACATGATCACTTAACCTCCCGCCGCGTCGTGTGTGACTTGGTGGTTTTCTCTTACGGCTGGAAATAAGGCAAAGCCGGTGCCCGGGTCGTGTGAGCAAAGCCGGGCACAGCGGAGCATTCAATTTACCGTCGACTGATCTAACGGGAGATCTCAGAGAGATTACCGGCAGCCGTGCTGAGCAGCGACCGGTTTGAATACAACTAAACTAAGAAAGAGCACATTTTCAATCATTATTAGCTCAGTCAGACGCGTTCCCGGCGATGGGGACGATGACAGGGAGCCCGGTGGGAATGCAGCTGCACTGTTCTCCTTCATACAACAAGTTCTTCAAACCCATCTTCGCTTATTTATGCATTTGTGACTGATGTGCTTATTGTGAAGTTTCGGCTCTTATTTGTTTTGTGTTCTGTTTATTCCCTTTTAAAGCATTTTCCTCCGGATCAAAACCATTTCCACCTGATTTTTTAACTAAGTAACTATAAGAATAGGACTAGCAGGAGACGACGTGGGTGTTGAAGATGAGTGTCACGAATACTGAATTTATTAATTTAAAATGTGTTGAATCGTCAATGACAAAAGGTGAAAAAGGTGTTCGACATTTTGCGCCAGACTGGGTTTTAGACACTGACAAAAATCATGATTGTTTATGTTGTTGTTTATGTTAATTCAATTCACATAAATGCATACATACCAACATAATTTTTGTCTTTTTGTCTTCCAGCAACAGCCCCCTCTGAGGCACAACCCACCCCTGAGGCACCCCACTACGAAACCCACACCCGAAGGTCTGACGAGCCATCGCCACTCAACGGCTGTTGATGGTATAACCCCCCACTCCTGAGGGCCCCCACCAGAGGGAAGAGCACAGCCAGCAGCACCGATAAATAACTTTCTGATCTCCTTGCTGCTGTAACAACTATACTGCCAGGAGGGGAGGCAGCCATTAGGCCTGGGCCGCCATGGACCCTCAGAGATTTATTTTCTCCGACATGCCATCCATAGGAGTTTTTCGTTATTCTCTCCTGTGTGCCAGATGGTTTATTTTTTTAAATTTTAATTTACTTTATTTTAGATCACAAACTGTTAATGGTCTATTTTTATTTTTACTTTATATATTCTATTATTTATGTATTATTTTATTTTGCTGTATGTTTTTTGTATGTTTACAATCTATAAAGCCCTCTGTGGCTACCCTGCGAAGGGATAGAAATAAAAATTGATTGATTGATTGATTGATACGTATATGCTCAAATCTGTATTTTTTACGCCACAACGTTAAGTCGCAACAACCGAAGGTTTTCAAGTGCTCCTCACGGCGCCTGGCTGTTCCCTCCGCTGTAATCAGACTCACCTGAGTGTGTAAGCCTTTAATTGACTAATTGGAGGAAAATGCATAGCAATTATGTAAATTAAGCTGGAATCTAATTGATGCCACTTTCAGTCACATACTTAGCAAGGCAGAGCAATCCTGAAATAATGAGAAGCCATTCCCCTGACAAGCACCTCAGGTATGAACCCCTAATAACGCAGTGTCTGTCTGCTCTCGCCGCGCCTACTGTACATCTGCTCTGGGCCCAAGTCCTCCAACACAATCCACTCCAATAAATTACCACTAAACCGCTCGGCAATATAGACAACACCGCGTCTGCCTGACTTGCCACGTACCCCAAATTAATGACACCAGAGTCGCTGCCCTGGCCCAGAAACCCCAATCACATCTCTTCTCCAGCTCTGCACACATTGGGGGCTTCTTCCATTACAATACTGCACGCCACATCTGACTAATACCTGATTCACAGGCCGAGATGAGCGTATTAGCAGTACGGCTTTTAGTCCCCTGTGTGTACTCTGCGCGAGATGCGGGGAGCAGAGAGATTATTTGACACAAATCACGCAGGCGGGATGTAAGTCGCTTTGTACAGCAACCGTACAATAAAACAACAAACAAACGAAAACAGGGGAAAAACAACAGCCAAACAACCAAAGAATAAACAAGAACATCCCTCGGACCGGTGACTCCAATATTGCACACAAAGACACTAACATCAAGAGAGAAGAAATAATAAAAGATGACTAACCTAACCCACCTGAGCTGGGCTCACAGGGATCGATGTCCTCATCATCGCTCGGACACTCGGCCGACGCCACCAGCAGGTCATCTGTCGGCTGCAGGGAGACAAACAAGACGAGGCAGTCAGCAACGGCCACACCCCATTACCCACAACCCCCCTGTGCTGACGTGGCGTACGCTGCCGAGCCAGAGGTGTAATGAACTTAATAATGAACTTAATTACTTTTCTACCCACAGAATAACAACTCACTTAGTAGAGGGATAAGATTCTGAGTGATTCCGAGTTTGCTTTGTTCTCATGTTTTCGGTACACAAACAGGCATTTTGAATTTGAAAGGGTGCTGTAGCACAAAGAAAAGCCAAAGCTCGTCAACACCAGCGCACCGGCCTCCGACCCTCCCAAACTTAACCCTGCTGTTGTTTTTATTTATCTGTTTCAATGGAAATGTCTGCGTGGTTGAAAGAAAGAACCCCCTTTGTCCTCTGCCCGAGCCGAGCTGAGTTGAGTGTGGTCTCGGCCGCCCGGTGTCTCTACCTTTCACATTTAAAAGGGGCAGTCGGGGAGGGCGGCACAGATGCGCACGCTGTCAGATACGGGCCCTGAAAAGGGTATCTCGCCGCAGCCAGATCTTTTGAAGCAGACGCCCACCGAGGGACTCCGGCTCGGGCTTGTCTCCGCACACAGATGTGCTCGTGTCAAAGGCCTGCCACGGCGCTGTGCTAGTTCGGGAAAGTTTCTACTGCTTTTAAGAGCCATCAAAAAAACAGCCAGACACACACAGACAACCATATGCAAAAGGTGCTCTCGGAAAGGTTACGGCAGCTCTGCGGTGGCCAAGGACTGCTTTTCAAGGGAGATATTTATTATTCCTCTCCTGCTCCAAAGCCCACAGAGCCCAGCAGTGCCAGCAGAGCTGACGAGTTCACTTCTAAAGAAGCAGGCGACATCGCGAACGAGCCGCCGAGACTGAAATCCAGGGCATCGGCCGCCCCTCGCCCTGCTGTAGCTAAACTGGGAGCGTTTCAGATCGCGCCGAGGTCTCCGGGGACCTGCGTGCGTTTCTTAATAGGATACAAAGAACGAGGGAACAGAGATAAACTCAAACATAGCCAACAGTTAAACATAAACTGCCATAGCCATTAGATTTCTGCTACGAGCAATCAGATCGGCCTCGTCAATAAAGGTAATTTTCCCAGGAACGGCATCTTGGGCACCAGCGCCTGGGTGTCCAGAGAGAAGAGCCTAATCTTGTTCTGATACCATCGCAAGACAGGGGACGAATGATATCCAGTACTGTGTTCAGTAGAACAGTATTCCCCAGCACAGGGTGTGTGTGTGTATATATATATATATATATATATATATATATATATATATAAATATCTTGCAGGAATAATTAGCACCTTAACCTTTGCTTTGAATTATCACCGAATGCAAACAGAAGGGAGCGGTTGAGTAGGAACAGGACTGCAGTTTAAAATGGCCACAATGGGGGCTGTAAACGATGTGAAGGTTGGACCATTCTTCTCTTCCACAGAGCTACACACACTGTTGTGCCTGTTCGCCTGGTTATGTGTATTAGAGACACTCACATATTTTTGCCCTAAAAGTATTTTACCTGTCAAATTATAAATCTAAGTGGGACTTGATCCTCAGACGGCGCGCTGCCGGAGAGCAGTGGGGCGTGAAAAATCAGAAGGCAGGCGATGTGAGGAAAAAAACAGGAAAAAAAAACACACATTGGCAGGCTAAACTTACTGAGCATTTTTTATTTTTTTTTCAGCCAGGATAGCATTGCAAATCTAAATTTAATTATCTCGCTATGAAGCTTATCTGAAGTGTCGGGCATCTGGACAGCTGTACGCTGCGATTCAAAAGTGTCACATCAATCAATCGCAGCCCTTGATTTGTTTTTCTCTGCTGTTTATCAACCTTCCTTGTGTTGAGGTGGTTTGGTGGAAGATCAATGTGTTTCTCCTGAAGTTAATCACAGACAGAACGGGGCTATTTTCGGAGGAGGCTGCGGCATTCTGGGAGAACGATACGGCCACGGTCACCGGCCAGACCTTCTCTCTCACCGGCAGACGCCGAGCGTTGAGAGTCAACGAAGGAAACTCTTGCCGCTTGTGAACGAGGTCCCAGGAGCTGCTGTTTAACGTGCTTTAATGAAGAAAAGTGGGTTGTCGTATAATGGCTCTGCTTTAATAAGGTTTGATCTGCCAAGGGAAATGAGACGCAGTTGCCACACAGCCCAGCCGGTTCGGTGAGCCCCGGGAGGGATCGCTGCCAACAGGGTCACACTGGGGGCTGTTGGCTCATTCCCATCTGCTCCCGTATTCTCCTCCAGTCCTGCAGGAGGAGTCCTGGCCACAGACCCCAACGATGGCCGCGGGGCGACAGTAGTGTTGCGGTGACATCAAAACAAGACAGGACAGAGTGTTGACGCAGAGTAAATGATTTAAAAAGGGATGTCACTTGATTGATCTGATTACTAATGATGGAAGTCCAGCCGTTCTATTTTTTAACAAATCCAAATGTACCGAGTGTCCTTGGTCTCGGTCCGAAGCGGCACAACAGCGAGCGGGAAAACAACGGTCAATCCTACTCAAGCAACAATTATTAGGTATTTGGGACTTCAGTTCAAGGCTTAATGTCTCACCTGAAAGACAGCTCCTCAAAGAACATCAGAGACTGGGGCAAGGGTTTGAATTCTTGGTTGGGTGAAAATAGTGCCCTCTACTGGCCCGCCAACAATACCTCCAGAGGCAAACTTTAATGTCCCTCAATGAAGGGCAAATCAGGCCCACCTTGCTTAGTTCCTGAGCTCTGACATGATCAGGCTTCAAGGTGGTTGAGTTGTTACTAAAAGGCCTACTAATTGTCCCCCATTATTAGGGGATATTCTACAATTAGCCAGAAGATGATATATTGATTTACTTAATTATTCTTCAGATCAGTTTCACCGGAGCGGCTTGACTGGCAATGTGAAATTACCAGGTCAGTCACATGTCTGCATCCTAACGTGTCTGAAGAATCTCCCAGAATCCCCCTCTCTCTTGTCTCTCACAGGACCGATTTGTGGCGCTCATGCAGTACGCCGTTTCACAAACCCAGGAGGGATTTCATGGCTTTTCGATTGTCTCTCCTCACACATTAGTTCTGAAACGTGTGGAGGTTGATAGTGTTAACATTTTATTGCATTCCCTTCGCGCAATCTGATTATTGCTTTACTGCCACGGGATAATCCTGCCAATGTGATAAGCATACTGGGGACCTATCGCTCCAGTTTAAGCAGTTGTATCACACTGGAGTCTCATCCTATTTTATTCTACGCGCTGCAGACCGCAGAGGGGAAGAAGGGAACGAAACCTCTGCCTGTGACCGATGGCAATACAGGTTTGGCACTTTTTAAATCAGTGTATCACAATCCTTAATAATGGCTGCTGTAATAAAAGGGGTTTAAGCGCTATGAGTGGAAGTGGCTTTGGTATAGGAGCCTGCTGAATCAGAGATGGTTCACCCTGCTCTGCCATCTTATTACCGTCTTTCTGAGAGTCAACGTACAATTCACTCATTCATCGTTCTCCAGAGAATTGAAAGGATACTTCTCCAAATTTTCTCACTATCTGAATGAAACCCTTAACTGGTTTCATAATTATCTTTCAAGTCACTGCTGAAAAAAAACAATTAAAAATGTCTGATTAAGCTGCAATTTAATCCAATTAAGAATTTAATTAGTTCAGATTTAAACAAAGAATAAAACTGAGGATGTCGGGTGTCAGACTAGCAGGATCCTGTGCTATGTATGTATATAGATAGATAGATAGATAGATAGATACATACATACATACACACTCCTCATCCCAGCGTTATGAGATGAAGCTCTGTAAGATCTCATTCGTCTTGATTGGCTGCAGGCACCATAATTTGTAAAATGCTGAACTAAATAAAGACAAGCCAGGGCCGTGATGAAGCGCTCTTTGCCTCCATGGCCCTTGAATCAGCCGAGCCCGGCAGCATTGTTTATGACATGAGTTGAAAAGAAATGGAGTTTATTTAAAAGTCAGTCTGCCTTCGCCTCCTCATCGCAGCGTCGGCAGAGCAAAACGACCAGGTGGCGCGGAGTGTGCCGGTGATTAAAAACCGACAGAGACTCAACACAAAGCCACACAAACACCACAACCTGCTATCACAGCCTTCTGACTCTAATAAAGATGATCTTGATGGCTATAATGAGCATTCTGTCTTCTTTCTTCTTCCTCTCATGAGTCAGTCAATGCTTCTGTCATTGTGTTATAGATTGTGTCCAACAAGGAAAACAACAGCAGTCACTTCAGACCCACAGGAGATCGGCGAAGGTTGGTGTTAGAGAGTGGGGGTCCGTCACGTCAGTGAGCGGCAACTTTTTAAATTTCTCTCTGTGACTGACAGGTGATCTCCGTCCGAGCGCTGCTGTCAGCAGCAGTGGATGCCGGGCGCAAGTTTGTTTTAATTTACCACTTCCCCTTTGACGGAGTTCATAATTCACTCTCTTGTCACTAATCCCCCGAGTGGAGGGGAAGGCTGGAAACAACATCGCTGTCAATCACGGCCCTCCGCCTCTTAATTAGTTCTCGCCGTGTTTGACTCATCAATCTGTAATTCAGAGAGCGTTTGTCTCATCTCAGGGAAATGTAACAAGGTATTAATTAGTTTGGTCCCTTTAACTTTCGCGCCCCTGCCCGGGAAACACCGAGTGTCTTTGTGGGAGAAGTTACAACTATCAAGAGTGAGTTAACGTCTGATTTTGTTCAACGTTCAA
Organism: Amia ocellicauda; assembly: GCF_036373705.1. Classification (NCBI taxonomy): domain Eukaryota; kingdom Metazoa; phylum Chordata; class Actinopteri; order Amiiformes; family Amiidae; genus Amia; species Amia ocellicauda. Next base: position 21,492,338 of record NC_089872.1, read on the forward strand.
CAAATATTAAATCGATTTTCCTGTGTGTTTTGTTTTGTTTAAATCGTAAACAGTTTCCTTATTTGGCCTCAAGGAGGTATAAACACTTTGGCAAGGTGTAGCACCTCACAAGAAGAGCTGCTGTAATTAATTAATTGATTATGCTTTACAGAGAATGAGGTCTTGTAAATTTCACACAACACTATACAGCACAGGTCTGCGTGTTTTCTGGGTGTGACTGTCTGCAGAAACAACCCCCAATAATGGCATCTCACCCCTCAATAAGGGAGCCGACACTGCTTTCCTTTCCTCTTTTTCTTCCACAAGGGACAGACCCTGTCAAATTAAATACTGCGCCATCGCAAACTGAGAAAATCAATGAATACAGATCAGAGACGGCGATGTAAGAGAAGGCTACTCCAGAATCACACGCGCATTTAGATCCTGTCATTAGCGTGTAATGTGCAAACACACAATTATCTCCCAGAAATAAACTCCGTCGGTGCATTTTTCCCCCCAATTTACTCGAACGCAGCCTATTGATTTCATAGTTTGAAATATGCATTGCCAGCAACATCGCGCCGCTGCCTGTGTGAGTTCTTACGTCTTCGTTTTCGGAAGCCAATGGCTTTTGCTTATTAAATTTTCCATTATGGAACAAAGTGTCCTACATAAAATGAGACCACTGGGGACCCCCTCATCCACAGCATTTGCTTACAGAGGTGACAATACTTCTCACTACAGCTTTAGCCATCGCGCTGGCGTTTCCTCACAGTTCGGTACAGATGCCCAGTCACTCGTCAGGTTAATGACGCCCCTGTCCATATTGTGCGCTGTGGTCACTGTACACACATATGGTTAGATATTGTCATTTTTATTGTTCTTGTGGTCATTACTTTTGTATTTATTGTTGTTCCTCTTGTTTTAAATAATTCTAGTAGGCAGGAGGGTATCAACTTAATGTTTAGAGTAGTTTGAGGCACCCTGGTTGAAACAAACACAAGTAAGTGAAAGCGCCGTGAAGTCACCCTTGCTTGATGGTATTTGCCCCCAGTGGAGGAAACGCAATGGCTCTGGACACCCTGCCAGTTGAAACAGGGTGCCCCGTATTAATCGCACCCCACCGTGCCAGCGACCCCGCTTGCGTCTCCACGTGGGCCTCGCTGTCGTGACTTTCTGAAAGCCGTATAATTACACCGCATTTTAATCCGGAACGGGAACACAGCCACTGACAAGGTCTCCTCTGCATTCGCATTTGTGTTTGAAATCTCTGAATATATATTGCTGCCAGAGGCCGGTGGTGATTCACTTCCATTCAGCGCATCGTCCCCCATCACAGGGAGACACACATTTACGTGCCAAGTGTCAGACTGATGTATTTCCCCTGGAATCCTGAGACATCCAACAGACAGGGTAGCGGCTCTGCCCATCTCAATCAATGGATGAATCAGTTCCAATCATCTGGGATACAAAGGCTTGATCATAAGGCTCCAATCTAGCATGATACTGACCATCGCCCGTCTCTGCGGGAGCCTGAGGGGGATACCAGAGGCTGGAGAAAGACATACAGACATACATATGCTTGTGGATCTTTGATGTTATGGGTCTGTTTTGCTTCCACTGGTCCTCCAGCCATTGTTAAGGTCAATGGCATCATGAGCTCTACCAAGTACCAGGACGTGGTTGCCTCATCCAGGAGGCTGAATCTTGTGGATCTTCCAGCAAGACAATGACCGCAAAGACACCAAAGAAATGGGTAATTAACCAGAAAATCAACAATTTGCAATGGCCGTCTCTGTCTCCGGACCCGAATCCCATTGAAAACCTGTGTTTTGAATTAAAGAGGACAGTCCATCAGCGCAGACCGAAGGATATCGAGATCTGTAGCGATCCTGTCTGGAGGAATGGTCTAAAATCCTGTGCAATCTCATAGCAAACGATAGAGAATGGCTGAAGTACTGGGCAGGGGCACACAGTACTGAAAACAAGGGGGCCCATCACTGTGACACTAAATGTTTTGGGAAATAAATGTATAATTTGAGAAATGTGTCATGTAGGTTGATTCCCTTAAAATAAAGTACAATGTATTTTATTGTCAAGGCTCATTATGATGAACTTTTGAAGAAAAAGAAAGACTATGCATCAAAATATTGAGCTCCCAATTAAACACCTGCAAGTAGGTCAAATGGCGACACATGAATAATTTAGGCCCGATGTTCAATAAAATCCTGCTGAATAATGTACGAATCCAGCGCCACACTGCAGAGGAGAACTCCTCGTATATATCTCCTCACCGGGACAGCAATATCGTTGGGCTTCAGGACTGTGTACACAGCCACTTAATGGACAGTTAGGAAGACATGACAAGGGAGGTGATATAGTAAGTGAGCTGGTGCTACAGACTTATAGCTAGATGTGCTGAACATATATATATATATATATTTATAGATCCACAGACACGAGCCTGACTGACTATCAAGGTTACGATTCCACTCGTGATCATGAGCTCGATGCTAAAGTCAAGATGGATGCTGATGTTTGCTATGGTTACTAATAAATAACCAAATCAGGGAAATCTGTAACATCTGATCTGCTGCACTTGTCCCTGAATTGTCGCTTCTCACACTCAACCTGAAAACTGTTTTCACAGAACAAAATCTGCAACAGGAGCAACACGGTCTGCATAAACCACCGGGATTAAAAACAGCCGATGAAAATCTCCCTCCTTCACAGCTGCACTGGTGCAGTTTAACCGAAACATCGCCTCTTCATGTTTCGCGGAATGAGGTTTGCCTTGGCCTTCTTCAGACAAGGGCAGATAAAACACAGGCAATACATTAGAGCGCGAGAGGGAGCCGCTCGGCTGCCAGGGCTGTCCCAAGCCACCCGGCCGTCCTCCAGTCCCATACATCTTCCTGTGCAGCGGTGCGTCTTCAGAGAGCGCTCCTTAACGAGACATGAGGAACGTCCTGCCATCGCACAACGAGGAAACAAACACACAGACACACTATGCATGCACACCGATACACACACACACAGGCACCCATGCCTTTGCACACACTCGCACACGTGTGTATATATATGTGTTTGTGTAACGCTCTCTACACATGTGTACAGCTGTTTCCAGGCAGTAGTATTGCTGAAGGTGAACTGAACAAAGCAGACATCCCAAACGAATAGTCATAGTAACCTATTGTACATGCAGCCATTAAATGAACTTAATTAACTCACAACAGCCCTAATCTCTGTATCTTTTACATGTCAAGTTGCTAAGCCTGAGTATCTCTCACTTGTTAGGACAAATTAACATTCAATTACCTTAGAATAGGCTGAACAACAAGCGCAAATCAACAAACAATCATTATTATACTTAATAAACAGTTGGCTGAGATAGTAGTATGTGTGCATATATAATTGCAAATGTACATTTGTTTATACACACAGACGCACATTATCCGCTGAATGCTTCCGTCCCAAAGCGTGCCTCTGCTCCTGCATCAATATTTCAGACACTGTAATAAACAATAAGCCAGATTTCACCTAACGAGGAAGGCAACTGTTTATTTTGTAAGTCGGCGATGAGGCTCTCATTATTATTGGCCTCGGCGCTCCGGTGCAAAGCTCCTTACATCTGACGACAGACTGTTACTGAATTTTTCATGGAGGAAGAACAGGAATTAGGGGAGCCGTAATTATTTACCAGAGCCGGTCGGTACTTATTTTTTAACCACAGGGTGCAGATTGTGCATAATCGTCTATAAATTATATTTATCAGTATTCCGTCATGGCGTTACTGATTTATCCCTGTATAATTAATTAGCGTAGATATAATCCTGCAGAAAAGTAAAACAAAAAGATTACAGACACTCTCGGTGAGAAAGAGAGAGCGAGAGAGAGAGAGAGGGAATGAAAGAGAGAGAGAAGTACAGAGAGACAATGGCAGGCAGGCGCAGGGTGCTGTTGAGATCATTCCCGTGGATTTTCCCGGAGAAGGGCTTTCATTAGCATCTGGGCCACTAACCCGACTCACAAATCAATCCAGGCCTCTCTACATCCCTCTTTTCACCACATGCATGTTTGCTAAATTGTCTTTCTCCCCGAGGCGAGAGGCAGATTTGTGCCTGAGCTCTGATATGATGTGAGAAAAGCAGACAGTGTCTCAGCCCCAGTGCTTCCCGTTGTGCCCAATGCAAGCCACTGATAATTCTCAGCCTCTGAAACCCACTGGGTCCCACCAGCTGAATACTAATGAACGCGGCCGTGTCTGTGTGCTGACAATCGAGAGGAGACCCTTTTTTCTCCCCGCTAATTAATGCCATCAGTGACACACAAGTCCGGGGGATGCACAACTTCTCACACCAGGCAGTGGGAGGGATAAACGCACCCTTGTGCCCCTGCGTTACCTGGAAAAGTTGGACAATTCTTCCCCTGACAGAGATCCTTCATGAGACGAGTTCACTCCTCCTGCTGTTTCATCTCTCTCTTTCTCTCTTGTTTGGATTTGTTTCAATGCAATGCTCCGGCTGGCCATTATTGCCAGAGAACGATATAAAAGCTTCATAAAGGACGTAGTTTACCCCTGCGATTGTGCGCTGAAGTGCTGCAGCAGCAGGATTCGTTGGAGGAGAGTCATAAATCTAGGCTGTGTGCTACTTAAATATTCATCTTCGCCAAAGCACTCTCTCAAATTATGCTGGAGATAGCTAATCCAATTCATTGCGCTCTTAGCTTTTTATACAGCCACAATAACAAATAATGCACATTCAGACTAAACAATATAGACATTATAGCGAGGCCTTTAATCGCTCGCACACGCCATGCGTTTCAGTCGCTCGTCCGGGCAGCTGATTGGCTGATTTCATATTCCGAGTACATAACGACCCCAGAACACTTCCAAACAAGAGGCTCATTTTAAATTTAGATTCCTGTAATCGTACTGAAGTAAATGTATATACATCTAAGTGCAAAAGTCATGGATGATTCTAATTCACACTGTATACCACATATTTACGCGTGTACAGAAAAGCACTTAAAACAAAAGGAGGGAGGCCGATCTAGTCAGTTTTAAATACAAGGTTCTCAAACACAAAGAACAGCCTGGTGATAAAGCTATAAAACTGTTTGTGGTGTTCGTTATATATCTATCTATATATAAACCCCAGGGGGTGCGAGTGGCACAGTGCAGTAATATAGCAGTTTTGCTTCGGGGGCTCTAGCCAGGCTGGTGTTTCAGTTCAGCACCCAGAGCACATTAGGACACATCGAGCCCCCCCGTGCGGCTGTCCTGGGGGCCGGCTGCTGAGTGGCGGGGGGAGTTCACGTCTTGAAGTGCATTTGCTCCGACAGCACAGACAGCCCATGGTTTTAACGGCACCTGCTGCCCCTGCGCACAACTCGGCACCGATCGCCCAGCCCTCGGTGCTCAACAGATACACCTTTCACATCACGTTCGCTGGCTGCCCTGAGCGTGACTCTCTCTGTCCTAAAAGGTCGCAGCAACCGTACGAGGGTCTTCCCCCATCTGACCGAGACACCGCAGCCCCCCAGACTTCGTTCTCCACTGCTGTGTGACCCGGAGGGCAGGTGAGGAGCCGGACCCGATGGCTGGAAACGCAGGGTTTGGCTCAGGTGCTAATTAAAATCCGTTAAAGAGTTGCCGCTCGCGAAACTCGGGCTGCCGCGATGGTCGTTAGTGCCGTTCTCCACTGCGGTACTGCTGTGGTTTGCAGATATACCTCTGAAACCCCTGTGGATTTATATCCTCCTGCCGCGAGCAGCTGATCAAAATGAGGTTTGAATAAGATGCATCATTAAGGCCATCAGAAGAGAAAACGCTGGCTCTAACAGTTTTACACTGAGCTGGGCTTTGAAAGCGATTCAAGGCACAAGGCAGTGGCCAAGTGGTTAAAGACAAACCTCCGCAGTCAGAAGTGCTTAACCTGACAAATGCTGTTTCATAAAACGTGTCTTTATTACACCTGATAATGACCTTTTCTGCCTATGAATATTTCATGCCATACCAGATGTACAGCACGGAGCTATTGTTACCAAATAAAGGTTTACGCAGCCCATTAATAACTATGGGGGAAAGAAACAAACGCTGTTCTTCCATCTTGCGACGTTAGGAAGAGCAATGAATATTTCTCAGCGCTGTAAAAGGAGCATCAAAGAGTCTGGCGAAATGAAATATATATTAATTAAACCATGAATATTCATTAAGTGCATTGAGAGAAATTCAATGCAGTTTCTGTTTCGCTGCACGTTTCCTTTCAGTGCCGGTTGCCGCATGTTAATTAAAATAGTGAAAAAAATAAGATAAACAGGGAAGTCTGACACTCAGGAAGATTTCAGTGCATAGTTTTTCCAGAATATTCAGTTTCACTGGCTGGGATGGTCCGTATACTTACAATAGACACACAAACGCACACACACATCATCGAGGACGCTCAGTAAACGGTCCTCAGAGATTGCATGGCAGTCGTCTCTGGCCGATGCAAGCAGCTGAAGCTGGACGCTCGGCTCCGTGACGGCATGCTCTTGGTACTCTTTGCCACGTAGCCTCAACTTTGTGATCTGTGTAAAATCTTTTCTGAAGTGAATTTGCTACGTAGCATCAGAAATGTACTGAAAGTGGTTTTATAGCGGTTTTATTTACATACTACCGTCCATCTTTAATCTCTGTACAGCCGACACAGTCCACGGTTCCACGGTCAGCAGCTCCTGATCACTGCATTAGGAGACGGCTATGGGAGGCATGCAGATTCCCCTCCTCTATTAGCTGAGCTAACTTGTCTTCTTATCAAAAAGTTCATATCTTCACACTTCTGGAATTTGTCGTTGAAAATACGGCACCAAGGCCCTTCCTGTTGATGTCCCATCTGTCACTGTGATGTCATAATCAAAACCTAACCCTGTCCCTAAGCAGTGTAAGCTCTGTCCCTGTCCCCCCTTACATCGACACGTGTCCACTATATCATGTGATATGGTGGACAGAAGCCGACACAGTCTGGAGTTATTATTATTATTATTATTATTATTATTATTATTATTATAAATACACTTATATTTCCATGTTGTCATTTGGCCTGAATTAGAATCTAGTTTAGACAGCTTTCCCAGACTGTATCTCCTGCTCACACAACAGTACTTAATAACAAAAACACAATTCACAACCGATACAATGACATTAACAAAGTCAGTTAAAATACAGTATTGGATTCATATACCAGCCCCTTCACAGATCGCCAGATTATTTGTGCTGGAATATTAAGTGTCTTCTCTTTTATTTAATCACTTTAAGTGAATAAATAAAGTTCTACCTGACAGAAAGTTTCCTCAAAAAATAACACCACAATGCGCTGGTCTGGTACAGTTATAATTAAGTATAATGAAAAACATCAGAAAATCTTCAGAGACTTATTTGGTTACACACACTAAACGTACACTCCATCTCTTCTAACTTCCCCAGCTGGCTATAATTCACGCCCCCCGCCCTCTCGCACTCCCGTGTAGAAGTGAAACACGGTGACTTTGCCTGGATTCTGACATTCAGTCTCAAACCCACTGGAGGTAACAGCGCCGTATCTGTCATCCTAATATAGACGCCAGTGTCGGAAAGATTAATGTGGGTGAGATTCACTCCCATGCGTAATCTTCGCACGGACATGACAGGTAAACTCTGCCTCTGCTCAGAAGGCGGAGGCTGGGTCAAGCAGGCATTCGTGGGAATTGTGGATGTATCTCCCCGCCTCGCCGTGCACGCTCAGGTGTGCTTTATCAACATTGATTCATAGCTTAATTATTATTATTTTACAATATGTAATCTATGTGGCAGAACAGGAAAATAACCAGAATCCCTCCTGCCTTTCTATACCTAGATACCAGATGCCTGCCCCGTCTGTATTTATCCAGGTTTCTGCGACACACCTGTGCCAATCTGGCCTGTGGGGTTTTGGCAGCGCTGGAGGTATCCCTGGGTGTAGGTGCTGTGGCAACACAGGTGACAGCACCTTTCTATCACTTCTCTTCTCAGTTCTTCCCACCCTGGCAATCTGCAGCTACAATCTATCACACAGACAGCACCGCAGGACTTAAAATTGAGCTAAAACTAACAAAACACAGTCTGTACTAATTTGAATCAATTACAAGAAACAGCCGTCTGCAAAGAGAGGGTTAATGTCCCCGATGTGCCCACAACTCAAACACAACCCCCGGCATCACAGCATGCACAAGGCTCTCGACACACACCGCTTCGCTCCCATGCTTGTCAGCTACAGCACCAAGTATTAACCTGATCATCAGTCATATTATCATCAGATTCACTGAGAGAAAAAAAAACAGGACCCTCTCTCTTTAAAGGTCCGTGAGACCGTGACACAAACCCCAGTATCGCATCCGTACTGCACTTCTACGGCTACTGAGCATAAGACAAAAGGAAACCAGATCAGAGAAGAAAGAAACTTGGAACAACATGCTATAAAAGGCAGCTTAAGCTTAAAGAAAGTGCGGATAACAAGCATTCATGCCAAGTGTTTAAAAGAAACACCACCATTGCACTTAAAGGAAACAAAGGAACAATACATCTGCAGATTATCTGCGCCGCCGCATCCCCGCTTCCCCCGGTCCTACAGAGCAGCAGTCCTACAGTCAAAGCAATGCAGATCTGTGTGCACTAATGGCAGCTAAACCCCTGTGCATGCTGCGGCGACTGCCTTCTGAACGACTGCGATAAAAGCCGCTACCTGGGAGGACGCACAGTGCCATCTCATATCCATGTCTGCCTGGCTACCCTGCGTGCTTTTTAGATGCTTTTTTTTTCTTAATTCTTAATGGAAATACTAGGAAATTTAGTCCATCCTCTGAAATCAATAGTGGTGACAGGAGAGCTCCTAGACTCAGTAGGAGATGAGGATGATAAATTGCCTGCGCATCAACCGAGCCTATCAGTGCCTCGCACACAGATGGGCGAGGGGAAGACCAGGCTGCGCGAGTCACGTGGCCGTGGGCAGCCAATGGCGGCGCGGCAGCTGGGAGAGGATGCTGCAGTTCGCTCTGCAGATGAGCTGTGCCGAGCATCACCGCCGAGCGCAGCTCTGACACCCTGTTGGCAGGCAGGGCCCCGGCTCTCCGCTCGAGACACGCCGAGGGGACGGCCCAGACCTGCACATCAGACGCACACCGACACATCTGTCTTGCAGCAATTATGGCACATTAGTTTAAACTCAAATATGTTTTACCACAATTACAGGTTAATGTGGCCGACTACTCTGCTTCCCTCTCGGAGCGGGTGAAGATAATCGCGTGGTTTTTAAAAACCTGGGCGGAATTAATGCATAAATATTAGGGCCGAGAACTATTGTGTGAGACAACGACCTGGCGGTCTGTGCTCACAGATCTCAGGGAAAAACGGAGCGTGTTTTGTTGCTCAGACCCAGACTGGGGGAGTCGGGGGACCACATGGGAGCTCATTTGTATGTGGCAATCATTGATCACACACAGGATGAATTATTTATATCATACGAATAAAAAAACTAAAGTCATCGAGATGCCTATTACAGAAGGTCAGGGCAAATCAAACAAACATCTCAGACAGGAGCATGTGATACAAGCCTTCTGTGAAGCGTCTGAGAGACATCTTATCTGCTCTGGGTTTGCTCGCACAGTCCTGCTCTATTATGTCAGGTTTGCAGCCGAATCACAACACAACACAACATTCCCGAGCAAAATGAGATTACTGCCATTGCACAGTCCTCTGATGCTGCTTTTTCAACAATAGACACAGTTCATGAAATTCACAAACTGCATTTGGTCCAGAGAGGGAAAAATCTCCACCCCCCCATCCAACAAAAATAGAAGGACCTACATTTTCCAGAAGAAAAGTGGCAAGGAAAAAATACTAAATGTAAACGCACAATCTTATTAATTTGTAGTATTTGATAATAATGATCGCAAGGCAGTGTTTAGCACTTAAACCGGAAGCATGTCGTTAAACCTTTTTAACATAAGACAGACAACAACTCGGGCAGAAACTGTCAGCAAAAACGAAATTAAAAAAACACACTTTTCACTTTTCTGCTTAAGCAATGATTAATATTAATTCATCACATTGACACGACCTAAAGTTTTGACCTTTCGGTATATTAACACGGCACAAATTCAATAACACTACGCAGCCTGATCATTAAGCTGAAGATCAGTGTTTAGCATCACAATGTGAGTTGACCGCACAATCACACAATCCTTCCTCACCAGATCAGAACCAAAGTCAGAGGGGGTCAAAATAAAAATCCCTAACGATGAGGAGGCTGATTATTTATTGGTACTGATGTGTGATTTGTGAAGTTCTCGCTACACTTGCCTTTACAGCTGCCTCAGCTGTGTTTAACAACATTATCCCTCTTCAAACGATATCTTGTAACATATTTTTATAGCATTACCACCATCTGCTGAGAGCCTCCGACGCTGCCAACCTGCCAACGACGTAAAGGTCTCACAAAACCTGCTTACACTTCCCGCTCCGTTTCTGCGCTCTCTGAGATATTATATTATGCTTATTGCTTTCTGTTTCTCAGCCAGACTGTTATTGCTGCAGGGTGTGTTGTTTGGAGTAAGATATTGGAAGTTGAGGAAACAGAGGGAGCGCAAAAGGGAAGAATCGAACGTGAAATCAGCGCGCTGCAGCTTTAACGAACACTCACTGTAAAAGTAGAGTTTGTATTTTTCGTCTGACATCAGTTGCTCAAACTACCACACACACACTCTGCACTGAGCAATTTTGCGGTTTTGTTAAAGAGTCGCTGTTTGTCTTTTTTTTTTCTGACTGCCAGGTGCAAAGACAATATTCTACTTTAAGAAAAAGTGCCAAAAGAAACGATACTAAGATAAAAGTGCAAATTGCTTCTGCAGCGCATCACCTGTGGAGGAACAGAACAACTCCGATGTCACGGTGCCACGATGACACGGGTCACACAGATTACAATGTCAGTGCCGCAGATTTTATTTGCACCGTGAATGCAGCTTGTTTTAATGCGGCTCTGGCCTACGAGAACGATGAGGCGGCCTTACGAAAACTGTTATGTTATGACAGCACCAGGATACGACACAGAAGAATAGATATAAAGGCACGCCATCATCATCATTATTAATATTATCATCTGGCTCCACGCCTGCGTCCGTGCGAGTCGATCTGTGTATCAATCTCTCCGTCTGTCTAGATGTCTGACTTCATCATTGCGAGGAATATAAACCCTCAACACTGGGTGGAAATGCCTGTATGGCAGAGAGCTCTATAAAAGAGGATTTCATCTACTTTGTCTGTCAAGAAAATTAGTCCACCGGGCTCTGCGGTGCCTCCACTCTCCGTTTCCTTTCATCCTATTGTCCCGACTGTGGGCTCAGCAAATAACCATCTGGCCGAGTGTGTGACGGCTTATTAAAGTGATTGTGAGCGTTCAGACAACATTGTCCAGCGAAGGAGACGCCGTGGAGTGTGTTCCTCCTGCGGTGACCGTGACACGGGGGACCGGGGGCGAGATAGGGGCGTCTCGTTTAAAGCACGAGCTCCACACGACTGCGCTCTGAGACCGGATCATAAACCCCGCGCCACGCCCGCGCCACGCTCCTGGCAGTCATTTCCATAACAGCAGCCTCGGGCAAAAAATGGCAGACTTATGTTGCGGAGGATGACAGCAAACACGTTGCGTTTCTGATTTCACACACACACACACACACACACACACACTGGAAGACGTGACATAGCAGAGTGTTTATTAGGAGCTGTGAGCGCAGTGGGCTCTGACTTGTTTGTGCCAGTAACGACAGATTACAGAGCTGGTGGATAGTATTTGAAGAGAAAATTAAGGGAGGAGAAGAGGACAATCCCATGGGAGCTGGAGGGGAGTGGCCTAATGATTACCCACAGTTCCCTGTTCAGTTCCCGACTTCTACGGTGCAGAAAGTTTGAGCGGAAATCGGAGCAGAGCGCTGGCCGGCGAAGGGCACCTTTCTTTAATGGCCCTGCAAGGCCAGGAGATGCGGAGATGGATTCGGGCTGTCTCACGGAGGTCCAACCTGGACAGCGGTCCACAGCGTGTCTCTGACATCACTTACTACTGCCATCAGTCAAGAGTGGCCTCCCGGCTGACCTGTGACACCGGAGCCCTGGATGAGTCTCTCGTGTGATTTCACACTGGGCCTCGGGCAGAGAGAAGGATAGCACTGCCGTAAACACAGCCTCTGCAAAAACACACGCTCACATTCCAGTAAGAGAACAACGCTGAGGACAAGACGGACCGGAACAGGAACTACCACATTTTGTGATGGAAACAAACAAACCAGACAACAAATAAATAGAAGTTTATAGAAATTTAAAATAATAAAGAAGTTGTACCGGTTTTGTATCTCAAAAGGTTGCATCTCCATTTTAAATAGTAATCTTTCTAAAGAAGGGAAGACAGATCGCAAAAGAAAGACATATCTGATAATCGGGGCCTTGCTCTCCAGCCCTTTCCCAGGGTAACGCAGTAGGACACAGACAGACTGGTTGAGTGGAAGGCAGGTACAAAGCAGTTGAAGGGAAAATAGGATGAAATCAATGAAGGAATGAAGTGGGGGACAGAGAACAGTGCAAAGGAGAACGAGACAGATGTGCAGATCAGGAATACACGTGTATCTGTGCATATGGGCTCCTATAGGTCTGTGTACACTGAGATCTAGTCTGCAGTATCACAGAAACTAGACGTCTGGGTGTCTCAGCCATTTTGTGTTGTTTGTTTTTCCAATACAACTTAGTAACAGTAGGTTTCTGCAACAAACAGCATCTATATTTCTGTTTTAATCAAGCTCCGCACTGAGCCGGTATAGTTTCTGCACCGCTGTATGGCGTATCAAGTCTTTCTCTCTTGAAGAACATCCAAAGATTTCATTTGTACACAGCGGTCTCGCCGAGCTCAGCCAGCTAAATTAGAAATTACTGATTTGGGGGTTTGATTATTTTTTCAGACAGTGCCTAATAGGAATTGCTTGTCACACACGCAACCAAGCAGAACAGCCACTTAAAAACTGAAGTAATGCTTATTGTAAAAAGGGAACGAGAGAGAGAGAGGGGCAGAGAGAGAAAAAGAGAGAGGTTCAAGATGAACTTTAATCATTTGTCCTATTATCAGTGCTCACTAATTGTGAAAAATAAAACATGGACCGCAAATAGAGCAGTTTGCAAGGAAACGCAACAAAGTAATGATATATGAATCCGTGTGAAGCAGTCGGATGGTAATGAACAATGGAGCACACTTCTGTATCCCGTGTCCTATTAACATTTTAAATAGATATCGGCTCCTGCAAGGGCACTAACGAGGTGTCTTCCACAGAGAGATCGCCCGAATCAGCAGCCGGAGCCGCGTGGAGGGGCTGCCGGCGCAGTTTCTTGTGTGGGTCTCGTTCGGTAATATCCAGAAGGGGGTCTTTAGAGGGGCTCGTTAATCAATTAAGGATGTGTGTGTGCAAGTGAGGACAGTCACAGGAGCTGCAGCATAGAAACACTGCGATATCAGCGAGTTCTCAATTCACACTTGTGTTAAAGGGAAACTGGCCTCTGCATCACAGATAGTATTGGATAGTGAAGTGCAGGGAGCTCTTTACTCAGTATTGATTGTTGTGTATTTATATTGCACTCCGAATCTGCAAAGTATTCAGCATATACACACCAGAACCTGATTGTGTGATTTAAAGAGGCAAACCAGCGTTCAATATGCCGGGTCAGGACAGATTCAGTTTTATTTTGTAATGTTCATTTGTTTATTCATCAGAAAAGATGGCACTGTGAGAGCACACTCCTATTTACTACTGTTCTTGTACAAATGCAATATAATACATATCCTATTGTCTGGGTGCAAAAGATGAGTGTGTGTGTACGATAAATACAACTGATCAATATTAATAATGTACGGAACGTGCAACATTGAATTTAACCTAATTGTGTTGTATTATATATTACGCTATACAATACAGATCGCACAAGTGTGTATCTTATGTGCAAAATAATTCAGAACGCCATGGAATACATCAATATAGTCAATTGTAGGGTAAGCACATGACTTAACTGTCATTGGGAAAGACTTTAACCTTTAAAATAAGGTTAATATGACACCACTGACAACTGAATGCCATCGCAACAGAAATAATGAATTTAAAGCCAATGCAGATGCTTTGTGTAATCTACGTTTCCATTCGTCCAAACACTACCTCCTCCTACACTCCTGGTGCATCGTAACAGCAATTACACTGCAAAAACACGAATCATGTAAATCTCACCTGGACAGTGTGATAAGCTTGCCATGTTTGGGAATGTAAATACTGGGAATTGACACGTCCAAAAAATAAATAAAGGGTCCGTTCGAGTGGTAGGGGACATGGGGCGTGTCTTATGGGTCAGGAGACGTCATATGTGTTTGTGTGTATACTATACTACACACACACACACACACACACACACTGTTTCTATAATCAATCAGCATTTTCATTTTGACTATAAAGTAGGGAATAATAGTTTCTCTTGACATACCTTATGTCAAGAGCTTGATTGCAAATTGGCATCTACATGTCTGTCTTGTTTAACATGAGCCAAGAATGCAAGGCTTTATTTTAATCCCTACATCACATCCAGTTTAATACTTTATTTAATCCCGATGATCATAACCAGGCGTGCATAAAAATAAACTGCGTGCCAACACATACTAATATCTGTCACACGACAGGAAAAACAGGTACCACTTGTTCTGCAACGGCACGATGGCGTCACTCGCACGTTTCAGACGGGATGTTTGTCTAATTCTCTGTTGTTCCGCAGTTCTTACATTGACACATGCACTTATTGTGTCATCTTTGTAGTTTTTACATCTATACACTCAATCCTGTAGCTCTGAATACCCTAAAATACAGTAAAACACCAACAAATGAATGCATCGGCCTAGTTTTGATAGTGTGTTGTTTTCCAATGTTGAATATTACATCTGCACACTGATTAGCACAGGAAACAGGACAATGAGGTTAAACATTGCATTAAATAAATCATATAGGCAGTTTGTTCAAATCTGCCCACCACGGAAAATGAGGTCTGTAATTATGTATTCTTTTACCGTATTTTATAATATCTAGCCCAGCAATGCAGAGATCCTGCTGGATTTAAATATAGGGCAGCCGGTGCCAAACCAGAGCGTACAGGACGGCCAGTGGATTTGGATTACACGCTTGAAAATATAAATTCACATCGTTTCCAGTTCTGGCACACAAAGTTCAGTTTTTCAGATTCCAGGGTAAGAGAAATGTCCAATTATTTCCCTTTTGTCAGGGTTTGAATGGTCAAAACTATCACCTCCTGCAGCTGTGATTGTGAGGATAATTCACTGACGAGGCAACGGTTTGTTTGCATCTATTTGCTCTGCGGTTCACAGGACTTAATTAGCAAGTGGCCTTAAGCTTCCAGACTTCAAATATGTTGGGATTATTGTTTATTATTATTTGTATTGTTTATTTATTGGCATCCTTATCCAGGGCAACTTATAGTGTACACAAGCATTACAACTGCGCAGTAATTCAAATCAATACAAAATTCAATTTAAGCATTACTAAGCATCAGTAGTGCCGTTTCCAGTTTGATATCAACAGTAATATGTCTGTATGAGACTGGAATCTCCAATCAGCAGCAAATACTGACTGTTGTGAAAAGATGGGGGATTACAACTATTCTGAAGTAATAACTGGCTAAATCTGCATTTCAAATACGTCCAGTAAATGCTCCAGTTGACAGTTAGTGTAGGATTTGTTTTAGGTCTTATTTTCTAAGGCAGTGATTCTGGGGTGAGACCGCAGGCGGATGATGTCACAGAGTGCAATGCCGAATACTTGAGTAAAAACACAAAATCCCGACTGCGCAAACCCTAGCAAATTCCCCATTATCTCCTGGGCAACCCATTACAATCAGGTTGTTTGAAGAAGTGCGCCTTATCTCATGCATTAATATCACACACTCGAGCCGTTGAAATATTTATTTAACCTGGACCGGGCGAGTCTCGCAATAACACGACTTCAAAAGAGCCAATTTTCACGTGGAAAATCCCCATATATTTAGATGCGATCGGCGCGGTCGAGAGTGCGGAGGAGAAGCTCGTTGCTTTCGGTTCTCACGTGCGTGTCGAACACACAGAGGGAAACTGATAACACGGGTCCTTTAAATAATGTAATATAATAATTATAATGATGATAATAAATAATAATAGTCTGTAGGAGTCTCACTGCGCTTTAATCTGTCAGTCACCTTCAGTATTCAATCTAGATTCAGTCAGAGTTTGAGTGTATCGACAGTGGCATCTCGCTACACAACTGACAGGCCTTGCAGCTGCATTATTAAATCGCACAATGAGTGGGGGGGGGTGGCAGGGTCACTGTCAAAGGCCTCTGCTTTCCCTTTGAAACCCTCCTGGTATCCTGTCTTAAAAGTTATCCCACGTTTCTATAATAATAAGCAATAGCCATCACTCTGAGAGAATAAATCGCTTGAGCAGCACCTGTGTGTTACTGTTGAGTCCTGGCTGATTAATTACACCGTGTATCTGAATCTCTGAAAAGAACCTTTAGGTTTTCACTGGGCTGTAATAAAGTAATCAATTAGATACACATAAAGAAATAGAACATGACTAACAACTCCCCTTCCTTTCTGTACCGTAAGCCTCCGAGTCCCGGCTGATGAGGCCGACGCACATTCCAACGCAGGTGGTTACGCTGATTAGCGCATCCAAACAAGAGCCATCATGCTTTTATTCATAAACACCTGCGGCCCGGCGACACCCGCGGTGTTCACAGCCAACTGTCTGCCTGCTCTTTCGGTGAACGCGGTCAAAACGGGTCGGATCCAACAAACCAGTACATTCATTTTTTAAACAAATGCATAAATAAAATGATGAAGTGATATGAACCCCAGAGAGCACCACAGAGTTGGTGACAAAGTGCTCTGACAGATACATGATGGCAGATGAACACGCGTGATGGATGAAAGCGTCTCTCAGAAGCCTTTGGTTCATATGACAGTGGCCCTGGATTCAGTTTCACTTCAGGTGAGACGGGGCTCCAAAGCACTTCATTAAAAAGAGAAAAATCGACGGCCTGCCTTTCTCAGCGCTCGGCAGCAGAGGTTTAAATGGAGGAACTCAACACGAGGTGCGGTGTTGTGCCATGGAGTGAAATCATCCAAGACGTTCAGGAGCCGAACATGTTTCTGATGAGCTTTCATACACATCTGGTCCTGCGCTTCTGAGACTACAAACTTCAGCGGAGAGGAGAAGTCATACAGGCAATGAAAATTAAGTAGGATCTACCGACTACCAGTCTGACTAAACATCAAACAATGCAGTGGTTTCATGTCAACGGCCCGGCTATCCGCCCTCACCGCGAATAATATCTTTATGCCAAAATTGCAGCCGATCCATTCATGCCCATCGTTTCTAATTCCAAACACAGCAAAATGGGAATTATAGCTGTGTTATCAACTCAGTGGGAACAAGGAGAAATATTCGTGCCATCCCCAATTATCTCCGCCTCCTGAATGCCTGCGATCGAGTGAATCTGGGCTCTGAAACCGCCTGACGAGAAGACTAATGACAAACCATTACTGTGCCTACAATTTGCATGTGCCAGACAATGTTGAAAGGAAACGAGGCTTCGAGAAACAATCTCTTCATGTGTAGACATTTAAATAAAACAACAACATCAACAAAGAGGAATTAAAAAAACGTATCTGATGCCTTCTTTGATTAATGCGTTTTATGGCTTCGTGTAATTAGGTTGTCTTAATTGAAAATGATAAAACCCTGCCATTACCCTGCTTTTCAGTCCCAGAGTCGTCTTATTAAAATAAATACATATGTATCGAATCCAGATGTGTGTTTTCTAAACTACACAAGAAGCGTGCGCCTGGCAACACAATATCAGAGAAAAATGTAAAAAGCAGCTATGGGGAAAATGTTTACGTGAAAGTTATGTTTAATTGGCATTTCGATTTTATGATGATAATAAATGCATTGGTTTTGTATATAAAAATAAAACACAGAACAAGACAAACACAACAACACAACAAGAGCTTTACCTCCAATTCCAGTTAGGTAATATGACAAAAATGAGCTGCAAAAGACCATAGTGACTGTTTACAAAAGTCATTTATTTTCCCTCTCTTTCCCCACAATCCTAACAGCCAAAACAAAAACCTACTAAGAGACGAGAAATGCTTTTGCAAAGTTGCATAACCGAGGGGAAAAAAAAGAAGAAATCCTTCAAATGTACTTTTTGTTGATGTGCTGTGATATTTCAAAGCATCTGTACGGGTTCTAGTCTATATCAACATGACATGGTGGGTATACAGGGAGAGCGCGGCATAATAAAAGCAACTGCAATGGTTGTACACCAAAAATCTTCCGCCCACACTGGCAATTCTCGGCTCTTAATGGATGCGTCTCACCCTGGCAGTCGAGCTGGTCACGGTCTCTCTGCAACAAAGGGGGAAGGGTCAGGCTGAAGCAATGACCTTCTAATAAACTGTTATTATTATAAATTAATTACCCTTGATTGTGGCTTCGGTTGCATTCAACCACATTAAATGAAAGTGTTGCTCTGCATATTTAATAGGGAGGAAAAACTGGCACTTGAATTACTATTATTGTCTTTGTTTGCATCGAGGGATATTCTGTGCATTTTTTATACGACATATTTGTTTATGATATAGGATGAAGTGCTTCAAGTGGGTATAGACAAAAAATATTTCCATTTATGAAGAAATATTTTATTCTACTTCCATGCATTCATGATTGGTTTAAGAGTTTTATTTAATCATGATTAAATCATGATATGAATTGGCACAAGTGATCTGGCAGAATTAAATTTTGGAGGTAAGTTGAATCCAAAAACTAAACGCTGTCTCTTGAGCCACTGAGACACCAAAATAGAAATAGAAACTTGTGCACAAGGGCTCAGTAATGTCTCAAATTGTTGCTTAAAACACACTTGCTGGAAAATAGGTATTTCAGTCAAGGTAGAAGACAAAACTATAAATAAAAAACTTTCAATCAGCTCCCTGAGTTTCACTGTTATACATATAAGTCAAAGCCAATGGGAATGCAGGGCTCTAGTCTAGAAAAAACTCTGAAATGTAAATTAGGGGAAGTGATATTAACATTATACTGTTCAATAATCACTCCTCAGCCGGAATACTAAGTCTTCACTTTCCCTGCGTTGCAACAAAAACTTATTTTCTCCTTGGAAAGAGTTCAAAGAAGAGCGATCAAGAAATGCCCGGCTCTCGCAGGAGTGTCACGCGGAGACGGGTTAAAGTAGCCGAGCATCTTTAGTTCTGCTTTAGTTGAGTCAACAGAATCAACCCCAAAGACAACTTCGAGCTCAGCGGCGAATCGAGGACCTGTGGAAAATGAAGAGCAGGTCCACTGAGCTCTGGAAATAGGAAGCACATGTTTTACACAGCGCGTCACGAGACTCTGGAACACAACCGCCTGGCCGTGGTGCAATAGAGGGTCTCTGGGCTCTCCTTCGGCATCGGCTGGGTGAGACTCTGGAAACGATTACCTTCTGCCCGTCGAATGAGCAACACGGGCTGAAACGCCTCCTGTCTCCTAACCTAAGTTCTTGCATCCATAAGGGCAACAGAACGCAACCAGGTGCAAAACGTCCTCTCCCTTTAAAATGCGTTAATTAAAATATGCTGCAAGCATCGCCTCCTACGAGAGACAAAGATCTGCGGGACTCTCGCGTTTAATGTTTTTAATTGAAACTGCGGCAAAGGTATGACAGAGTGCGCAGATTGTGTTACACTCATGTTCTCCGACATCAGCCTGTCGTGTGTGTCGAGGGACGGCGTGTCCTTCCATCCCTCTCTCTCTCTCTCGGGGTGGATCCAAAGACAAGCTGGGGAGGACGCCCGAGCAGGTGTTGGAGACCTGTTTGATTTATGTACATATGCACGTCAAGAGGGATAATATAGTTGAGCAGAGTAAGCGGAAAAGAGCATAAATCACTGTCAGGAGGCACGGCGGCCGATTCAGCCCTATTCTCCTCCTCTGCCGTCTCGCAGAACGAGCTCGGATGCAGCCCTGATCTAAATGTAGCTTTGATTAAAAATCATCAGTACTGAACGTCTTTCTTTCAGCAACTCGACTGTACTCTGAGCACAAGGGCACTCCTCAGCTATGATTACTGTCATTATCCTCACTGCTGTAAGAAACCGTTCCTTCCGAGACATTTTTGAAGGTCTGATGAAAGCAGGGACTTCTTATCAAGGCCGCGCATCAATTCTTATTTTTCTTTTTAGTAAAATCCTACACTATCCCGCGCCGGGAGATTGCCACGGAGGAGTCTGACATAAAAGTCACATTCTCGTCCCCTGCCGCGGCGCGATGCCCTCCTGTTGGAAATGACAGAGACGCTAAGTGAAGATACAGATAACCATCCGGACCTCCTTCGCGTAACAGGAAGCAGAACCGGGAAGCTTATAATTACTCTTATTCTCCTTCTGGATTCAGTCTTAAAGGTGGCGAATGCATTAATGAGATGGTGACCATTCTCCGAACTCCAGCAGTAGACACCTGTATCACTAGGTCACTATGGCAGTTTGTCGAGACTGTATACACCGATACAGAGGTGTCTCCAAGCCCTGAGAACGCCCGTCCCTGTTCCACGCACAGATGCACCAGGAATTGTCTTTCTCCAGTGACAACCATGGGTGGTGAAACAAAGGGACGAGTGCGTTTTGTAGCATGCCTTATTTATCTTCTAACCCCATCACTCAAAGCGTCCATTCCCTTCACACGTCTGTGTTCTATTATTCATGTGACGGCTACAGGACGGCAAGATTTATTTAAAGGGAAACAGTCCATCAATCACGGCTCACGGAGAACAGCCCCATTTGTCAAGAGGCAGGGGAAATTTTTAAATTAGTCTGACACCTCACGAAATTATGGGAACAAACACCCCGCTAACCGAATGTGTGATAAATTTCTCAGGAGCACAGGTGGTGTGATATATAATAAAAGCCCAATCTCTTTGGTTGTCCGGTCGGCACTGCTGGGCTAATATACTGTGCATCATGTGTAAAACACTGGGGCTTTCCTGCCTTAATGTCTGCATACGTAATCTAATCCTGACATGAGGGTGTAATTTTATTGTGTGAGTGACAGCAGACTCATCTGCATGCATAGCTCACTGCACAGTCTGCTGCTTTCGACACCCTTTTCTTAGGGGGGCTCACAAGTGACCCCATCTGGAAAGCATTTTCACCGTGACATTTATGCAGTTTTGCCAAATCATTTGTGATGCGTATCATGTATAATATCAGACCCCTTTATTAATGTAAACCAATGAGAACCTGTTAAACAACATACAGAAATGCAGCAGAATATTGTTTTCACCATAATGCGGTAAAACTAAAAATATTACTGGGGAAAAAAACTATTTAAAAAAAAAAAAGCAAGGTTACGCAAGACATGTACGTATCATGAGTGAAACTAAATCTTCACTTAAGTCGTTTAGTTCACAGCACCGTCCTCTGTTCTCCCCTTGCAACGAGGACCCTCGCTGCGATGCGTTTCGGCACCAGACTGCCACCGTGGCATGGTCCTGCAGGACGGATCTCCTCTCCTCCACACACACTGCAGACACCTTCCGAAGCCATGGAAACGAGCCACAGGCACTAATTTTCCACAATTTCGAGAAGCCACCCACAATTGTGCCACTTCTGACTGCAGCGGCCGAGGGAGGAGAGGGGAGGGAAGGAAAATTGTTCCCATCTCCTGTGTTGGAGAATCAGACCCAGCTGGAATGCTAACCACCGAAATGCGGCGCAGGTGCCTTCGACAGCAAACCTCACAAGGCTGCCCTGCGGTACTCCGCCCTCACCGTGGAAAAGCCCTGGCGGTTGAGGCATTTTAACCCACACATGCAAAGATAAACTGAATGTCAAGTGAGAGAGAGCGCATTCATGTCCCTGTCTTTCTAATCGTGTCGTTAATATGTGCTGCACTGGACTGAGTACCAGCGTCTGCTCATAACGGCCGCGGCTGCAGTCCGGCCTGGCGTGTGGGGAGCTCTGTCCTGGCCTGGGCAGCTCATTTGAAGATGGCGGTAATTAATATTTAACCGGGATCCCAGGCATCAGATGCATATTCATCGGACTCTGCTGCCAGCCACGGGGAAGTTCAGAGACTTCCCATAAAAGACTGTGTTGTACATGAAAGTGCCAACTGGCTTTGAAATAAACATGATGGAAAAGTGTATGTGGGTATGGCGGGGTGGGGGGTGGTACAAGCTGCTCTCTACTCCTGAAAGGACAATTCCACATAGCTCCACATTGTGAGCTGTTTCATTTGTATTTACCATAAAAAAGCAGCTACAGTAGCAGTTTAAACACAATCTGATAATGATAAGACAATAAAAAGCAAAGCAGATATAGAAATTGGCTGAGATAACAGTCCAGAAGCGCTCCAATCATAATGAGGAATGAATGAACGATTAGGCTGATGAAATAAGCACTTAGCACTGCTTTCTCTGAGTCAGTATTTGTGGGGACCTTATGGCACAGCAGTACATACAGGCTGCCGATTTCTGTGTACAGTAAAAGTCATTAACAAGCGTCCTCTCACATCCAACACACAATGACAATCAGAAAGAGAGGAATCTATTCCTTTCAGGCACGGGGAAAATACAGAATTCATCTATCTATCCATCTTTCAATCTATTAACTCATATGCATGTGCTTACGTATTCATTACTGTAAAACATGCATATGCACACTGCCAAAAGCCGTCCCACTCTGCAGTTTTTCGACAGGAAGGCAGATCAGGCTGCAGTCGCAACTGGAGACTCAGCGCTGCGTATTTGCTTTGCACGGTGCAGAGGAACTCATGAATATTGAGGGTTTTGAATTAACATAACTGTTGAGCAGGTGTTCAGACTCAAAATTAAATTATACTTAAGTGGTGACTCCATACGAACAAGAAAATATGAGCTTCGAATAGGGGGGGTTCGTCAAAGTCAGTAAGTAAGTCAGTAAGTAAGCAAATAAATAAATAACCGATCTATTAATAAAACCAGCAAGTCCTTTGTGACAGCGCCGGATTCAGATTGTATTTCTTTGTTTGTTTTAAAGGAAGACAACACAAAAACGCAACACAAAAGCAGTAGCTGGTTTTTGAAATCCCAGAGGTATTCAAGCAGCTTTGAGTTAAAACCATTTGTTAAAGAAAAGAAAAAAACAAGCTTTGGAGAAACAGCTGAGCAGAGCAGTACAGACTCCTGCCCTGTCCTGTGAGGTGTGAGATATTTACAGCGGAGGAGAGAAGGGCAGAGTGAGGAATAAAATCCGGATAAATGAGACGAACGCGTCCCATCTGCGCCGCGGTTACCGCTTTCCGGCACTGCTCACCTGTGCTTCCTCGAGCCGAAACCCCATGGCTGCTCTCCTCCGCAGCAGGCAGCAGCACTTGGCCTATTTACTGGCAGCGAGATGCCATGGAGACCCAGATGCTTTTGTCAGCTTTTCAAGCACAGGAAAGGAAGATAACTAGCAGACAACTAAACCCTAGGAGTCAAGAAGGCTTACAGATCAAGCGAGAGCTACAAAAGAGGCAGAACTTGGGGGGGTTTCGACTTTGAGCCGAGACTATTGATGGGAGAGAGAAAAATAAAAAAGAAGTTGATTTCCGATCCTTCTGTTAAGCGCAGATGTAATGATGACAACGCTGGTGGAGGCCGAAAACAAAGGCAAGGCCATTAAAAGGGAGAGAGATGATAAATAAGACAGAAGGAGGGGGTTTCACTGAAGGGTTGTGAGAGATTACACAAGTCACAGCACTGCCGATCTACTCAAGGTTCGACACGCAGATGTTGCACTCGCTGTTAATGAGTCTCGTTATATAAAACAATCGAGAAGCTCTAGAGTAGCTACACGACCCCCGAGTGACTCGCACCTGCTAACGATCTTTCTGGAATAAACCTGCATAGCGTGGCAGGGGGGTCAAGTTAACGATGTATGAAGAAGACATTAAATAAGGCCAACACTCCAGTTGTTATTGTCGTCTCAACCGTCACGCATCATTCAAACAGGCAGGGAGTCCAGCCGCACCGGGTAGCTTCGCAAAACGCCAGAGCATTATATTCCATTTTCTTTTGATGCGGAGAAACCGCTTTCTTCCGGGACTGAATATTCCAAGTCGTCTGCGTATTGAATGACTTTA